>NC_133869.1:4279410-4317754 GCF_044706935.1 Curcuma longa
GGAATAAAACTTATCAATCAGTGTAGTCTTCCTTGTGTTGTAATCTCCTCATCAACGGTGAATGGAGCGACGGAGTAGTCCAGAACGGATGGATGGATCGCTGAATCTCTCTCCAGAAGGTGGCTACGGTGACCTTGAATCACCTCGTCAAGGGCTCCCCCCCTCTTAGGGCTGAATAAGAGAAGTATTTATATGCCCCTGACGCCACACGACTATGCCTCATGGCACAACCCAGGAGACACGCCCCTGCCTTTCCGTCACACGGTCGTGCCTTATAGGCACGACCTTGTGTAGGCCTTCTTCTGTAAATTAGGCACGGCCGTGCCTAGTAGGCACGACCTTGACTTGCGTCTTCTCGTGGAAGTGAGGCATGACCCTCAAGCTGGATCAGGCTGGAAAAGTGGGGCACGGTCGTATTTGGTGGACACGACCCCATACTTGGTTGGCTCTGGTAGGGGGCAAGACCCACAGCAGCTGATGTTCTGTAGTGAGGCATGGCCATGTCTGGTGGACACGGCTGCTTGCTGGTGTGGCTCGGGTGAATGAAGCACAGTCGTGCCTTGTAGGCACGACCCCACAGTTGATGAAACACGGTCGTGCCTTGTAGGCACGACCCTGCTTTGCCTTCTTTTCGTTCAATCTCTGTTTCGCCTTATTTCGCTCCTATTCGTTCTGCAAATACACAAATACAAGAGCAGATCTCCGAACTATGAAATGGAAAAAAATATGCCTCATGCATGGATTAAGGATGCGACAAACACAGGATAATATCATAAAATGTATAAGAATGTGTAATAAAAGTAGTAAAATGTATGTATACCTTACGCACATCACAAGACAAACTCCCTAATTGTCTTAGAGGTTAATCTAATCAATAGATCAACTAACTTATGATTTTTTAAAAACTTTCAAAATATGATTTTTTAATTTAATGTTTAAGTTTGGGCTCTCTTAATCTGATACTCCCTTAAGGCTCCTTGTTCGACCATAAGGTAATCTCCCTATGTGTCTTAGGGGTGTTCCAAGTCCAAAGAATAATTTTTAAAATATTTTATAAAACATGAGTTTTCAAAAAATATTTTCAATAAGTTTTAAAAAAATCGATTAATAATTAGATCTTTCAAGAATACCTTCCCCCTCAACCACTCTTAGGATATCCTTATTAATCACAAGGATTTTTTTGCCTATGTGTTTTTGAGTTATAGACCTAGTGTTGATCAACCAATTTGCAAAGATTTATAGTTTTGAAAACTATAGTATAAGTACACAAAATAAGCATGAATTTCAATTAATTATTAAATTTTTTAAAAATAATTTTTAGAAAATAATTTAATAATTTTTAAAAATATTTTTTAAAACTTTGTACATTAATTGTCCTTATCATCTCACCCATTCTAAGTGCCTCAGTACATGGCATATAAGAGTTACCTTATAGGTTTTATAAGATGAGTTATAAATTTTATTTTTATTAATTTAAGTTGAGTTATACTGAGTGTTTGACCTTCTATTAGATTCAGGTTTAACCGTTAGTCAATTAAGTTCATATTTCAAAAATCATCTTCCAGGTCGTGGTGAGGTGGGAGACTTCTTGGATATCGGAACAATGACCACTTTCTTAGACAAAACCTTTTTAAGCAACTTCTTTGAGAAATCTTGGTTTAACTAGTCTAGGATGTAGCAAGGTAGCTTCAGTAGGTCAAATTAGCTAAGTAGACCAAGTAAGGTACACCTTACCCCATTTGACTACCTAGACTAAGCTTTCCTGATGTACTATCATCTTGTCTTACTCTGGTACTATGTTGGCAAGTGTCAACCAATCATTTGAACTTAACTAATCCTTTCTAGCTTAAGAAATATTAAATATGATAACATGACATTTATGTGCATAATAAAATAAAGTAAAACATATGCATGTACATGGCGAATATGCATGATTCAAACAAGTCAAGAAATTTTTAATTTCTAATAATATATTAAATTTTTGATTTGATATATTTCGTATGAACCGGCAAATGTGTCAACCCAATTTAACACATTTTAAATTTTATTTCATTAGGTAATATTTTAAGTTACTTTCATAATTAAAGCATTCTATAATAATTATGTTCATGGATTTTAGTTATGTTTGTTTGAATTAAGTTATGATTTTAATTTGTTTTTTCTTGAATTATTAGTTTGTTTTTGAATTATAAATTTAAAATTTTAATTTATTTTTGAATTTTGAATTTTAAATTTTAAATATGGGGATTTAATTTTAGATTTAACTTAAGTTATGTTCCATAATTAAATGGAACTTGATGATAATTAATTTTATTATTCAAATTCAAGTTTTTAAGATTTAAGTTTGATTTGTTAAAATTTATAAAATTATTTTCTTAAATTTTATGATTTAATTTTAATTTTTTTAATCTAATTTTAAATTCTTAGAATTATTCATTGTTTTATAATTAAAGGGTATAGGATTGTAATTAATTTTATTATTTAATTTTAAACTTTTAATATTTAAATTTAAATTTATATTTTTAATGTTTAAAAGTTTATTATTAAAATTTATAAGATTTACTTTTGAATGTTTCATAATTAAATTATTAATTTTAGGATTTACCTTGATAGGTTTTTAATTTTTCTTAATATTAGAATTATCTTAATTATTTAATTCTAAATTTTTTTATTAAAATCAAATTATCTAATTTATCTTAATAATTATTAGTTTTATCTTGTTTGATGAAATTATTATTAATTTTTAGATTTATTAAATTTACTAAATTTATCATTATCTTGATTAAATAAGTTACAGAATTGATCTAATTGCTTATTTATTTCAATTAAATTTAGATTAATTTAATTTAAATAATTAAAAATTAAATTTGTCAACTTTAAATTAGTCAAATTATTATTTAATTCAAATTTATTAATTAATTTATTTAAACTAGATGAATTTTTTTATTGATAAGTTCTAAGTTTAAATTTTTTTAATTATTTAATTTATTTTTATTTATTAAAATTTAAAATTTATTTGATTTTTTTAAATTTGTTAATTTTGAATTTTTTGAAGTATTTGAATTAGTTATGTTTGAATTGGTTAAATTATTTAAATTAAAATTTAAATTAGTCAAAATAGATAATTTTAAATTTTTTAAAATTAACTAAATTTTCTAAATTATCTAGATTTAGATTTTTTAAATTAACTAAATTATCTATATTTAAATTTTTAATATTTAAATTTGAATAATTATTTTTAAACTTTGAAAATTTATTGTAAGAATTTTTAAATTTAAATTTAAATTTTTATTAATTTAATTATTAATTTTAGTATTTATCTTAGTGGGATTTGAATTTATTTTATTATTAGGATTATCTTGATTATTTAATTTTGAGTTGGTAATTAAATTTAAATTATTTAATTTAACTCAATTATTATTAATTTTATCTTGTGTGATTGAATTATTATTAATTTTTAAATTTATTAAATTAATTAAAATTAAACTATTCAATTGTAAATTATCTTGGTTGAATAGGTTAAAAAATATATCTAATTTTTTATTTATTAAAATAATATCTTGATTAATTTTATTTTTAGAATTAACTAAATTATTAATATTGAAATTTATTAAATTATTTGAATTAGTCATATTATTATTTTATTTTATTAAATTTAAATTTATCAAATTGGATAATTTTGAATTAGTCAAATTAGATAAGTTTTCATTGTTGATAAAATCTAAATTTAATTTTTTTTTAAATTAATTAAAAATTTTAAGTTATTTAAATTTAAATTTTCTAAATTAGTCAAATTAATATTTTTATTAATTTTAATTATGAATTAACAAAATTATCTAAATTTTTAATAAAATTAAGTATTGCATGTAAAATTCTAGGGGTATTTTCATAAAATAATGAGCTTACTAGGATCACATCCCCTAATTCAGATTTCTTCTCCGTTGTTTTTCTCTCTAGGCACCAATTCTTATATGTCCGCGTTTTTGGCACTTGAAGCACGTGATGTGTTCCTTGTTACTCCAGGCTCCTACCATTGGTTGACACTACCCTCTTTTGCTTAAAACTGGTGGTGTTGTCCGAGTACCTTATGAGTGAATTGGACATTTGTGTGTTCCTATTAGTGGATTGTCGCAGGAAACGGTCAAAGACCGTGGGCCTCCGGTGAACTCCTGTTTCTCTTATTGGTTGCTCGTAATACTTTGCTGAAAATCTGGTAACGTGTGCATTTCTATCGATCCTATAATTGGTATCAGATAATACCTCTCTTTCCCTGCATCTTTCGAGCTTCATGAAGGTCCGACACCTTTCTGAGAAGGAGAAACTACGAGTGGCCTACATGCTTAAAACATGTGAACTTTAAAATTCCAAGAGGAGTTAGTACAAGGAGAAAGTCAACACTAAGCCACTGACTCAGAACAAATTGGTTAAGGATTAGATTCGAGTTCAACTCCTCAACTGAAAATCCAAGTCGATGAACTCAGACGATCGCTTTGAGCAGAAGACTGGATACAATCGCAGGCATTAGATATACAGCTAAACATAGGTCATTCATATCACTAACACACAGAATACGAAAGAACTAGAGTCCAAGCGTGAGTTTCTAAGTCTAATCATCCAGTTAGACTGAACCAATTTTGGGTCCCTAAGGGGCGCGCTCAAGGGGCACGATCCTGGGGGAACCAAATCATATTGTTTGATTACATGGGTAGAAAGTTTATGCTAGAGTAAGGACCAACTATTTGCTTGTCAACCTAGTTTTTCATTAAGGAGGTTTAGGTTAAGTGGTCAAGAAGGGTAAGGAGTTGATTCACTTAGTCGGACCGAACTAGCTAAAGCTACCTCACCACAAAAGTTAGACCAAGGTTTATCAATAAATTGGTTAAATAATTTTTTAAAAGCGACTCAACAAACCAAATTAATAATTAAAATGGCAAGGACTCTTAATAAAATTTTAATAAAATCATAATTTAATTTATTTCAAAATCTTAATTTAATTAATTTCAAAATCTTAATACTTTAATTAATTTCACAATTTTAATACTCTAATTATTTTTTTCAAAATTTAATATTTTTTAAACTTAAATAATTTTTAAAACTTAATGTTTCAAAATTTAATATTTTTTAAACTTAAATAATGCTCAAAACTTAATGTTTTAAAACTTAATATTTTTTTAAACTTAAATAATTTTCAAAGTTTCAAAATTTAATATTTTTTAAACTTAAATAATTTTTAAAACTTAATGTTTCAAAACTTAATAATTTTTTAAGCTTAAATAATTCAAAACTTAATATTTTTTTTAAACTTAAATAATTTTTAAAACTTAATGTTTCAAAATTTAATATTTTTTAATTTTTAAAACTTAATGTTTCAAAACTTAATATTTTTTAAACTTAAATATTTTTCAAATTTTAATATTTTAAGATTTAATATTTTAAAATTTAATATTTTCAAAACTTAAACACATTTATAAATAATGTTAATACTAAAATTAAAATTGTTTAAAACTAAAATTCATAAAATCCAACTAAGTGTTTCAATATGTAAGAATACAAGAAATTAGACAAGTGTATGTTGGACAGCGGATGCTCCAAACATATGACTGGAGATCAATCAAAGTTCACTAAACTCAAATTCAAAGACTTAGGGACCGTTGCCTTGGGAAACAACGGCAAATTAAGAGTAATTGGATCAGGTAACATCAAACTTGACTCCAATTTTATAATTAAGAAGGTACTCTTGGTTGTAAAATTTGAGTTCAATCTACTTAGTATAAATCAGCTGTGTGACTCAGGTTACAGAGTTAGGTTCATCAAAACTAAATGCTTAATAGAAAATATAGAGAATTCAAGAATTAAATTAATGGGAATCAGAAAAATAATATTTACAAAATTGATCTACTAATATCCTCAAATAAGTGTTTATTAACACAACAAGAGAAAACTAGGTTGTGGCACAGAAGATTGAGTTACACACATGTCAGACTTATTTCAAAAATAAGTCACAATGGATTAGTAAGAGACCTACCAACTCTAATAAATTTAGAAAATGAAGTTTGTAATGCTTGTCAACAAGGAAAACAAACTAAATCTTCATATAAGGCAACTAGTCAAAGTCAATCCAATTCTATCTTTGAATTGCTACACTTAGAGCTATTTGACTCTCATAGGGCTAAGTCACTAAGCGAAAATCAATACTATTTAGTAATAATAGACGATTACTCAAGGTTCACTTGGATAAGATTTTTAAATTCTGCCAAGACAACGTATACCACCATGAATTCTCTTACCCTAGAACCCCACAACAAAATGGGATAGTCGAAGGCAAAAATCGAATCTTACAAGAAGCCGCCCGAACTATGTTAAATGAATATAGACTTGCTAATAAATTCTGGGCTAAGGCAATAAGCACAACCTGTCACATTCAAAATAGAGTATTAATAAATAAAAGACATAACAAAACAGCTTATAAAATCTTTAATAATAAAATACCAAGTTTAAATTATCTTAAGGTATTTGGATGCAAAGTTCACATACTTAACACCAAAGATTACCTAGGAAAATTTACATCCAAAACATGTTCAAGGATTTTTCTAGGTTATTCAACAATGAGTAGGGCATATAGGGTCTATAACAAAGAAACCCTGAAAGTAGAAAAAAAAAACTAATGTTACATTTGATGAAGAAACCATACCAATAAGTGAAGTAAATCAAAATGATTATTTCTAATTAAAATTTAATAATCAAGATAACATATTCAATTTGTTGATCGAGATGACGAAGAAATAAGTGGTAGAAATAATGATACTGAAGATAGGTCTGACTCTGATCCAAATCTAAACGGACCTGAAATAATTCAGACTTCAAGACTTAGAGTTAATCACCCACCTGATCAAATTTTGGGTGATCCAACCTTAGGTGTTAGAACCCGATCAATCTATAGGAACCTAAGTCAAGTAGCCTTAATATCTAAAATTGAACCTAAATCTATAGAAGAAGCACTACTAGATCCTGATTGGATTATTGCAATGCAGGAAGAACTAGCCCAGTTTGAACAAAATCAGGTATGAGACTTAGTTCCCAAACCTGATAACAAATCAATAATAGAAACTAAATGGGTGTTCCATAACAAAACTGATGACAAAGGGGAAGTAGTAAGAAACAAGGCGAGACTGGTAGCCAAAGGATTCAGCCAAGTAGAAGGGTTAGATTACGATGAAACCTATGCACCCGTAGCTAGACTTGAATCCATTCGAATGTTGTTAGCCTACGCGGCACATAAAGGATTCAAGCTCTATTAGATGGACGTTAAGTCCGCATTCTTGAACGGATTTATAAAAGAAGAAGTCTACGTAGGTCAACCATTAGAATTTGAAGATAAAAACCATCCTGATTATGTCTTCAAACTAAAGAAAGCCTTATATGGACTTAAACAAGCTTCTAGAGCATGGTATGAAAGGCTTTCAATCTACCTAATAACCAAAGGTTTTCAACAAGGACAAATTAACCCGTCCTTGTTTGTAATAACTGTAGAAAAAGACTTCTTTATTGCTCAAATCTATGTCGATGACATAATTTTTGGGTCAACCAACTCAAAGTACTTAAAGGAGTTTGTTAAATTAATGAAGAGTGAATTTGAGATGAGTTGGGTAGGGGAGCTACACTTTCTTTTTAGGGTTCCAAATAAAACAAACAAAAGACGGTAATTATATTTACCAGAGTAAATATGCTAAGGATCTAATTCATAAATTTGGAATGGAAAGTTCAAAAAAAATCAGAACCCCAATAGCAACTAACTCTAATATAGACAGTGACCCAAATGGAAAGCAAGTAGACTTAAAATACTATAGAAGCATAATAGGAAGTCTACTTTACCTAACTGCAAGTCAACTTGACATATTATTTGCAGTAGGTATGTGTGCTAGATACCAATCAAATGCTAAAGAGTCACACTTAACTGCAGTTAAGCGAATACTAAGATACATTAAAGGAACAATCAATGTTGGAATGTGGTACCCTAGAAACACTAATTTTGACCTAATTGGATATTCAGACTCAGATTACGCCAGCTGCAAACTAGACCGCAAAAGCACCAAGCAGTGGATACTAGTTCTTGGGTCCTTGTCTAGTCAGCTGGTGTAGTAGAAAGCAACATTGTGTTGCACTATCTACAACTAAAGCTGAATAAATTACCCTAGGTGAATGTGTTGCTCAGCTACTTTAGATGATGCACACATTAACTGATTACAATCTAGAATACAAAAATATAAAAGTATTAATCAATAATATAAGTACAATTAACTTAACTAAAAATCCAGTACATCATTCATGGACTAAACATATAGAAGTAAAACATCACTTTGTATGCGATCATGTCGCTAAGGAAGAAATTGTACTTGACTATGTTGAGTCAAAATTTAACTTAGCTGACATATTTACTAAACCTCTACCAGAGTCCGAGTTTAGCACGTTAAGGAGACGGTTAGGATTATGTTTGGTAGACTAGTAAAATGTTGATTTCAAAATTCACATTTACTTTTAAATCTATTATAAGTAACTTTTCAAAAGGTTTTAAAAACTTTATTTGGTTATTTTGAAAACCTATTTAAAACTTTTATTTTATTTTTTTTTAAGGTAAGAAATTAATGATTTAGCCTTAGACTAGACTCAAACCCATAAAAAGCATGTACCTATAGATCTAGGTGGACATCTCACAAAGTACACTAGGTAACATCGATTATATTTGTGAAATATAGACCAGTGTGAGATGTATAGGATTCTAGTCTAAGTACAAGATGCTTATTGTGTGTATCAAACCTTACTTAGACTTTAAACAAATATTAATCAAGTTAAGTGTCCCTATATCCAAACGATTACTGGGATGATACACTTAAATTTGACTAACTGGGTCAAGCTCCTACTTTTTAGTAGTTAGCTAAAACCCAAGTTGGACACGTGCCCCAAGGATAAATTTTTTTTTATCTAAGTATATTTATTATTAAAAGCTTGGATTCAATCCCTTAAGGATTATTTTTGATTATGTCAAAGGGGGAGAGTTAATTGAGTTTTCAAGTTCAATAAATTTTAAATATTTTTTTATTTCAAACTAAGAAATATCAAGTTCAGGGGGAGAGAATTTAAATTTTCAAAATCTGTTTGTCTTTAAAGCATTAATTCAGGGGGAGACCTGACTTAGGGGGAGTTGTACACTTTATGCATATTGGTTTAAGTTGCTTAAATTATTTTAACTTAACTTGAAACCTTAAGTTGTTATAATCAAAAAGGGGGAGATTGTTGGTGTAGGGAGCACCAGACGATCGAACCTTAGTTTTGATAATGGTACTAGGTTCAAGTTAAGTGTGTTGCTGAGCTAACTATGTTGATCCAAGTGTGTAGGGAGCACAGGTTTGAGCATAGTCCTAGTGGAAGTTAGGCACTAAAAAGTCCTGATCTGGAGGATCAGGCTGAAGACTTGGCAGAGTCAAGGCACCAAGTGAAAAGTCCATGTAAGGTCAGGAGGACCAAGGGGCATAGTAAAAATATAGTCAAATACGGTCAGGAGGACCGGAGGACGTGGTGAAGTCTGGGCGGTCAAGAGGACTGAGCCGCAACAGCAAATCTTGGAGGCTAAGGACAGAG
This sequence comes from Curcuma longa, assembly GCF_044706935.1. NCBI lineage: Eukaryota > Viridiplantae > Streptophyta > Magnoliopsida > Zingiberales > Zingiberaceae > Curcuma > Curcuma longa. The sequence continues at coordinate 4,289,047 of NC_133869.1, forward strand.
CTGAGCAAAAGTCCAACAAGTCAGGAGGACTCAGTTAGCAAAAGGTAAATTCTTCTGAGTGGAGTGGGTCAGGACACGTTTCCAAGGGGAACAATAGGCGTCGGTCTAACCAAGGGTCTCACTGGAGACCTGAAGTTAAGACCAAAAGACAGTTCTAGGAACTGACTCTAAAAAGATTAAATTTTCATGTTATTTTGGCTAACATCTTATGCAGGGTTGGAAAAACTGAACAACGCAGACTCCGAGCAAAACTATCCAGAAAATACTGTTGGAGTCGACTTGAGGCAAAACTCAAGTCGACTTGAGTCTGGTCAGCAGCTTCGGACGTCAGCGCAGTTCGGGATTTCTCCACGCGAGACTCGAGTCGACTGGAGATGACGTTGGAGTCGACTTGGCGCATCACATCTTATCAACAGACTCCACATCAGACTAGAGTCAACTTGATATGACACTCGAGTCGACCCGATCATCGGATAACGCAGCGGAGAGGAAAAGTTATCAAGAAGGCTCCACGTCAGACTAGAGTCGACTTGAGTTGAGGCTCGAGTCGACCTGAGAACGCAGTCATAGCGGAGGAACAGGATCGAAGCTGAGCTGGAGTCGACTTGAACTTCTAGTTGAGTCAACTTGAGGACAGTATAAAAGAAGGGTTCGACCAGCAGCTAGAAGATACAATTCCAACGATTCCCATGTGCACTCTATTGAGACATCGACGCTCCGAGCATCCCCGTGAAACCCTAGAGCCGCCACTACGCCAAATTCGCAAGGAAACGACGATCAAGCAAGATTTGGCAGACGCTTTTGGTAACAAGTAGTTTTCTTGTAAGTTCTTAATCTTGTTATCAAATTTGGTTTTTGTAATCGATCGACTTGTGTCCATGAGGAACAAGTCCTATTAGTGGATTGCTCGCTGGAAACGGTCAAAGATCGTGGGCCTTGGAGTAGCAGCCTTGGGCTGTGAACCAAGTAAAGGAACCATGTCTGTGTATTTTTGTTTCTCTTATTTCTGTACTCATCTTTGGCTTCCGCAATACTTTAAGCATCCATAAGTTTTTATTATCAAAAATCGATTGAAAGCGATAATGCGCTATTCACCCCCCTCTAACGCGTTTCTATCGATTCTACAGATCGTGCCCACAGCAAAATCAAACGACAACTCCACCACGGAGCCAAAACATAAACATCACAAAACTACGCAAATACGCACAAAACTCTAACCATACATCGAAAACAATTCATCACCACATGACCAAATAAAATTCGAAAACCATATGAAGTATCACACTAATTATACAAACTAACAAATCCACACAAATGCGGACAGGAATCCAAAACACAAATTTGCATACAATCCACACACGAAGAAAAAGTTCTCTTACTGTGAGATGGGGGTAGTCCGACAGAACTCTAAGCTTTGAGTCAACATCCTTATCTGCTACTTAGGGAAACAGAAAAATCCCAGGGTCTGGTGATGAGTATAAAATACTCAGTGGGTGCTAGACTAGAAGTGCACAACATATATATATATATCAGCATGGATATCAAAGGTATACAGTCACAACAAGATATTTAAGGAACAAGGTCAACATACAACGTACAACGAGCAGGTATCATACAATACGAGAATAATGTATGTCATGTCTCAAATGCAATAATCATATAACAACAAGTGCACAATCATAATCATATAACAACAAGTGCAATGACTATAAATACATTAAACAACTAACAACAAATTCATGCATGGTCACTGTCTGCACTCGCCACCCCCAGTCACCCACCCATTGCAGTGAACTGGGGCGCACAACAGGATAACTACACACCCTCCAACAACAGACCACTACACGTGAGTAGGGAGCAGGGAAAATATCACTGTCTGCACTCAAGGAATCACCCGCTCCAACAACAAACTAGCTACACGTGAGGGGGAGGGGCAATATTCCAAAAGAGCTATCTAGCTAGTCCTGATCGCACCCACACAGGCAGTGTGTCGCACCCACACAGGCAATGCGATAATGCTCTCACCCACACAAGCAGTGAGAGCCAACATGTTATGATGCATGCTCAGTTTAACAAATAACTACCACATCTACCAAGATATACACAACATCAATCATAATAAGTCGGCACAAATCAACAATAAATAAGGAGACTGTATTGATAGCAACAAGATCATATTAAGGTCAACAGTAAGTATCAAGTAACGAATGCAATAAGGGTAGCAACAGGATAATCATGCACTACAAAAAGACCTGTGTTGAACAAGCACAGGAGTACCCACCTGGTGTGATGTACGTCAAAATCAGAACCTCTTTTATAGATCCTGTAATTTACACAAAATGCAACACCCTCTTAATACAGTATTATATTAAATTTTACGCCAAAGTAAACCCTAACTGAATCTCACATCTCAACTGAATTTAACCTAACCGAGTCCAATTAACACAACTCGGTCGGATTAATCCAACCAAGTCCAGTTAACTCAAGTTAACCTTAATCAAATTAACCCAACTTAACCAAATTAACCTATTCACAACCTAACCAAACCAATTAACTTAATTAAACTCGTTCTCTAATTAAACACAACTTAGTCTCATTTACAACTTCAACCAGATAAAAACATGATCAGCTGGAATTATTATTAAATTTCAATCTAAACTACCAGAACCGAATCAATCCAATGGTTCTACCCACTTCCAACAACATGCAATCATCCCACCAATCCAACAGTAACCCATAACAAAACAGGATCAAAATTCTAGAAATCCCGATCAATCCACATTCAAATCCAACCGAAACAAGATGTAACAGGGATCAATCCTGACAAAGCCCTAACACTCAAGATTAATTCATCAACAATCGATTGCACAGGACAACACCAAATCACTCAGTCGATCAGTCCAAGAAACCCAATAAATTGAACTCCAAATCGGGCAAATCCTAACCTCAAGAACTCATTAAAACTCAAATATTCAGATCCACCAATCACAGAAGAATCACGGCCAAAATCCATCAAATCTAATCGAACAGGACAACACCAAAATCCCCAAAATCCTAGTCAATCCAGTAAAATTCTTTACTGAGCAAGAAATTCTAACCAAATTTGGTTAGAATGCCCTAGAAATCACGCTCCAGTTCCTAGCTTCTTACTTCCTCTTCGACTGCACGACGTCACGCGGCCGACAACGGTGACCGGCGATGGTGCAGGCGCGAAGGGTTGGTGTACGGTTTGTCGTCGTTCTCCTTCCAGGCAGCGCGAAGGCGACGGATAGTCGCGGCAGAGGGCGATCGCGGGCGAGGTGCGGCGCGTACACGGGAGGAATCCTCTGCTGTGTCATGCTTCATTTGCTCCATCATCGTTCAGCTTTTAAAGCCTAAAACTCGAGAGATTTGTAGCGCCGGACGTGAGTGTGCGACTGCGTCCGCATCGATTTTGGCAAACCCGGTAGTTAGCGTCGCGGGTCACGAGGAAGGCTAGGTCGTAGGTCGCGATTCTGCGCGAGCTCGGGAAGAAAGTCGCCATCGCGCGCGGCTTAAAGTTTCTTAACGGGTGGGTTAATGGGTTTAAAACCAAATCCAATAACCATTAGCCATTATCAAATGGACTGGGCTTTAATTGGGCTTATGAGTTGTTCAATTGGCTGGTTAAATTGGGTTTGGCTAAATTGGCTTCATTATTACCCAAATCCCATAACAATCTAGCCCTAAATGATAATTATTAGACCTAATAGTTAACCCCTCTTTTTATCCTTGTTAACCAATTAGGGTAACTTATTTACAATTAACCCTAAAATTTCCCATATCTTACATTCTCCTCTACTAACAAAAATTTAATCCCCAAATTTTCTACTTACGTACTATAGCGCAGAAATACCATAGTAATTCAGAATATGCTTCAAATGATCGATCTCTTGTTCCACTGTGCCTCTGCTCTGGTCGTAGCATTAACGTGTCCGAGTTCCACTCTGACTGGCTGTTGGGATAGTCCCGGTGAAATGCGCGTGTTCTCACGTTTCAAAAATATGCGTAGCGGAAATAAATAAATAATTAAAACTAATTATTACACAACACACGCATGCATAGCAGGAAATAACAACGTATAAGACATGATAAGAAATTAAAATTTTACTGAATAATAAAATTATTCTAAATGCGTACCTCGCAATGACGTTTGAGCGGGATTGGTATCAATCGAGCGATCCTCGTAAGAGTCCCGCCTCTACTAGTGATCCACGCCAAGCTCTCGTCTAGACGGCTTCGGAAGCTATGAGTCGTGTCATCGTCTTCGGTACTAGTCGATGATTGATGACGATCGAATCGAGAGAAGCCTTATTCTAAGAACTACGCAACAACATTTGTCGCGATCGTTCTGGGGCTTTCTAACTATCACCGAGAATTATTTCTCGGTGTAGTTTTTGGTGGTCAACCATTGACCGCCGATAACGAACAAATAGTCGGAATGCTTCCAATAAAGATGGAATAATTCTCCGGAAGCTTCGTAAGCTTTCGTGAAATTAACAAACAGTCGTCTGACAATCGGGATTTAATTGACAATGGTCGGAAAACCTATTCAACGGCTGGACACAATTTCCAACGATCGGACAACGAATTCCGACAACCAAAAACCCCTAATACAAATAGACAACCTTCCCTCTTTTGCAACACAAAATAGAGTATTGGTTTTTCCCTTTCGGTCGGCAACACAAAACACAAAATAGAGAGACTGACTCCCTCTATTTCTTCTGGTCAGCAACACAACAACACAAAACAGCAGCGACGTCCTACGCCTACTAATTCTTCTTTTCCGGGAGGAAGATAGTGTGGCGATGTCCAGTTCCGGAGGTATCCTTGTTAACGCGAAGAGGAAGCCCTGTTGCCCACTCGAAGGAGGCGGCAATTGTGTCCAACACCCAATCAGAGGAGGCGACCAACTTTCAAGGTTTCGGCTCCTTGCTTCTCCAGCATATGGTGGCTAATCAGGGGCAAGCCTAAATAGAGGAAGGCAGCGCTCAATCCATCCGTCCGCGAGTCATGGTAGCGAGCAGTCGGCCGATGGCAAGCTCCAATTCCATCAGTCGTACAAACAAAAATCGACGACTGCTCGGGGAAGAAAAAGAACTCCGACGCCAGGGTTCCTTTCGATCGACACGAAGCCTCCTTGCATCAGCTAGGTTTGCTTCCGATCTCCGACAAAGAAAGCATCACCGCCAATGGGAAGAAGAACGACAACACCACGCCGTGCTCTGGTTTTTGTCGCGAGCAAAGAAGAACCATGGGACCAAAATCGCGATCTAAGCTTTATTAAGAAGCTACAGTACTTAAACCCCTTTCTCAATCGGCTAGGGTTTATTAGACTGGGTTTTTATTTTCTTTCACATAAAAAACACAATCAAACCCAACCTAACCATCTTAGGTTTTTCCTGTTTGAATCGAACCAGAACTGTAGCGAACCGGATCGGATTCAATCTTGATTCAAAGTTAAATCGCTTGGTTCACTAACCAAACGAACTCCAATTTGACCCAAACCAATTTTGTTCAATTCGACTTCACAAGACAAAACCCCTCATTGCTTCCCTTTTGCCAAAACCTCTTTCATCATGAACCAAACTAAGTTGGTTCAAAACCAAATTATTTGATTCACTAACCAAACGACCTCTGATTTAAACGAAATCAGTTTCGTTCATTTCATCTTCGTAAGACGAATTTCATCGTATCGCCCTTTGTCCGGTCCAACCAGACTTTATTTCTCTCATTTTGAGAATCTAATTCTCAAACTCGTTTTAAGTCCTTCGGAGAACTTGTAATGCGTGTGACCCAATAGGTTCCCGGCTATATTGGTCATCCGTAATTAACCATTAATTACGGAATGATCATAAGTGACACCTAGTAGTACATCATGATCCCCAATTGATTAGAAAATCAACGATTGACTCTAGAACAATTCTAAACCTTTCAGCAGCTAAATTGAATCGTGCCTCGTTCCTTTCACCGTCTTGTACCTGCTTGATTCAAGACATGGTCTATGTGTTGGTCCCCATTAGGTTGACTACGTCACACCTAGCCCAAGCTGCTTTCTTGTCCTTTGGATTCAAGTTACTTGTACATGTGTTCGAGAGTACCGTCCTCTTGACATGTAATACTTTGTCAAAGACTTTTAGTAACAATCTTGACAAGTGATCGCAAGGTATACGTCTCCTTTTCAAGGAGTGGTGAATACTTTGTGAGTTATTCAAACACCTTTGGGCACTTCAACTTATACCTAATCATCTCGGATCCACACTTCCTTGGAGATGCTTGTTTAAGATGTCAAAGTATAAGCTTCTGCGACCAAGGTGACTTGAATACTGTAAGTCAAAGGAAACTCGCACTTAAGCTGCACTGAGATCTTCATTGACATATGTATCAAACCATATGAAGTCTCAAGGAAGGTCACTCCAATAAACTAGTTACCTTTAACCAGCATCCACATTTAACACTCAACATCTAATGTCTCCAGCAGTGAGATCGGCTACTTGGCTAACCAAGGAGTTCAAATGTGCTAGTCTCGACAAAATCGATGACGCCCGTGCTCATCAATTTCTCGACTAGGGATCATTTCAATATATTCATAATTGCACATGTAGAAATGCTTACGAGTTGTGATCCAATCACAAATTCTCTCATGTTATGAATCATATTGGGGGCATTCAGTATTTGAGTTTAAGATCTAATTAAACATATAGAAAATGTGTACTCAAATAGTGAATTGTTATTTATCCAGTAAATAGTGTAACCGTAAGGCAATTGCCTTAGGACACCTCTCAAATCTAACACCAGCTGGGTAGCTGAATAGGATACAGTCTGCCTTCGTTCTGGCTGAAGCTAACTCAGAGATACTGATGTCGACTGAAGAATATACTGATGTACAGGTGCCATAATAGAATCAAATATCCTCCGCTAATATTACTACTATAAATTTCTAAGAAACGAATAAGATATACAAGTTAGTCTTACTTACAATGCTTGAAAAGCTCATGTCATTGTCTATCCTATCTCACAATCTGAATCGAATTACCTAAAATACGATAAAAAATCCACAAGAAACAATGACAAATCCAACAGAAACTCAAAATAGACTTTGCAACCTAAAGCTCTTATACTATAAAATTGGTATCAGATAAACCATAAATATAAAATACCAAAAGAACCAAACTTGCTCTAATACCATAAAATTGGTATCAGATAGATAAAAAAATATAATAAATCTCGAAAGAACCTAACTTGCTCTGATACCATAAAATTGTCATATCCCGAGAGATGACATTATGAAAAATTTCGACAATATCTCTCCTATAATAATTCAACTTTCCTGAATACACTTAATAAAAAGGCTCACACGGCCTCTTACCAATACAACACATATGTATATAACTACTATCTACACAAATAAAGGCCCACATGGCCGCATCCACATATCCGACACATATCAACTACATCACAACGAAAATCTCAAAGCACATCGATCGTGCCCACAACAAAATCAAACGACAACTCCACCATGGAGCCAAAACATAAACATCACAAAACTACGCAAATACGCACAAAAATCCAACCATACACCGAAAGCAATTCAACACCACACAACCAAATAAAATCTGAAAACCATATGAAGTATCGCACTAATTATACAAACCAATAAGTCCACAAAAATGCGAACAGGAATCTAAAACACAAATTCGCATACAATCCACACACGAAGAAAAACAACTCCTCTTGCTGTGAGATGAGGGCAGTCTGGCAGAACTCTAAGCTTCGAGTCAACATCCTTATCTGCTACCTATGAAAATAGAAAAACCCCAAGGTCTAGTGGTGAGTATAAAATACTCAATGGGTACTAGACTAGAAGTGCACAACATATATATATTAGCATAGATATCAAAGATATACAGTCTCAACAAGATATTTAAGGAACAAGGTCAACATACTACGTACAACTAGCACGTATCATACAATACGAGAATAATGTATGTCATGTCTCAAATAAAACAATCATATAACAACAAGTGCACAACCATAATCATATAACAACAAGTGCAACAACCATAAATGCAGTAAACAACTAACAACAAATGCATGCATGGTCACTGTCTACACTCGCCACCCCCAGTCACCCACCCAGTGCAGTAAACTGGAGTGCACAATAGGACAACTACACACCCTCCAACAACAGACAACTACACGTGAGTAGGGAGCGGAGAAGATATCACTGTCTGCACTCAACATCGCCAGATACCCACACAGTGCAATGAACTAGGGTGCACGACAGGAATCACCCGCTCCAACAATAGACCTGCTACACGTGTGGGGTAGGGGCAATATTCCAAGAGAGATATCTAACTAGTCCGGATTGCACCAACACAGGTAGTGCGTCGCACCCACATAGGCAGTGCGATAATACTCTCACCCACACAGGCAGTGAGAGCCAACATGTTATAATGCATGCTCAATTCAACAGATAACTACCACATCTACCAAGATATACACAACATATCATAATAAGTCAGTACAAATCAACAATAAATAAGGAGATTGTATTTATAGCAAGAAGATCATATTAAGATCAACAGTTAGTATCAAGCAACAAATGTAATAAAGGTAGCAACAAGATAATCATGCACTACGAAAAGACCTATGTTGATCAAGCACAGGAGTACCCACCTGGTGTGACGCACGTCAAATCAGAACCTCTCTGTATAACAGGATCTATAAATCAAGGTCCTGCAATTTACACAAAATGCAACACCCTCTTAATACAATATTATATTAAATTTTATGCCAAAGCAAACCCTAATCGAATTTCACATCTCAATCAAATTTATCCTAACTGAGTCCAATTAACACAACTTGGTCAGATTAACCCAACCAAGTCCAGTTAACTCAAGTTAACCTTAATCTAATTAACCTGATTTAACCAAATTAACCTATTCACAACCTAACCAAACCAATTAACTCAATTAAACTCGTTCTCTAATTAAACACATGCAAGTTAGTCTCATTTACAACTTCAACCGAAGAAAAACAAAACCACTATCAGTTAGAATTATTATTAAATTTCAATCTAAACTATTAGAACCAAATCAATCCAATGGTTCTACCCACTTCCAACAACACGCAACTATCCCACCAATCCAACAGTAACCCATAATAGAACAGGATCAAAATTCTAGAAATCCCGATCAATCCACATTCAAATCTAACTGAAACAAGACATAACAGGGACCAATCCTAACAAAGCCCTAACACTCAAGATTAATTTATCAGTAATCGATCGTACAGGACAACACCAAATCACTCAACCAGTCAGTCCAAGAAACCCAACAAATTGAACTCCAAACCGGGTAAATCCTAACCTCAAGAACTCAGTAAAACTCAAATATTCAGATCCACCAATCACAGAAGAATCACGGCCAAAATCCATCAAACCCGATCGAACAGGACAACACCAAAATCCCAAAAATCCTGATCAATCCAATAAAATTCCTTACTAAACAAGAAATTCTAACCGAAATCAAGATAGGGAACTTACCTCCGATCGGATTGAATGCCCTAGAAATCACACTCCGGTTCCTAGCTTCTTGCTTCCTCTTCGGCAACACGACGTTGCACGGCCAACAACGGTGATCGACGATGGCGCAGGCACGAAGGGTTGGTGTACGATTTGTTGTCGTTCTCCTTTAGAGCAGCACGAAGGCGGTGGATGGTTGCGGCAGAGGGCGATCACGGGTGAGGCATGGTGTGAGCAGGGGAGGAATCCTATGCTATGTCGTGCTTCATTTGCTCCCTCATCGTTCGGCTTTTAAAGCCTGAAACCCGAGAGATTTTCGACGTCGAACGCGGGCGTGCAATGACATCCGCGTCTGTTCTGGCAAACTCAATCATCGGCATCGCGGGTTGCACGGATGGCTAGGTCGCGGGTCGCGATTCTGCGCGAGCTCGAAAAGAAAGTCACGATCACGCGCGACTTAAGGTTTCTTAACGGGCGGGTTAACATGTTTAAAACCAAATCTAGTAACCATTAACCATTATCAAATGGACTAGGTTTTAATTGGGCTTATGGGTTGTTCAATTGGCTGGTTAAATTGGGTTTGGCTAAATTGGCTTCATTATTACCCAAATCTCATAACAATCTAGCCCTAAATGATAATTATTAGACTTAATAGTTAACCCCTCTTTTTATCCTTGTTAACCAATTAGGGTAACTTATTTACAATTAACCCTAAAATTTCTCATATCTAACACTTTCCCTGTCTAATCCTCCTGATCAGGACTTCTCCTAGCCTCCAACTAGGACTGTCTATCCTCCAATTAGGACTTCTTTGCCCAATTGATGCGATGTTTTTGTTATAGGATAATTTATTATTATTTACATTATTCCCTTATTGAATGTGTCACTTACACCCATCAAAATTAATTAATTATTTATTTACCAAACCTCTTATTATCGCCTTAAATGGTATAGGGAGGTCCGGGTCGTCTCTCTCGGACTCAATGACTGGATGTTATTCTAGACCTATGGTACGTTTGTCATTATTGTGTTTTATTCATTATTTATTCCTAGCTAATTGCACAATTCATTTATTGGCAAAAGAATATTAATTATTTACAGAAATCACAATTTAAGATTTACTATACATCATAATCACAAATTAAATCAAACAACCTCATATTTACAAAATTAAGAAACAAACGTATACAACAAGTTACATAACGAACCTCTACATCACATAATTGTACAAGTCTTGGTTCAAAGGCTTATTTATTAATATAAGTTATCATACAACATGCATTGTCAAACTTAGATACACAAATTCACACTAGTAACAATATACACAAATACTTTACAATTGACATTAAATAAATCCATCTTATTCAAATCTTACAACAACATAACCACATACTACATACAACACATATATACATCATGTATTAATTAACCACACAATCCACATACATTCATAGAACCGGTTCAAACGTGTGCAACTCGAGTTCACCACTAACCATACCAAATTCAACACAACCAACCAAATCAAATGAAACATGTTCACATTCTGTTCACTGTCTAAACAATCCACTATTTCTTATGGCTAGCCAACATCTTGTAAGGTTCCAACCCAACTTGTTTAATTGCAAACTGAAACCCACATCACTTCATCCTATCATCCCCAAACAGTACATTCACACAACCGAATGAATCAAAATCAATTACATTCATTAGCATCCATTCAAATGCAATCGGCTAGCCAAACAACATAATCAAATCAACAACTTCAACACTTCATGCATGAATAAACCAAATATCCATTCAAATGGCAACTCATCCATTCAACACAACAAGAGCAGAACAATAATGAAATTGGAGGGGTTTTGATTCAGAAACTAACAAATTACTAAAAGATAACAAGCGAAACTAGGTTAAACTAGTGTTAGGGTTAGAAAATTCCTCCCCTTTTCGGTTCAGAACAGAGGCAAACAGGGGTACGGTGGAATGAAATGGAGGCGGTTGGAAGTGGATGGAGGGCGCCGAATCAACATCAGAACAGAGGAACCAGCGTTGGTGAAGATGAAGGTGGAGGAGATGGATCTCGCCGCTGCGCTCACAGCGAGACACGAACGGAGAAGATGGTAGCATCGGAGGAGCAACCCTTGCCCTGTTTCCCTGCTACAAATCGCCGCCAGTGAAGTCAGAAGCAAGGAAATACACACCCTTACCTGGTCTCTCTCCGGTGGTGGCGGAAGGTTGAAGGCGCGCAGAAATCCACTGCTACAAATCGCCGTCAGTGAATCAGCCGCTTCTCTGCTACAAATCGCCGCCAGAGACTCGGCTGCCGCACGCTCTTCTGTGGATGTGAGGGGATGGTTGTCGCCGGCCACCGTTCGAAGCTGATCGGGGAAGAAAGGAATGGCCACGACGGCGGAGCTTGCAGACACCGTCGCATGAAGAGAAGAGGAGGAGAAACCTAATCGATCACGAGCCCCTTTGGCGTTGTGAACCGGCGAAGGCTTTAACCTATCGGTGGACCGGGTTTAATTTCAATTGAACCGGCCTCTTTGATTTGGTTGAACCGGGCTGTTTTGAATTGGGCTTGCACAGTACTGGGCTGTTGAATTGGGCTGGGCATGAATAGTGGGCCGGCTGGATTGTAGGCTTGCTTTAAGTGGGCTTGGCTTGTTTAATGGATTGGCTGATTTGAGCTTAGCTTGACTTTGGGCTGGGCTGAGCTGATTTAGATTTGGCTGAGATCAATTAAACTCAAGCTGGACCAGATTGGATGCAAGCTAAACCCAATTTGAACCCTGATTGAACTTAAGCTGAGTCCAAGTTGAGCTCACATGGATCAAAATCAATTTTTAACCTGGTTGAGTCAATTAAACTCCAATTCGAATCCAACTCGAACCAGAATTAACTTTCCTTCAAATTGAAAGTCCAAATATCGTTATCTTCATCCTAATTTCCTGCCAAATTAATTATCACAAATTAATATCGATAAATGCCTCAAAATAATAGAAAATAGAATGAAGACCACAATTAATCCAAGATAGAAAAACAAGGTAAAAGCCTAATTCATGATATGAAATATAATCAAAATCAGCCCAAAATGATCCTAATTTACCCGGTCAAATAGGCAGTTATCAAATTAGGGTAACTTATTTACAATTAACCCCTAAAATTTCTCATATCTTACACTTTCCCTGTCTAATCCTCCTTATCAGGACTTCTCCTAGCCTCCAACTAGGACTGTCTAGCCTCCAATTAGGACTTCCTTGCCCAATCCTCCAAATCAGAACTTCCTCTGCCTAGCCTTCAACTAGGACTTTCCTTGTCTAGCCTCCAACTAGGACTTTCCTTGTCTAGCCTCCAACTAGGACTTTCTCTTATCCGATCTAATCGACTAAGACTTCTCATTAGTCTTCTGGTCAATCTTAACCTAACTTAACTTCACTCACATCCAAATATTAGGTCATGTTTGGATTAACCTTGGTCAAACAGATCAGGCCTAGGTGTATTGTCAAACATCAAACTCTGGGGATAACTAGTGCTCCTCGCACCAATAGAAAACATAGTTTATCTTAGGATAATAACTCACTTCACTTGTGCATATTTATTAGAGTAGAGTGATAGGATGATACTTTATGATGATTATATAAGGACTATTTTCTTTTTGCCTCCATAGGTGTGATGCAATGGTACAATACTTAGGGAATAAATAAGAGAATCAGAGTTTAAATCCCAATAGGGATAAATATTTTAAAAGTCAACCTCTAAGTGCATATAAGCACCAGATTTATTTGATAGGTGAACTAGAGGAGAAGATAGTCTACCTTTAAGATTAAGGTTAAATTTTTTTTATAATGGATCAAACACCATATTTTCACAAAATTACCTATGTTTGATACACTAAATTGACCCAAAGTATCATTTTGATCTTAACATCATTTGCATAATCATGGCTCAAACACACAATCTATTCTCACCCACATATTTTGAATGATAATAGTTAATTTATCTTGAAATCATATATTGATAAATTATTTGGAATTCAAACTAGTAAAATTTTAAGAGGATTTCAACTTTTATTAACTATCTAAAAATAAGATTTTTGTGTAATTTTTTTCTAGATAAAATACATATAATTATTTGTGTTCTCAAATCTTTTATAATTTTTTTAAAGATTTTTGAAATTTAATATAGTTATGATTTAGAACTATAATCGCCTAATCACTTGGTTGACAAACACATTGTTATAAAAAAAATGTGCCAAGTATACTATAAGGTTGATTGATCAAAATTTTCAGCAAGTGTTTTCAAGGAAAAAGTGTTGGCTAACCATTCCAATGTTGGGTTGTGATAACTGTCATTTTATACATTGTTTTACTCTCGTACTTGATTTTTTAAATCCTCTTGTATGTTTAAACTGTTATTCATGTGTGTTTTAGGAGAAAGAGTTAATTTTGAGCTTCATTATAATTTTCCAATATTTAGGGCATTATTTTTGAAAATTTGAATGTTGTCTTATAGCAAAGGAAAACATCAGTTGGAACTCGAAGCCCTCCACAATAGGGAACACAGCCTGGCCGTGTCCCATAACATAGCTTAGCCATGTCCCTTCCTCCTCCTTCCCCACCTCCAATTGGATCCCCATCATCCTCTGTTAGAGAGATCTCGCTAGTGAAACTTCACCATCATTACCATCTCCAGCGGTCACTTCATCGACAAGCCCTCGACCTGATTGGGAGAGACGCTACTATCTCCATCTCCACCCCGATTGGGAAGGTTCTCTCGTGAGGGAACACATCACTTGTAGAGGGAAGAAGGTGCAGAGATCTTCCACCTTCTTAGCTTCCACAAGTCCATCATCCAGCCATCACTATCATCCATAATCATTCATCTAATAGGAGGGGGAAGCTTTGCCTTTAGTGCTTAGTTTGTTAGTCTTCTCCTTGCAACATGTTTGATTAAATTCTTCATACATTACTTTTATTATAGTTAATGCATTTCCCTTTGTTCATTTCTAGAATATTTGTTTCATTTGAATACTTTAAGTTTATGCTATTTGTTGGAATGCAATTAGGTTAGGTTAGATTAGGATGCTTTACTTTATATTTTCATTAATTGCTTTGCAGCCATAGTTTAGTGTTTGTGTTATGTTTTTATTACTTGCATTGCTTTTCATTTATTAGTCTTAGCATTCGAATCCAACAACAAATCCCCATTTGTAGCATCAAACAACTAAATTCTCGTTTACCATTTAATCATGAGATTAACAGTTGTTGTTACATTCCTTGAGAGACAATCCGAGTTACCCTACACTACACTAGAATAGGGGGTTCGGTAATTAAATTCTAACTGTAGTATGACATACACATTATCAGGTGGATATCTAAACTTTGATCTATAGATTTTTATATTTAATTAGGTTTATTTAGATGTTGTAATGCTTTAAAATTAATCTAATGGATATAAAAGGATTGATCTTCAAGAGGGAACTGTAGGATCATGGAGATCAATAAGGGGGTGATGCAGGAGGATTTAAAGATTTTTATTACTAGTTTTGATAATTTTAATTTTTTGATAATTTTTGAGTTTTTTGATATTTAGAGTATTTTTTATGATTTCTATTTTTGTATTTATTTTATTTTATTTTTATTTTGAGTTTGTTTAGGAATCTTAAGATTTGGACTCTGTTAAGATTTTTTTCTTTCTATTAGAAATTTTTTTCTTTCTTTGCATCTTATTTTAGGTCCATTTAAGCAATTGTTTAGTTAATATTTAGTGTGAAATTATTGGTTTAATAATGTTTTTGGTAGTGCTATTTATTTTCCTATTTCTTGATATTTTTTAAATCAACAGGTTTTAGAAGATTGATTTTCGGCATTCGCAATCAATCAACAGAATCAATATAGTCCGTAGGATAATTGTTATCCCGTTTGACGTCAGTTGATATCAAAACACTCTTACTTCTTATGGATGGTCGTCTGATCATGATCATGATCGTGATAGATATGTTCCAGCTTAGGAAGCCTTGCACCGTGATCATAGCACCTGAAACGAGATACTTGAAAATCTATAGAGACAAGTCACAAAGTTATCCCAACATTTAGTGGTACAAGATCGTAATGGTCATAAGTTCCTTTATTCACCTTTTGAAAAATTATTAATTTTCAATCAAGGAGAGATGTCAAAGTGCAATTTTGGTTTCGAGGGATTCGAGATCAACAGCCCTGCCACCACAACTTCGAGAGAATGTTGACTCCATAGCGCCTCTATGTCCCCTTCCTCTCGTGACGACAGAGACAACTATGAGGATGCGGGTTTCGACAACATCAAGTATGACCAGTCATACTCTCCCAATCGTCCGATCACAGTATGCGGCAAAGACGATGATGAGATTGAAATATTTGGTAATCTAGTATGTGATAATAATGATGAAGTAATTAAGTGGATTTAGAGGAGAAGGGTCGTGCTCTACACCTTGAGCGGTTAGTTCTCGCTCTGCTAATGTTCTAATCAATATAGACTCTAGCATGGGCAAGGATGAAATGATAAAAGAGATGCAACAAAATATCAATCAGGTATTCCTGGTGGAGGATTTAAAGTCAAAAGGATTTGTTGAAAGAATGACAGTAGAAAATCTTGGAAGAATTCTAGTGAGAAGTAGTTAGAGAGAAGCTCCAACAAACCTGACACCTCAGCTACTACCAAAGAAATTCATTTTCAATCAAATCTATCTGCTATATTCACCAAGCCATCATTCCTTGTTCGAGTATTAGAAAATGCAAGAACTTTCAAAGATGATCCTATCAAGCAGGAGAGATCTGAGCAATTTCTCAAGGACAAGTACAAAGGAGGCTTGCGATCTACACAAACCTTCAGGCATTATGTCAGAGGATGATCATTCTTGAGAGACATTGGACTTTAAAGCTATAGCTATGCTAGTACCTTTACTTGATATGGCTTTGCCACCTTCTTTTGATGCAGTGATAAACCTTGACAAGGTTGAGAAGTCTCTGACTATTGGTGTTGATGATATAATACACAGGTTGTTAACGCAAACGATTAGAAGATTGAAGCTAATGAAGCAATCAACTTGGTTGAAATACAATCTGCTGATGGAATTGATGTGTGCAAAATTAATTTTTAGCTTCTCAAGTTTGGAAATAAAGTTGCATCTAGATCGCCAAGGATTTCCAAAATCCAATAGCTTCTAGTATATTTTATCGAGTTAATATCTGAATATCTTCCTCCTGGACTACCACATGACACTACTCTAAACTCAAGGATAAGTTCTTTTTAACTCGGGGTGGCTAATGCAAGAGGATTCGAAGATTTTTATTACTATTTTTGATAATTTTTATTTTTTTTATAATTTTTAAGTTATTTGGTATTTAGAGTATTTTTGACAATTTCTATCTTTTATATTTATTTTATTTTATTTTTATTTTGAGTCCATTTAAAAATTTTAAGATTTAGAGTCCTTAAGATTTTTTCCTTTCTTTGTATCTTAGGATTTTGGGTCTATTTAAGCAATTATTTAGTTGATATTTAAGATAAAGTTTTTTGTTTAATAATATTTTCGATAGTGATATTTATTTTCTTATTTTTGGTATTCTTTCGAATCAACAGGTTTTAAAAGATTGAATTTTGGCATTCACAATCGATCAACAGAATCAATACAACCCATAGGATAATTGTTATCCCATCCGGTGTCAAGGGGTGAATATCGATTGCTTCTTTCTATTAGATTAGTAGCAACAGAAATACAATAAAGAACACAAACAAAAGAGAAGAAACACATACCAAATTTACTTGATTTACAACCCTCGAGGATTGCTAATTCAAGGCTTATGTATGGGAGGCATCCCTCCACTAGAGTTCTTCTTTCCAAATGCCTTCTGGAGTTGGAGAAATCTTTCTTACAGTTTAAGTACAAGCACAAGAATATATATGCAAATAAATAGCAATGCTTGTAATAAAAAACAAACACACTCGTTGAGTCGATGTGAAATCATAGAACTCCTAAAATTAAGAGATAGATTGAAGCCGATGCGAAAGCAACTCAGACATTACAATGTGGTTCAATCAAGGAGGAGCTCATACGCGTTGGCCCCTTTATCAGTGCAAAAGACCTCTGGGACAAATTGGTTGAACTTCATAAGCAAGCCATAAGCACCACGGTAACGAAACACAAACTAATTGTGAATAGATTAACTAATATCAAAATGTAGGACTACGAATCATCTTCATCAGAAGAGTCGAACAAGGGAGAAGAAACAAGCTTCCAAGCACTACCAGCACAATATGAAGTGTCTGAGTCTAAATACGAGTTAAAATCCAAAATTGAGTCCGAATCAAGCTACAGATCCATATCCGTTTTCAAAGGACCTAACCCAAATGTAAGCTCTAATATAAAAATCTAATTTGTTTAGTGTAATTGCATATTTAACTCATAAATTAAAAAAAAATCTAATATTCGAGTCAGATCACTTCTAAAGGAGATCAAACTTCTCAAGAAGTAGACTGACTCGAGTTTGGTAATCGATCAAGCTTAGGTCGGAACCTCAACTCAAGTCCAACAACTTAAGGAAGAGAATTCCAATCTAAAGGGTCAAGTTAACAAACTTAAAGGTTCATTGGAAAAATTCACTATTAGATCCAAGAGCCTAGATATGCTACTTGGGTCTTAACGAGCTATGTACAACCAAACCAGACTTGGATTTAAATCAAAATATAATAAAAAAATCTTACATGTCTTTAGTTAAACGGAACCAACCTAAAGTCCAAGCATGAGTTCTTAAGTCAAATTTGAGCAATCAAGTTGGAATGAACCAATATTGGATCCTAAGGATCAGATTCACTATATGACTAGACCTTATCAGGGTCATTATCCAAGGGGAGTCAATAGAAAATCCATCTTAGTTAAATAAACTGATTAATTTTTTATGTTTAGTTTTTTTGCTTTTTAGACTGACTCTAGGCTAAATAAGGATACAAACTTGATTGACACTTGCCAACCTAGTACTAAGGTGGGGCAAGATGATAATGTGTTGGGGAAGCTTAGTCTAGATAGTCAAGTGGGGTAAGACATACCCTACTTAGTCGGCTTAGCTAAGTGAAACTAACTAAAACTATCTCGCCACGTCCTAGACTAGTTAGAATAGAATTTTTCAATTAATTAGCTAAGTGTTTAATTTCATGAATCAACTTTGTTTTAGAAAGTGATCCACTACAAAAAAAAAAAAGATTTTTTCGACGGCAATAAAAATTTGAGAAAAATTCATCTCAAAAAAATTTTACGATGAATTTTGCAACAAACATTTTTTCATCGCTAATAAGTCGTCGCAAAATTTTATGATGAAAAATTAGAAATCCATCATAAAATTTGTAACAAAAAATATTTTATTGTAAAATTCATCACAAATCAATGACGAAATAAATTTTCATCACAAAATAATGACTCTAGAATTTCTGCGTTGATCAGCAACGAAAAATATTTTCATCACAGATATTTTTCATCGTCACTGATTTGTGATAAAAATTATTTTCGTCGCTGATTTGTGATAAAAATTGTTTTCATCGCAAATAGATAAATTTTGCAACTAAAGTTTTTGTTGCAAAATTTATCGCAAACTTATAATTTTTGCTCCAATCTATAAATCTGATACATCATCATACATACAAATAAAACCGGTAAATCAACAAAGATACATCATCATACATACAAATAAAATCTATAAATCAATATCATATCTGATACATTCATACAAAACAATAATTTCATAACAAAATCAAAGATCTCATAACAAAATGACAAATTATAAATCTCATAACAAAATGATAAATCAAAGATCTCATAACATAATGTGATACATCGGACATGACAAATCAAAGATCTCATACAAAATCTGATACATCATACACAGACAAATCCCAAAACAAAGTTAATCTAAGAAATCATCAACAAAAGATCTCCTAATATTGTTCAAGTCAAACTAGACAATGTAACAAAACTCTCAACAAAAGATCTTCTTCTTCTTTTTTCCTATATTAGAAAACAAATAAACAAAAATTACATCAAAAATTAAGGAACGTCAACTATTCACCCTTTTCGAACAAATCATATACATAAAATCAAATATACTCTGAAAAACTATAGCAAAATTACCCACATAAAACCTCAACAATGAATTCTACATTATTAACCTAGTAAAAAATTGCAAGAGGAGAATCTAATGAAACTAAAATTACCCACATAATTAAAGGTGAGATAATGAACACTAACAAAAAAAAAACTATCTACCTCTAGAATTAGTCGAATTAGTCCAATTCTACTTAAAAGTAGCATTGTGTGCATAAAGGGCACATAAACTGAAGCCTATTCTAACTCTACTTAAGACCCCAACATAACTCTACTTCAGACTAAACACTGACCCAACCTCAAAATGCTAAGAATGTAGAAGGCAATTCGGATCAAAGCGCATGAGAGACCACTACAATAAGTTTGAACTCCTGACATTTTGAACAAATAGAGGTCATCTATGGTTCAACTAGCCTAGACTGCTATTCTGTCAAAATCCACCGTTTGCTTTCTGTAACAAGATCCAACATCAGACCTTATTAGTCATATGTCCCACTATAAGATACATAAAATGGAGGCATTAATATATCAGCAGTGCATTATCCAAAGCATAAAGCCTGAGTTCCAACTCCAAAAGAAAAATACAAGTAGCATAGATACACCATCACATGACACAAGTGGGCAGGTTCCACCATTGGTGCCAACTTCAGAAACAAAGGACACATAATGGCCTCAACGGCACATCTTATTCTAGATAGTAATGCAGAGAAGAGCAGCATACCGAGCCACAGGGATGATGATCATTGAAACCACTTTGTTCTTGCAAAGCAAGACGCATGACAATAATTAAGATCAATGACATAGAAGGCTATAACTAGAATTGATTCCTATGATGATTGGATTTCAGAATTCCTCCTGTAATAACGCTAGAGGCATTTTCATATAGACAAAATTTTCTACTCCAGCTTCAGTTGCACAACACCTCATGCGGCCAACGAGCAGTAGATGATTCTAACCAAGTCTAAACAAGTTCTCTAGAGAATGAAAAAGGATACAAATAAGAAGACGAGAAGAATATGGCAAGAGAGAAGATGAATGTATGTACAAGTGTATAACTGTACAAGAATTTTTTTGGAAAAGATCAAAATGACTTCAGATGAAAATACCATAAACATATCTATAGAAGGGACAATATAGTATAAAAGACCTTTATCAGGGTAAGTATTTTTTTTC
Organism: Curcuma longa; assembly: GCF_044706935.1. Classification (NCBI taxonomy): domain Eukaryota; kingdom Viridiplantae; phylum Streptophyta; class Magnoliopsida; order Zingiberales; family Zingiberaceae; genus Curcuma; species Curcuma longa. Next base: position 4,309,893 of record NC_133869.1, read on the forward strand.
AGGAGCAGGGGAGTTTAGCATACAAAATTCACCTGCCTGATGGATAAACCAGGTGAATCAACAGCATTGATGTCAGATTTTGTACTTGATCCGGCACTCTGTGCATTTTCTTTCATCTCAGGATTTAAGTGTCTCGTTGACGGACGAACTTGGATTGACTGCATGGACAGGATTTAAGTGTGACTGCAAGTAATGAGATTAAGAAAAATAAGTTTCTTTAGGACAAAATGTAGGTCATTAATGCAAACAACACCATCAATTAAAAACTCAAAAACAATAAAAAATATAAAACAATACGAGAGATGTAAGCAACACTATCCATCGACGAAGACAATGAAACCATATGTGATTAAAGTTTTGGTTCTTTGAGAAAGTAAAATAACAAGGAGAAAGAAAAATAAGCATTTCCTTTGAAGGAACCTGGGTATGAAAAGAAAATAGAAGGAAATTTTTCTCCCCTCAAACAAATATAAATGCAGACAGACGCCTTGTCTAACCTGCTTCGCTAACCTTACGGAACCAGAAACATCTTAGACATAGTTCTCACTATCAATATCCAGACTCAAATCTATCTCAATCTTTGATTTTGTCGGCTTCACTCGGACCTGAAACAACAAAAAAATAGTCAAAGAAAGGTTATAATAATGAAAAATAAACATAGAAATATCTGAATAAGTGTATATAACAATTTCAACAAAAAAAAACAAAAATAAGGAAATCACACTTGAAACTGAATCTATTGAACATACCTTTTCATCGCTGGTTATTCCTTTTCAGCCACTCCCAAAGGCCAACAGTTGTTCCAACTCTCACTACGCCATACTCGTTATCTTCATGGCAAGCATCAAAATTCAGACGAATGTACGTTGTTCACCATCTGGAATACAACGGAAGCCTTCACCACCAGGTTGCGGCAGCCTCACGGCCGGCTCCCTCGCCACTAGGTTGCAGCGGCACTGGAGGTCGCGCTCGGTCTCGCGGCCAGCCTCACCGCCAGGCTGCGGCGGTGGGCCGGCCTTGCGGCCATGGCTGAGGAGCCAGCCGCCGCGCCCAGATCGAGCCGGAAGGGGAGGGGCAAGTAGAGGGGAGAGAATTAGAGATTTACCACCTACGGGTCGTGTGCGGCCGTACGTGGCCAAATTTAGCCACGAACTGGAATTTGAAATCGTCGTTGATTCAGGACGAATCATGATTGATCCTTAAACTTAATAATCTCAGATCCAAAATTTAATTTAAATTTAACGATGAATTCTAAATTCATCGTTAAATTTATGATGAATATTACTTTTATCACTAATCAGGATAATAAAATTCATCCTTAATTTGTGATGAATGTAATTTCATCGTTAATTTGCTATAAATCTAAAATTCATTGTAAATTAAGAATAAATTATTTTACAACAATAATATTTTATTCATGAATTTTATGATAAAAATTATTTATTTTAATTTTACGATGAAAATTATTTTTCTTGCTAATTTCATTAATATTGTGCGATGATTTTTTTGTCGCTATTTTTGTTGATAATTTACTATAAAATATTTTCATCGCTAAAATTCATCCTTAAATCTATATTTTTTTTTTAGTTGTCATTGTTCCGAAAATAAACAAAACTGCTCTGTCTCGTCTCTGTTTGAAAGTTACAACTTACAGAAGAGGGCAAGGGTTCGAATCATGGCGAAGCCAATCAATACCCTCTTGCATCGTGACCAACTGCTGTTTCAGTTTCTCGATTTACCTCCTCACAGATGGTCGTGAGATCGACCGTATGGGACCGCTAAGGTGGCGGATTCCACCTTTATGCAGAAGAAAGTTACAACTTAAAATGTGGGACCTAGTTAGTCAATAGTCAAATTTGAATCTAAGGTCAAACAATCCTTAAAATTCAAATTAAATTAATAAACATAAAATTGACACTCATCTCACAAAATCTCTAGACACCCTTGTTTGAAAATATAAACATGTATGAAATGGATTAGAGTACAATCTAGTCAAGTTTAATCTAATTTAAAATTAACTTAATTAATTAAAACTAAATTAATTACTTTAAATTTTAATTAAATTGAACCAATATAAACTAATTCATTAAATCACACTATAAAAATATAGGGTATTAGCAATGAAAATTAGCAACGAAAATTTTTCATCACAAATTGACAATGAAATTTGTGACAAAATATTTTTTCATCTCCGATTTATAACAAATTATACGACCAAAATAATTTAGTTGTGGAAGTAGCGATGTAATAATTTTTATCACAAAAATCATCGCAAAACTAACGTTTGTCGAAAAAATCGTCGCAATTTGACGACTAATATGGATTCCTCGCCAAAAACTCACTTAACCCACCACCCCCGTGACTTTCCCTTTCTCCTTCCTTCACGATTTTCTCTCCACGACGAACTTTCCTCACCTAATCCCGACCTAAACGATAAATCCCTCTAGCTTTATCCTCTTCGATCTCTCCGGCGACTGCGACGGTGACGAGCTAGGCAACGGTGACGAGCTGGCCTGATTTGGTCGGCCAGGCGCCGCTTAGGCCGTTAGCCGGTCGTCAAGCACCGATTAGGTCACTACCCAACCGCCGACCGCGACTCAGGCTGTTGGCCAGCAGCTAGGCGGCAATTAGATCTCCGCCGGGTCGTCAACCGTGGGTTAGGCCCTGGCCGACCGCCAGCCTTCGATCGCGGCTTAGCTCGCTGGCTGGCCGCCAGCCACAGCTTAGGCCGTTGCTCGGCCGTTGGTCGACCTCCGAGCACTGATTAGGCCACTACCTTTCTGCCAGCCGCAGCTTAGGCTGCTGGCTGACAGCCAACCGCGGCTTATGCCACTGTCCGACGCCTAATTTAGTTGATCGACACTCGATTTCGCGATTAGCGCCCGATTTGACTAGTCGGCCGCTGCTTAGGTCGCCATCAACGCCCGATTTGGCTTAAGCCATTGGTCGGTCGTCGAGCATCACTTAGGCTGTGGGCCAGTTGTCGGGCGCCGATTAGGTTGGAAAGGATTGATGCTTGCAGAGATGACTATATGATATATTGGAGAGAAGATCAAGATGCAGATGTGTGTAAATTCTATAATCAAGTTAGGTACAAGAGAATCAATAAGAGTCAACAACGACGTAAAGAATACAATCGGTTATTTTATTTACCTTTAACTCCTATGTTACAAAGACTCTATGTATTAGAAGTCACCGCTGAACACATGACTTGGCATGCAAATCATCAAACAGAAGAGAGTCTAATGTGTCATCCATCAGATGCAGAGGCATGAAAAAATTTTGATAGAGCATATCTTGAATTTGTGAAGGAAACTCAGAATATAAGATATTTATGCTGATAGAAGATCAGGAAGAAATTATTCGGCCAATTATATTAACTCTGTATAATCTTCCACCTGAGATGTGTATGAAAACACCGTATAAATTGGTTGTTTTACCAATCATGATTGTAGAGTTCTGATGATGGTTTTCCTACATATGATATTCAACTAATCAGATATTTGTAATAAGACAATAAATGATTTTGACCTTCATAATATTTAGAGAGCAGATTGAAATATGGGAGGAAGTCGAGTTATTTTAATTGTCATAGATAATTTTTACAACTAAATCATAAATTCAAAAGGAATAAAGAAGAATTCACTAAAAATAAAGTTTACACCACACATGGTACAGAGACTTTATTGAAGATCCACATAGTACAACTTATGAATATAGAAGCACACCTAAATGGACTAAACGGAGTATATTTTAGAAATTATTATACTGGTATAGTCATTTGATTCATCATAATTTAGATGTAATACATATTAAAGAATATTTTTGATAATCAGATAAATAGGTCCCTAATCTTAGAATTTGTGATGTTTGACAATTTATACACGTGTTGTTTGTGATTGGTTAAAATCTTTAAAATTTTCAGATGGTTATGTCTCTAATATTAGAAGATGTGTTGAATTGAAGGAATACAAATTAATTAGTTTGAAAGTTTGACTGCCATATATTTATGGAAAGACTTATTCTTATTGCATTTAAGAAATTTTTACCAAATTTTATCTGAGGTGCAACAGGACCTCAACAATGAGACATTCACACATGGGATAGAGATAGATATTTGTTGGTGGAAGAAGAAAGGTCTAACCTTAGAATTTTGATGTTTGACAATACACAAGTTAGATCGATCCAAACATGACCTAATGTTTGGATGTGAGTGAAATCTAATCTGACCAGAAGACTAGCGAGAAGTCCTAGTCGGTTAGACCAAGCAAGGAAAGTCCTAGTTAAGGCTAAGCAGGGAAAGTCCTTATTGAGGCTAGGCAAGAAAAGTCCTAGTTGAGGTTAGGCAGGGAAAGTCCTAGTTGGAGGCTAGGTAGTGGAAGTTCTGGTCTGGAGGACTAGGCAGAAGTCTTAGCAGGATCAAGTGCACCAGGTGCAAGTCCAGGCAGGTCAAGAGGACCAGATGCATGGTAGAAATCTAGGTAGGTCAAGTGGACCAAATGCGTGGAGGAAGTCTAAGCGATCAGGTGGACCAGTAGGCCTAACAGCAAATCTTGGGAGCCGAGGGTCGAGATTAAGAGAAAGTCCAACAAGTTTGGAGGACTTGGTTGATAGGTAAATTCTCTTAAGTGGAGTGGATAAGGGCACATTCCTAATGTGGAAACAATAGACATCAAACTAACTTAGGATTTTACTGGAAATCCGAAATTAGACTCACAGGGCAAGGCTTAGGTTGCTTGCATGTTTGTATGCTTGTCTTGCAGGAATCAGGTGTTAGTACCAATGGAATCAAAATATCTCCACAATGGTATGATATTGTCCACTTTGAGCCTAAGCCCTCATAACTTTGTTCTTGGGCTCTCCCCAAAAGGGCTCATACCAATGGAGATATCTTCCATCCTTTTAAACTCATGATCTTTTCCATGTGCTTTAGATGTGGAACTATGTTTGCACCCTTGCAACCCAACAATCCCCCCCTCAAACAAAGGACCACATGCCCCCTCAAACGGAAAGCCTCCGTTTAATGTCCGAATCCTCGATCCACCAGGACTTCCTGCCCCTCGGTCCACCCAACCTACTAGGGCTTCCTGCCTAGCTGCAACTAGGACTTCCTATCCCTCAGTTCACCCGATCTAGGAACTAGGACTTCCTGCCTAGTCGCAAGTAGGACTTCCTATCTGGTGTCTGATCCTCTTGATTCAGACACGGGAGCACCCACTTCCTTTGTTTTTAAGGTTCAACTCACATGGTTAGATCTGGATCATGGCTCTTCCGGCGGTTAGTCCGGTGAAGAGCGGTCTCGCTCTGATACCACTTGTTTGTACCGATGGAATTAAAATATCTCCACAATGGCATGATATTGTCCACTTTGAGCCTAAGCCCTCATAGCTTTGTTCTTAGACTCTCCCCAAAAGACCTCATACCAATGGAGATATCTTCCATCCTTTTAAACCCATGATCTTTTCCATGTACTTTAGATGTGGGACTATGTTTGCACCCTTGCAATCCAATATCAGGAGCTAGAAGCAAGATGGAGAAAGCATAAGTAGAGCAAACGGAGACAGCTGAATCAAACTCGGGGTCAACTCAGGTCAAACCTGAGTTAATTGGATCTAGGCGTCTCTATCGAGAAGACTCAGCCTGGATAAGATAGAGAAGATCGGATCGGATTAGATCTTATCCAAGTGCCCGGATAAGGCTTATAGACGCCTAGAAGGGACTATATAAGGAGGCTGAATGTGCACAACAAAGTAACAACTTCTTAAATCCATCCTCTTCAACTAGTGGTGCTACTGAACGCGAACAGGGCAAGGTTCGTGCAACCGGGGAAGTTCCAGGATGAGTACGCGGTACTCAAGACTTCCGGATTAGCTTCGATACTTGTTTGATTATTTTCTTTCAGTCCTTTATTTTATTTATTATTATTATTTATCTGGACTGTAAGAAGGGTTTCTCTGTCTCCAAATAAGGTTCAAAAAGAAGACCACTGGTAGACAAGCGCCTCCCGTACATAGGCCTTGGACGTACTAACCCTGGGGTGTTAGGAACCAAGTAATTCCGTGTGTCCCTGCATATTTTACTAATTCTGTTGCTTAGTTATTTCTGATAGAACAAAAATGAACGAACGGCATACGAATTATTCACCCCCTAGCGCGCATCCATGATCCTACAATTGGTATCAGAGCAGGCTTGCTCTTAATCTGTTAGGTCCCGAGAGACGGTTGTCCGAAAAAATTTCAGCAGCATTTCTCCTATAACAATTCAACTTTTCCTAAATACATATTAAGATAGGGCCCACATGGCCGCTCAACAACACAACATATGTATTTAACTATTAAACTATATGAATAAAGGCTCACATGACCACAAACTACATATCCAACACATGCATGTAACAATACCAACCACAACAACAAACCAATCTACATACACGTACCAACAAGGTATGTTCACCAAAACACAACTACGTAACAACAAAAATTCCAAAGTACCTCAATAATGCTTGCAACAAAATCAAACGACAAACTTCAAAAACCCACACATCGAAAACACAATACAACAACCATACGAAATAACCCAAACTGATACTTCTCCTACTGTGAGATGGGGGTAGTCCGGCAGAACTCCAAGCTTCAAGATAACATCCTTACCTACTACCTGGGAAGAAAGAAAAGAAATCTCAAGGTATGGGTGGTGAGTATAAAATACTCAGTGGATACTAAATAAAAGTACACAACATAAATATATAAATATGGGTATCAACAAGAAATACAGTCTCAATAAAATACTTAAGGAACAAGGTCAACATACTAGGCACAACTAACAAGTATTATACAATACGAGAATAATGTATGTCATATTACACAAATGCAACAATCATATAACAACAAGTGCACAACCACAATCCTATAAGAACAAGTGCAACAACCACAATCCTGTCATATTATGATCCAAAGCAAGATATGAGCCGCAACGCCACGGCGCCGATTAGCGGGCGGGGTCAAGGGGCAGCGCCCCTTGCGGGGGATTCGGGGGCAGCGCCCTCGAAATAAAATTATTTTTTAGACTCGTTGAATGAGTCGCTGCCCATACTGTTCATCATGATGAACCCAAGACCACCCGATCGGCACTATTCGATCTGATCAGTCCGATCTGAACCATCAGATCGGTACCATTAGATATGATCAGTCCGATCGGCTTCACCTTTGCGACACTAGTAGATCATCTCATGAACAACATACAGATCATAATAAACACGTTTTAAGTTATATCATATAAAACTAAAAACGAGTGTGCTTTCGCAAGTGGCTCTGATACTACTGTAGGGATCTATATGCGCCATCAAACAATTTTAATCGCATATACGCAGCGGAAAACAGGATCCCTCCAGAAGATCCATATGAAAAACATACTCGTTTGACGATTCTACCTACTAGAATCGAGGTTACCTTTGATGCGAGCCCTTCGCAATCCCGACAGCAACTCTTGCCTTCAAAGGTTCACGGATCTCAGCACGATTAGTGTGTTCGCGCCTCCACGGTATCCACACGAACACTGAGATGGAGAAGAACCAAACTGTGGTGCTAGCCATAAGATAGGGTTCGGCCAAGGTGGTAGAGAGAAGAGGAAGAGGGAGATCAAGAGCACCAAGAACTCTTTCATCAAGAGCCTCTCGCCCATTTTATATCCCACCATGGGATATGAAGGGTTTTGGCTTTTAGTGATCTAAGGAATTAATATTTTATTAACTCCCATGCATCTCATGCATGAAGATCTTTCTCTACTTTTAATGAAGATCATGCATCTCATGCATGATAATCTTTCTTTTCTTTTAAGGAAAATCATGCATCTCATGCATGATA
>NC_133869.1:4317854-4345655 GCF_044706935.1 Curcuma longa
ATGTATAAATATGAGACTCATTGTCTGAAGATGAATAACACATATAGACATATTTTTTCATCCTTCATTTTTTTTACAACACAAAACAAACGTGATAAATTGATCATTAGCAGAAATTACCGAATGAATCAAATAAGATGGCAAAATGGGCAAATGGAATGTCTCGGCTTGGATGACCCCAAATGAGTCAGATGGGTTGGTTGGACCCAAACAAACTATGCAGATTGGCTTAGTGGGTTGTGGGCAATGACAGATCTAGGGAAGGGTACACGTTGTCCCCCACCATAGGTCAATACATTTTTTTATTATCTATATAAGTTTTATTAAGTATTAAATTTTTTTAATAAAATAAATAAATTGAATTATCCAACATAAAATGAATATGCTGAATTAAAATTAAATTGGGATAGAATAAAATCCATTTAGTAGGTGTGGAGCTAAGGAGTATGTTAGTCCGATCCATACCGAAATTGATTTGAACTTGATTTGGTCAATTTATGATCGAATCAAGTTTAATTGAGTTCAACCGGTTAATTCGATTTAAAATGAGTTAGAAATTTTTTTAAGAAAACTTATATTCTCTCTTTTTTTTATTCTCTTCCATGTATAGAACCTTGCTCGTATCGCCTCATGCCACACGTCGGCTTCTTCTCCTTCTTTCTCTATATCAATTGTAGCTTAATTATTTTTCTCTCCTTCTTCTCCAACAAAAATTCTCTTTTCTTATTCTCTTCTCAAGTATAGCAACCCTCTTTTTTTCCTTCTTTTTATTATTTTTCAATCCACCAATACCAACCCTCTAGTTTTTCTTTCTCTCCAACATGAGTAGTCCTTATTTTATTTTATTTTTATTATCGAAGTTAATCGAGACTGTCGAAAAATAAGATAAGACCTTGTAGTTATTTTTTTATTTCTTTTTCCTTGGCCAGTTCAAGCAAACCAATAGTAATTTTTTGTTGTTCAATTTGATTTATTTTTTGATCTTTTGGTTAATTTTATTTTTCATCTTCGGTCAAATAGAATAGTGGGAAGAACATGTTATCATAGTAATTTTTCAGCTCATAACAAGAAGTCTTAATTTTTTTTCCAATCTTTTTGTCCTTTGTCGAAAGTCCAATAAATAATAAATTCAAGCCCCCTCTAATTCTAATAGATAAAATGAAACAAGTAAAATAGATGAAGTGTTTGATTCAACTAGATGAAGAAATATTTTATTATCATAAAAAAATATATGTATCCATTACTGATAATATATTTATATAAATCTCAAATAAAATAATCTAAATGCTTGCTAGTATTTAGGAACAATACATCATATCCATCAAACAGTCAGAACTCCACTGGTATGCATATATAATTCACATGAGTGGAGACAGGCGCCAGCCATGCATAACACTAGCCAGCCTATATAAAAGTAAAACTACTAAAACAAACAAAATGATATTTCAAAGTTGACGTACACTTTGTTGGTTTCCAATACAACAAACTTAACATACCTAAACAGCAGTCCATGTCCCTCATCCAATGTACACTGTCCACACTGCAAATGCTCAATCATACACCCAATTATATATTTCCCTCACCGACATCAATAATTAACATTATAAATACTCCAGTTACGTAAACCCATGTTCATTCTTCCATGCAAGTTGCAACAAATTAAAGCAGATCAAATCTCTCCCATTTCAACGTCAAACATCTTGAGACCTTGTCCGAGCTAGCATACAGACAAACACCTAACTAATTAAATATATATGTACGTAACGTGATCGACGTTTGTCCAAACTTTGTTGCCTAATTACCTGCTACATGTGCATGATCGATCTGGCCAACTAAGTTAGGCACCTCTTTTCAGAGATTCTGTGTATTTTATATCAATCGGTGCATGAACAAAAAAAAAAAAGGTTATCTGTTTGCTTCGGGAAAGAAGAGAGCAAGGCTACAATTTCAGTCCCTTAGTCAACCATGCGTAACACAGTTGTGTTGCATATGTATTTGCAGGCATTGGTCAATCATCATATGCATATCTCAAGTACTGTTGAGACCCCTAAAAAACTAATATCTTGGCATTTTAATGATGTTGTTAGACATTTAATTTTCTGATCATGTATCTCACTCATGATCCTTTTATACATCGTGATATACTTTATTTCATCAACATTATCTATAATATTCTATAATTATAATTTCAAAAGAAAATGACATATTATCGAAGTTTGCAACTAGTTAACAAGTAAAATTAAAGGTTTAATAAGAAAAAGAACAAAGCAAATGATCTCATCTCTTTTCAGGAGACCTGAAAAATTGTTATTGAGGTTCTTATCATTCTAGTTTTTGTAATTACATAACATCGAAGATCTTGTAAAAATTAAATATAAACGGGAGAGAGATAAAAGAGGAAAATAAGAAAACAAAGAATGATGTTTCAAAATAGGTTGTTCTTTTGATAATTTGGAAAAAAAGATCCATTTTAATTTTTCTCGAGATTTTTATCTGTCATTGTTTTCCTATCCTCTTAATCTCTATACTTTCAACTTAGTGGTTCTCAAATGTAAATATTTGGTAATGTTGTGAAGATAGTAACTCCTAGCTTTCTAATGCTATTGCAATTCTTCTTCAAATAACATGCATGCGATCCAATTTATTAGATTGGAAGATAAGAGAAAGAGAGAGGTGGGAAAGGCTCATCAAATTTATCAACAATCAGCTTATCGATAATTCTCTCTTGAACAAATAGTTCTATTGCCAACAAGTAATTAATCCTAGAACATATATAGGGGGATAGATTTTGCTGCATTGGGGCAAGTGTAGCTAGTGTTAGTGCAATTGTGTCCTCGGTGATCAAGATCTATTATACATTTTAATGTTTTGGTAAAAAGTTTAAATTAGAATTTTATATAAATATGATATGTGTATGAAGTCGTGTAAATATGAAGACAACTTGACGTGGCCAAGGTTGTTGACAACTCTATGACTCAAAGTGCATTAGAGATTGAAAAAGGGATCCAAGACTAAGAGTATAACTATGTCAGAGGAAGCAAACTACATAAGTGAAGTGTAAAGAAAGACACATAGCAAGCCGATGACTCGATGACCTCATGGCGTGAAGGAACAAGTAGCATGATTCAAGATGATGTTGTGGCAAAATAACTATATGATAAAACTCTTAAGTTAATTGAGAGATTTGTACTTGGAAAGAGGGTAGTTTTCAACTCAGGTGAATACATATATATATATATATATATATATCAAGTATTCAATTTACACTGATTAATCTTGGGATGGACGGTTCAGTCTCACATTCCACCTACCAAGTAAATTCAGAAAACAAAATAGCTCCTGATCTCAGGCGAATATTTTTTTAGTTGACACTAGATATCCAACTTTTCGGGCTGACTAATATTAGGATGCCCCTATGATTATGATGCAACGGCAAGACACCTACGTAATCTCCCAGGCATAAACCTCAGGTGAATATGGCTAAGTCAATTGGATAGTCAATTAATTTGGTATCAGTGGACTAATGAAGAATTTCAATCCATTGATGGTGGTTAAGTCTGCCCAATAGTTGACTCATGTTTGATTACTAACGAATAGAATATTTCTATTCATGACTAAATAGATTGATTTGACATCAATCATTTGATTGTAACTTTCAATCGACTTATGATACAATAGAAAAATTAGATATAATTAATTTACAATGCAAAATGACTACAATATAATTTGATGACTAAGGACTATAATAAGTTAGTTGACCATAGTGGAATTTAATCGATTGACATAGTCATTGATAGACTAGGAGTTGTTGCAATTGAAAAAAATAATTGATTGATGGTGAATTTAGTAGTCAATGGAAGTACAACAAAACGTAAAATTAAATCACTCATTAATGGAACATATTTTGTGATCAATAAAGCTCTCTTGTACTTTCTTTCTCTCAATTATAAATTTCATCATAATTTTTTTGTAAAGAGTTGTAAGAGATTTCTTCGTCTTAAGAAGAAGTAAGAGAAGGAGAAAAACTAATGAGGCTTTCGAGAGTGGCTCATTGAGGAATTATAGGTAGAACTAGAGTAAGATCGAAGGTATGTACACATCGGTGTTAGCTTTAGTATGTTTCTATTGTCTTTGTTTCCGTTGCACTAACCAATTATAATTAACCTTACTAAACTATTAGCAAGAGCATAAGCTAATGTGCCAAAAAAAAATACTATTCATCCCTCCTCTCAAACTATCGAGACATCTATCAAATTGATCCCAACAGCAAGCTATACTATTCTAATACATACCTCCTCAACTTCTCTTCACGTTGATACGTAGCGTTTGTTAAGTGTGTACCACAAAAATATCCTAACCTTTCGAGGATTCCCCACTGGGAAATTAATTTTAGATTAGCATTAGCATTAGCATTAGCATTAGCAAACATCATGTTTATCAACGTTGAAGTAGATAGTTAGCACTTAGGGTATGGTTGAATTGGTTACTAGAAGACAGACTTGCTGCAATGGGTAATGATCGAATTTCGACGAAGTCAAAGTAATATTTTTTCCGTAATAACCAATTGCAATTTTCAGAAGTTGATGGCCTGCCCATTCCCTTGCCTCTAAGAAAATCCATAGCTAATGCACAGCCACACACTGCACAAGTTTGAGAATCACTCTAGCTAGTGTTTTATTTAAAGGGATTTAACCTTGTACCTCCTCAGTCACCATATTTTGTCATCCAAGGCACTTAACTCTCCATCTTCCCCTGATCCCGAAGGATTTAAAATTGTGAAAATGGCAAACTTTTTGAGGATTCAATTTCTCTGTTCATTTTTATGAAAAAAACAAATAGAAGGAACATGAGATTTTTTTTAAAAAAATTATTTATTACTTCCACGTGGTTTAGATAAAAAAAATTCAAATTGTAAAAAAAATAAAATTTTTAATATTTTTATTTATGTTTTTCTTATTCTTATCATTGGTGCATATAGTTTTCAATTTTTTTTTGTTTCTTTTTTTTTCTTATCTCCCTTGTATTCGTTTGCAGAAACAGAGTCAAAAAGGCCGTCTGAGGTTTTTGAAGCTGCTACGCAAGCAACTAAAAATGAACGAATGCTACTTTGTCATTTCTCGACGTCCAGCTTGTGATGCACTCAGCACCTACATGTTTCGCAACTCAATTAGCATGTGGATTGTGGACAACAGAGCTGAAATATGGAAGTATGTCTCAAATCTAATTAGCATTGACTTTCGTTACATGGCCATGCAACGTGCAAGATCCAGCGCAGCACTGCTATTTATACATTCCCATCCCCTGTCTCTCATCTCATCTCATCTCATGTTCTCAGCTCTGTTACAACGTATCTGAGCTTATTGATCAGTATTCATCCATGGCAGCAACATTCCCTCAGAGAGCGGTCGTGCTCTGTCTCCTTGCTCTGCTTGCTGGGTCCTCAGCCGTCGACGGGCAGCTGTCGTCGACGTTCTATAAGAAAAAGTGCCCCAACTTGGAAAGCATCGTCCGGTCGGCCATGACTCAGGCCGTCAACAACGAGGCAAGGATGGGCGCTTCCATCCTCCGCCTCTTCTTCCATGATTGCTTCGTCAACGTACGTATTCAATCATTATATCCGGATATGTAAGAGGTTGAGCTACCAAATCGATGGGAGTTTCCGTTGACGTACAGTTTTTAACAATTGGACTTGAACTTTGAATCAGGGCTGCGACGGATCCATCCTTCTGGACGACAACTCAACATTCACCGGAGAAAAGAACGCCGGACCCAACGCCAACTCTGTGCGCGGCTACGATGTCATCGACACCATCAAAACCAACGTCGAAGCCGCCTGCAATGCCACCGTCTCCTGCGCCGACATCCTCGCGCTCGCTGCCCGCGACGGCGTAGTTCTGGTAAAAAGCGCACTTGTTCTTTGAAAACGCCTTCGACAGACAAATAATTTTCAATTGAAATTTGTCCATTTTGGTGTGCTTGATGCAGCTTGGCGGACCGACTTGGACGGTGAAGCTGGGCCGCCGGGACGCGACGACGGCGAGCCAAAGCGACGCTAACAGCAACCTCCCTGGCCCGGGATCCAGCCTCGCTCAGCTCAGGACCTCCTTCGCCAACAAGAATCTGAACGCCCGTGACCTCACCGCACTCTCTGGCGCGCACACTATCGGTCAAGCGCGCTGCGTCAACTTCCGGTCCCACATCTACAACGACGCCAACATCAACGCCACATTCGCGGCGCAGCTCCAGCAGAACTGCCCCTCCTCCGGCGGCGACGATACCCTGGCGCCGCTCGACCTCCAGACGCCGACGGCTTTCGACAATGCGTACTACCAGAACCTGGTGGCGCAGAAGGGGCTGCTGCACTCCGACCAGGAGCTCTTCAACGGCGGGTCGCAGGACGCGCTGGTCCGACGCTACAGCACCGGCGCGGCAGCCTTCAACGCGGACTTCGCGGCGGCTATGGTTAAAATGGGAAACATCAGCCCGCTGACGGGGAGCAACGGCGAGATCAGATTGAACTGCAGGAAGGTCAACTGAGGATACGGATTCTGATGAGTTTCATATGCTTGTTCTACTATTTTGTTGCTTGGAAAAGAAAACTGGTTTTATTGGTTTAATTGAAGCAAATAATTAAGCAGAAAGGCAAAAAGCCTAAGCAATTTATGTAATCATATCAATCTTTTCTATATTATGCGAGCATCAATTCAGAATCTCAGTATTATTGTTGCGATGCAGGGCAAAGTAGAAGAGCAGAGGAATAAGCTGCTCTGTAGTTTGCTGCAATTCCACTTCCAACTCAAGTCAAAAGTGATCCTTTCTCTAATGTTAAAAAATCTTGAACTTCCAAATTATAACCTAGTAACTCCTCAACATTAACCCTAATTTCTGATCCACAAACCACTAATTCTTCACGTATTAATCACTATTTCATAATACAAATATAATCCCACTAATTTCTCATCGACTAACTACTAGCTTGATCCATAATACAAATATTACCCCACTAATCCACTAACTACTAACTCTATCCATAAGACAAATATTAATCCACTAGGCATTAACTTTAAACATCTTAGTAACTCTGTAACTAAGTCAACATTAACATCAACATATATATGTGCAAATACCAAGTAGCTTTTTGAGCTTATGAAATGCAAGAACTTTGAGAGACTTGGTTAGTATAACAGCAATTTGATCATCACTTTTGTAGCAAATGAGATTGATAATTTTATTATTTGTAAGATTTCTCAAGAAATGATACTTTACATAGATATATATTTACTTCAACCATGTAATACTGAATTTTTTGAAAGCTTTATTATTGTACTATTGTCACAGTAAATCTGAATAGGTTCATTCTCTTTGAAATTCTTTAAGGATTTTCTTTAGCCAAATAATTTAACAGACACAAGATTTATAGCAATAAACTCAGCTTCGATGGATGATAATGTATCAATAGATTTCTTTTTATGACCATGAAACATCTCTTGTCCCAAACATGAAAATATATCCAGATATGCCTTTTCAATCGTTTAAATCTCCTATATAATTACTATATGTAAAGTCATACAAATTTCATTTTTCTCCTTGATTGTAAAACAACCCAAACCCCTTAGTGCCTTTCAAGTATCAAAAAATTTTCTTTGCAGCCAAGAGATGCATCTTTGTAGCACAATTCATGTCTTGTTATATCAAGTCTTATAATTCATACTTATAGCATGTGTTATATCAAGTCTTGTTGTCGTTAAATACATTAAACTCACCACTAACTGCTTATAAAGAATGTCATCGATATTTTTTCTTTCAATATCTTTATTTAGTTTTACTCCAAACTCAGATAGAGCACTTATAAGATTGCAATCTTTCATGTGAAATCTCTATAGGATTTTTTACACATATCTTCTTTGAGAAATAAAATTTTCAACTCAATACAGCCCATTAGTGACCTAATTAATGATAGAATTAAAATTCCATCGCTAAATAGAGATCAAATTAAAATTTAATTATTAATTAGAAATGGAATTAGAATTCTGTCATTATTTAGTGATCAAACATTAATTTGGTCGCTAATTTAGCGATGATATTTTAATTCAATCACTAATTAGGTGGTTAAATGGATATTGATGTATTTATTCTAGTAAAATAGTGACGGAAAATTATTTTCGTCTCTAAATTAGCAATGAAAATAATAATCCGTCGCTATTTTAGCAATGAAATATTATTTCCATCACTAATTTAGCGGCGGAAATAATATTTCATTTCTAACTTTCCCCATTACCTCGTACCAAATCAATCCCTTCGCTCACGCCATCTCAAATCTCTTCAGTCGTTCTCAAATCTCTTCATGCCAAATCTCTTTGGGCGATCTCTGATCTCCCCCATGCAATCTTCCCCTATGATCTGTCTAGTTGACTGATCTTTGATCTCCTCATGGGCTTCACCTAAGGTAAACTTCTCTCCCTTTGCTGATCCCCTTGGTTGCAAGATTTAGGGTGTGTGTTAGTCTTCCGTGCAGTCGTGGTTGGTTGCGTGTGCAGTCGTGGTCGGTCGCGCGTGCAGTCGTGGCTGATCGAGCGTGCAACCATGGCCCACGCGGGCAGTCGTGGCCGAACACGCGTGCAGTCTCGTGGCTAGGAGACCGGTCGCATGTGCAGTCGTGGCCAGGGTATAATATTAAATATACAAGAGTTCTTATATTATAGATTGGTTAAGAATAAATATTATAGAAACACTAGTTGTCTAAGATTTGGAACATGTAATCTAGGAACGCTCACTAGTAAAACCAAGGAGGTAATAGATACGATAATTAGGAGAAGAATTAATATTCTATATGTACAAGAGACAAAATAGATAGAAAAGGAGATAAAAATGATAGAGAATTCGGGTTTTAAATTATGGTATATAGAAATGAATAAAATAAGAAATAGAATAGGCATTGTTATAGATAGCTCATTAAAGAATGAAATAGTAGTAGTTAAAAAGAAAGATATGATTATAGTTCTCAAGATAGTGGTAATGAAAAAAATTATTAATGTAATTATTATATATACACCATAAGTAGGATTAGATGAAAATACAAATAAATTTATATTTTAGGACAATCTAGATGAAGGTATTACAAAATATTCGGTCAAACGAAATGATTAATAGGAGGAGATCTAAGTTGGCATGTTGGAGTGAAAAATAAGAAGTAAGATAAGGTGCATGGGGGTTATGAGTTTAGAATAAGAAATGAAAAAGAGAAAATTATATTGAATTCTATGATAGCATATAACCTTATACTACCAAATATGTTTTTCAAGAAAAGAGAAGAATAAAAAATCATAAATTAATTTTTTTATGGTTAGAAAGAAAGATAAAAAGATTTATAAATATTGTAAGATCATCCTTAGAGAAAACTTAATTACCCAACATAAGTTAATAGTGTTGAATATACACTTCAATTATTCAATAGAAGACAAATGTGCATGACTCTTAAAATTAAATAGTGGAAGTTAAAGGATGAAAAATAAAATATATTTAAGGAGAGGATAGGAGAATCAGTATTAGGAGAAATACATGGTGATTGAAATACGACATTGAATAAGATGATATTAAAGTTAAAAATAGTAGTCAAGAATGTACTCACTGAGTCAACAGGTCGTGTACCACCAAGTAAAGAATCTTGATGGTAGAATAAATGAACAGATTTAAGGTATTATACACTTGTAAAGTATATAGTAGTCAAGAACGAGACCAAAAAAGCAGTCAAGAAAAAATGAACAGCTTATAAGGTATTATACACTTGTAAAGTACATAGTAGACAAGAACGAGACCAAAAAAGTAGTGAATGAAGTAAAAAATGAAATCTATGAATGCTTATATCGAAAATTAGATACAAAAAGGGAAAATGATATTTACAGAATAGATGTAGAACTGTAGGAATGCACTAGAGGAAGGTGAATAACGCTTGTAAATTTCTCACTTGGATCGTCGTTCTTATCTACAGAGTTAGCATACACAGTGGATAATAAAGAAACTAAAACTAGACAAGAACACTGTACTGATTTTACTTGATTCACACCCCTATAGTGCTACGTCTAAGGTCTACACACTCAGTGTGAGTCCACTATGCATATCTCCTTTCTGGAGGTGGAGAAACCTCTTATAGATTTGAGATTAGTTACAAACATAATTAAGAAAAAAGTAAGAACATATAAAATAAGTATAAACAAATATGCTGACGAAGTCTAGAAGACTTAAGTGTCTCGCATTCCTCCTAGTGCTTCCTTGGTGCCATGAGCAGAAGTTTGAAAGATTTTACGAGCATAGAACAAAAAGATTAGATGATGGATTGATATTCTGATCGATGATCTTGAAGTTCTTTTATAGAGTTTTTTCAGTCGACCTAAAAACTTTGTTTAATCGATTGAACCATGGTCAAACCTAATCCTATGACTGAGTTCTTCATGATCTAGATCGAGACCCACGATCTCATCATTATTAGGTTTTTCGATCGACTGAACCTCTTATCGGTGGACTAGAGCCTTCGGTCACTCGATCCAAGACCTGAACCACCCGAACTTGATTCAAATTCATGCGATTGACCGGACTAATTTTTCAGTCAACCAGACTTACTATCAGGTCAATCATACTGGTTCGGGTCTGATTCACTCCAGATTTGGTTCGATTGTGTTTGTCTACCCTCTGTCTTGCTTCCAACGCTTGGTTTTGCAAGATAAGCATACAAACACAAACAAAGCAAGCCCTAATCTGCCTAACCTACACACTTACTTTTTGTCTAGAGTTAACTCCTCTAAAACTTTTTACTACCTAGGGTTCACTCCCCTAGGATTTCCTTTTGCTTAGAGTTCATTCCTCTAAGTCTTCTCATTACCTAGGATTCACTCTCCTAGGGTTTTCCCTTTGCCAAGCATCTAATCATCTTGATGTGCTTGGACTTGCCACTTACAGACAACCGGTTATCCTTGACCTGCCGAAACTTTCCCTTTGCTAGACATCTGATCAAACTTGACTTGTTTGGACTTTACCTTGCTAATCATCAAGTCAACTTTGACTTGACTAGATTTGCCCTTTGCTAGCCATCCGATCAACCTTAACCTGATTAAATTTCTCACCAACTCACTAAGCATCTTGCTAACCTTGACCTGCTTGGACTTCTCACTTACTCACTTTCAAATATCTGGTCAATCTTAATCTGTTTGGGTCACCCCTTGGTCAATCTTAATCAGACGCTAGTATATTATTAAATATTGAAATCCTAGAGGTTGATTGCACCAATAATAGCCAAAGCGAGAGAGAGAAAGATAAGATATCTTATCTAAATAAGATGTATTACAGATAAATATAATAGGATACTATTGAAATGATGAAGAAATAAAAGGGAGATGGAACAGATATTTTCATCAACTTTTTAATGAAGGTTTAAGTGAACAATTTAACTTAAGTAATTTAAGTAGGTCAGATGAGTATAGAAATTTATATTTTTATCATAAATTCAAACTTCAGAAGTAGATAAGCTTTAAATGAGATACAAAATAAAAAAATAATTGGACCTAATGATATTTTGATAGAAATATAGAAATGTCTAGAAAAATAAGGTAAATAACTTACAAAGTTATTCAATTTGATATTGTAAACGAAAAAAATGTTTGATCAATGAAAGGTAAGTACTCTAGTTTCCTTATATAAGAACAAAGGAGGCATATAAAATTGTACAAACTATAGGGGTATTAAACTAAGGAGTCATCTCATGAAACTTTGGAAAAGAGTAATAGAAAAAAGACTAAAAAAGGAGACCACGGTGATCGAAAATTAATTTAAATTTATGCCTAAAAGGTTGACAACGAAAGGTATGCATCTTCTCAGGCAACTAATTAAAAAGTATCAGGAACAGAAGCAAGCACATGATATTTGTAGAAAAAGCTTATAATAATGTCTTAAGGAAAATTATATGGAGAATTCTAGAAAAGAGATGTGTTAGCATAGCGTATATATTGAACTAATTAATTAAAAATATATATGAAAATGTAATGATAAGAGTGCAGACGTTAGGCACCAAGTGTACAAACTCATTAGATACATCCAAGATATGGCACCATGGTGCTTGTTGTTTATAGATATTATTTTGGTAGATGAGAGGGGGGTGATACAAATTGTAGAACTGTTGCGTGCAAGAGAGGGGGTGAATCTTGATTGTCTATTTGTTAGATTTTATCTTTCTATCAAGAGCATTAGTGGTGGCAAAATATAAAATATAAAAACACTCAGAATTTACTTGGTTCCCAACCCCCAAGGTTGGTACTCCAAGGCCTATGCACGGGAGGCGCCCGTCCACTAGTGGTTCCTTTTCGAAACTCTTTCGGAGGTGGAGAAACTCATCTTACAGTCAAAGTACAAGAACAAATAATGAGAATTAAAGCAATATAAAATAAACACTTGAAGTAGAGTCGATCTGAAAGTCATGAGCGCAGCGCATCCCTCTTGAAACTTTTTCGATCACACGAGCAAAGCTTCGGTCGTGTTCATGAGCACAATAGAATCTAAAAGTAGTAATGAATTCTTATTCTTGATGTTGCCCGTTGAGGGCTTATAAAGATCCTTCCAAGCTCTTGGATCCCCTTATAGGTGCCGTTAGGCTGATCTGATTCTATCTGATCCAATCTCGCTTTGATCCCACTATCACTGTGATTCTTCTATATCCGAGCGCTTGGAACCCTTCCGAGTACCTAGACTACTAACGTGGTGAGAGCTGATGAAATGTATCTGATTCATATCCGATCATGACTTATTCATCCCCGAGCGCCTAGAATGCTTTCGGCCACCTGAAAGCTAAGGGTCCCAGCCAATCCAACATTGCCTCCTCATCTACTTCGCTAGTCCGAGGTAATTTGGTCTAGGAGCCTGGATAAGATAGGAGTGTCTAGACCTTCAGGGCGCCCGGACCTTCAAAGCGCTCAGATCCAGTAAGGGTGCCCGGAATCGCTTTGATTAAGTTTGACCTGAATTGACTCTGGGCATGATTGAGCTGCGTCTGACACCAAATTAAACTTACTGCTCAACATCTGATCCTCTAACCCCCAGTCTTTGGTCTGACTCGATCTTGATCCTCCATACCCCATTGACTCCCTCCACCTGATGTCCTTGATATGCCAAGACTTCTACTCAATCCTTCCAACTAGGACTGCCTTACCTAGCCTCCAACTAAGACTTGCCTTGCCTAGCCTCCAATTAAAAATTTCCTTGCCTAGCCTCCAACTAGAACTTGCCTATTATGTTACCTGCACACTTAGATCAGTTCATCAGTTCACAAACAATACTTAACCTTAAACCTTTGCCATCAAACATAGGTTCGATTCTGGTGCACCCTGCACACCCTTTTTGATGTTTGGTAATCTAGTTTAAATTTTCATAAAGAAGGTTTTAATAACTCATTAAAGTTTTCAAATCTCCCCCTAAGTTTAAGCTCCCCCTTAATTTAAGATCTCTTTAAAAAACTCCCCCTTAAATTAAGACCTTCTTTTAAAAACATTTAAAAAATTTTAAACAATCTTTATTTTCTCCCCCTTTGACATACATTAAAAAATGAGAGACCCGTATTAACACTATTTTCAAAACTTTTCAAAAATTGAAAGTTTTGAGTAAATAGTACATACATGAAAGCTCTGTAAGGTCCCAAAAGGATGTCCGTATCTCCACAATGGCATGATATTGTCCACTTTGGGCCTAAGCCCTCATGGTTTTGTTCTTGGGCTCTCCCCAAAAGGCCTCATGCCAATGGAAATATCTTCCATCCTTTTAAACCCATGATTTTTTCCATGTGCTTTAGATGTGGGACTATGTTTGCACCCTTGCAACCAAACAATCTCCGCCTCAAACAAAGGACCACAGGCCCCCCTCAAACGGAAAGCCTCCATTTGATGTCTGAATCCTCGACCCACCATGATTTCCTGCCCCTCGGTCCATCATGACCTACTAGGACTTCCTGCCCAGCCGCAACCAGGACTTCCTGCCCCTCGGTCCACTCGACCTACTAGGACTTCCTACCCAGCCGCAACCAGGACTTCCTGCCCCTCAGTCCACTCGACCTACTAGGACTTCCTGCTCGGTGTTTGGTCCTCTTGATTCAGACACGGGATCACTCACTTCCTTTGTTTAAGGTTCAATCCACATGGTTAGATCCAGATCATGGCTCATCCGGCGGTTAGTCCGGTGAAGAGCGCCCTCGCTCTGATACCAATTGTAAGGTTCCAAAAGGATGTCCGTATCTCCACAATGGTATGATATTATCCACTTTGGGCCTAAGCCCTCATGGTTTTGTTCTTGGGCTCTCCCCAAAAGGCCTCATGCCAATGGAGATATCTTCAATCCTTTTAAACCCATGATCTTTTCCATGTGCTTTAGATGTGGGACTATATTTGCACTCTTGCAACCAAACAAGCTCTAAGTGATAATTTCAAGATTTATCCCTATTTAAGATGGATTCTAATGTCAAACAACTAACTAAGACCTAAAGTCCAAGCATGCATCATATAAAAATATAATATTTAAAAATACAATATTTATGAAATTATTCTTATTAACATGTCTAACTTTTGTTACTAGCTGACTATCAGAAATAATAATTTTTACTAAGTTAGTAAAGTTAAGTATGAGTTTCCAACTAGTTATTTATTGAGATGGATCACTTAACTTGATTAATATTAATTTGTATTTTTTTAGTTCATATTTATGATAATGTACTGACATAAGCATCTAAAATCCAAACATGACCCTAAGTATTTCACACCATTCTAAATGGCTCAGTACACAAGCAAGTTAATCCTAAGATGCTTGTGAGATGCTGACTGCCTAAATATATATGTTCATGCTTTCTACCGGAAGACCTAAGTTAATTCCAGATTTCAAATAATTAGTTTTTAAAAATACAAGTTTTAAATATAAATTTTAAAAAATAGGGTTGAAAAATTAAGTTTGAAAAACATAAGTTTTAAAAGTAAAATTTAAAAACCATAAATATAAATTTTGAAAGGTGATTTAAAACATAACATTAGAAGACCACAGGTAAAAATCTTACTCTACTGAGTATATTTCTAGTTGTCTTCTGAGTGTGCTAAATTCAGCTTCAAGAAGGGGTTTACTGAATATGTTTGTTAGGTTTAATTTAGACTTAACATAGTCACATATAATATCTCCCTTAGCCACATGGTCCCTAACAAAGTGGTATTTTATTTCTCTGTATTTAGTCTTAGAGTGATGAATTAGGTTTTTTGTTAAATTGAATGAGCTTATGTTATCAATGAATACTTTGGTATTTTGGTAATTTAATTGAAAATCTTTTATTATATGCATCATCTATAGTAATTGAGCTACACATTCTCCTATTGCTATATACTCTACTTCAATAGTGGATAAGACAATACATTGTTACTTTCTACTACACTAGCTGACTAGACACTAACCTAATAACTAGCATTCGCCACTTGTACTCTTTTATCTAGTTTACACCTAGTATAGTCTGAATCAGAGTATCCCACTAAGTCAAAGTTATTTGTTCTTGGGTACCAAATTCCTACATTTATTATACATTTAATATATCTAAGTATTCTTTTTACTAGTTTAAGTGTGATTCTTTTACACATGATTGATACCTAACACACATTCCAATTATAAATAAGATATCAAGTTGACTTGTAGTTAAGTATAATAAACTACCTATTGCACTCCTATAATATTTTAAGTTAACTGATTTCCCTTCTAGATCATTATCAATTTTTACATTCGGTTTCATAGGTGTATTTATTTCTTTAGAATTTTTCATTCTAAATTTTTTAATTAATTCCTTAACATATTTATTTTGAAAAACATAGTTGTCATCTTTGGTTTGTTTTATTTGTAACCCTAAGAAGAAAGTTAGTTCACCTATTAGGTTCATTTCAAATTCACTTTCCATTAAAGTAATAAATTCTTTTAAAAATCTTGAGTTTGTTGAACCAAAGATTATATCATATACATAGATTTGGACTATAAAGATATCTTTCTCTAGGATTTTAATAAATAGTGTTGAGTCAATTTGTCCTTGGTTAAACTTTTTAGATATTAAGTAGATTGATAATTTTTCATACCAAGCCCTAGGTGCTTATTTTAATCCATATAAAGCTTTCTTTAATCTACAGACATGATTTGAATGGTCTAGATCCTCAAACTCGGGTGGTTGACTTATGTAGACTTCTTCCTTGATGAAACCGTTAAGAAACAGGGATTTTACATCCATTTGATATAGTTTGAATCCTTTATGTGATGCATAGGCTAGTAGCATCCTAATGGATTCATGTCTTGCTATAGGTGCATAGGTTTTATCATAGTCTAGTCTTTCTACTTGACTAAATCCTTTAGTTACTAATCTAGCTTTATTCCTAATAATTTCACCTTTATCATCTAATTTGTTTCTAAAGACTCATTTGGTGTCAATGATTGATTTATCTTTTGGCATAGGTACTAAGTTTCATACTTGATTTCTTTTAAACTAGGCTTGTTCTTCTTGCATCGTTCTAATCTAATCAGGATCAAGTATGACTTCTTCTATGATTTTGGATTTAATTTTTGATATTAGATATTTGACTTAAGTTTCTATAAGATGATCGGGTTCGAACTCCTAGATTTGAATCACCCAAAATTTGATCAATTGGGTGATTAGATCTTAATCTAGGTGCTCGTGTGATAGTAGCAACACTTGGTTCTTCTGGTTTGATCGTGTTTGATTCAGGTCTTAATTTATCATCTTCTAGATTTGTGATATTTTATTTAATATTTGAATTTTGATTAGATTATTCAAAATTATTTTCTTCATCAAATATAATGTGGTCATTTCTTCAACTTTTAGGGTGTTCTTATTATATATTCTATAGTCCCTACTAGTTATAACATATCTTAGAAAAATTCCATTTGATGTTTTAGATGTAAATTTTTCTAAGTATTTTTTGTGTTTAATATATGTACTTTACATCTAAAAACCCTTAAGTATTTTAGGTTGGATATTTTCTTGTAATAGATTTCATAGGAGGTTTTATTATGATGTTTATTAATCAGTACCCTATTTTGAATATAGCAAGTTGTACTTACTGCCTCAACCTAAAATTGATTAGATAGATTAAATTCATTTAACATTATTCTAGTTGTTTCTTGTAGGATTTTATTTTTTTCTTTCCACTATTTCATTTTGTTGAGGGGTTATAGGACATAAAAAATTCATGGTGATAACTGTTATATTGACAAAATTTAGTAAATTTATGATTTTTGAATTTCCCACCATGATCATTTCTTATTCTTTTAATTTTTACATCTTATTTATTTATTTTTATTAATTTATATAGGTTGGTAAATTTTTTAAATGTTTCATCTTTAGTTTTTAATAATTTTACCCAAATAAATCTTAAGTAATCATCAATTATTACTAAGCAGTATTAATTTTTACTTAGTGACTTAGCCCTATGTAAATCAAATAGGTCTAAGTGTAGAAGTTTAAGTATTGATTTAGTTTGATTCATTAGTCGATTTGTGAATTGATTTGGTTTATTTTCCTTATTGACAAGCATTATAGATTGTATTTTCTAGGTTTACTAATTTTGGTAGGCCTCAAACCAAAACATTTTGACTCATTTTTGAAACAAGTCTTAGGTGAGTGTGACCCAGTCTCCTGTGCCATAATTTAGTTTTTTCTTGTTGTGTCATTAGATACTTAATTGAGGATCTTAATAGATTAATGATGTAGATGTTATTTCTCCTAATTCTCTTAAGTGTTATTTTAGAATTTTTAATATTTTTAATTAAGCATTCAAAATTTAAAAAGGTAACTAAATTGCCACCATCACACAATTGACTAATGTTAAGAAGATTAAAGTTAAAATTTTCAACTAACAAAATTTTATGAATAATGAAATTTAAGCTTAGTTCAATATTACATGTTCTAATTACCTTAAGTTTTCCATTATTGTCAAATGCGACTGATCCTAGGTTCTTGAGTTTTAATTTAATGAATTTCAATCTATCTCCAGTCATTGTGTTTAGGGATGGCAATTAGACCCGGACCCGATGGGGAATCCGTTCCCCGATCCCATTTTGACCGGGGAATCCCCGAATCCGAGAAAGCGGGGATGGGGATGGGGAATCCCCGAATCTCGGAAAGCGGGGATGGGTCGGGGATGGTATTCCAAAAATTCCCCGTCCCCATCCCCGAACCCGACTTTGATAATTTCATTCATTGAGATTCATTAATTTGATTATATCCTTATATCAAATGAAAAAATAAGTCATATTGATAATTACTTGTTTGAATACTATAGTTTCATTATTTCTAAAACAAATAATATTTTTTTTAAATTAATAAAAAAGTAATAAATTTAAAAAAATACTTTTTAAATATGTCATGACGGGGATGGGGATGGGTATGGGTATGGGGATACCCATGGAAATACCCGCGGGGAAAACCACCTCCGAAATCTGTGGGGATCTCCGAAACCCGCTGGATACCCGAAACCCGACGGGGATGGGGATGATATTTAAATTATGATACTCGACGGGGATGGGGACGGGGATGGTATATGAGTTTGGGTTTCGGGGACGGGGATGGAGAAGGCTTCCCCGCCAATCCCCGAACCCGTTGCCATCCCTAATTGTGTTCCTCTTGTTGTGCCATTAGACACTTAATTGAGGAACTTGGTAGATTCATAATGTAGATGTTATTTCTCTTAATTCCCTTAAGTGTTATTTTAGGATTTTTTTAAATATTTTTAATTAAGCATTCAAAATTTGAAAAGATAACTAAATAGACCGCATCACACAATTGGCTAATGCTAAGAAGATTAAAGTCAAAATTTTCAACTAACAAAACTTTACGAATAATGAAATTTGAGCTTAGTTCAATATTACCTATTTTAATTACCTTAAGTTTTTCATTATTGCCAAATGTGACTGATCCTAGGTTTTTGAGTTTCAATTTAGTGAATTTCAATCTATCTTGAGTCATGTGTCTGGAACATCCACTATTCAACATCCATTGATCCAAATGTTTGTGTTCCTCCATATCTTTGTGTTCCTACACATAAGATATTTGATATGGATCCAACTTGTATTTGAATTCTAAGATAGATTGATTTTCACTTCTTATTTTTCATCTCACCTATTCTAGATTGTTAAACATGTTAGTCCTATGGGTTGTGTGAGATGGTTGTCAATTTTATCTCAATTTAATTTTAATTGTGAACCTAGAAGTTTACTTGACCTTATGTTAAATTTAGATTTTGCTTTGAGTCCACCAAGTTGGTGTTTTTAGGATAAGCTTCCAGATTGTGGTGAGTCACAATGAACGTCATTAAAGTTACCACGTGCCTAAGACAAAGCTTACCCAAAACAATCAACCCAAGGGACATTAGTCTAACTAGCTCATGTTGAACTGGGGTAGCTTCAGCTAGTTCCACTAGACCGAGTGCACCAGGTAGAACACATATGATTCAACCTCAACATGCTTTGACCCAGCTTCCCTAACCTACTATCATCTCAATCCCTTCTGATGTTAAGGTGTCAAGGTTATGTTGACCTTTTTCTAACTAACCATTCTAATTTAAGCATAAAATTAAACTAATCATGTATAAAAAATAGTAAATCAGACAATCATGTAATTTATCTAATTAAAATAGTTTTTCTATTAGCTCCCCTTGGATCAAGACCCTGAATCGATCTGGTTAGATAATGAATCTGATTCTTAGAGATCCAATATTGGTTCAATCCAACTTGATTAGTCAAGCTGTACTTAGGAACTCATGCTTGGACTCGTTATCTATTGGTTCAATTCACCGATGATAAATATGATTTGTGTTGTGATTTAGCCTTATATCCGAGTCTAGATCGATTGTACACGACCCTTTCAATCCCAAGCATCATATCAAGGTATTTGAAACTCGAAGTGAACCGTTCCAATGAACCTTTAAGGTACTCAACTTGAGGTTTCAAGGTAGAATTTTCTTCCTCAAGTTGTTGGACTTGAGTTGAAGTTCCACTTTGAACACTACAATTGAGGAACTTGGGCTAGTTTTCTCCTTAAGGACTGTTACCTCCTTTTGGAGTGACTTGATCCGTACTATAGACTTGGCTAACTTATGAGTCAAGCAAGAAATCATTGAATATAATTTTTCTGCTAATTAATGACTTACAGTGGGATTTGGATCTTCTAAAATAGATACGAATCTGTGGCATGACTTAGAATCGGCTTCAAATTCGATTTTAGAGTCAAGCTCAGATTCGGTCTCCGCCATTTGCTCTCCTGCCGGTAGTGACAGGAAGTTTACTTGTTCTTCCTCATTCGATTCTTCCGAAGATGATTTATTGTTCTGCATTTTATTGTTAGATAAAATATTCAAATGAGATTTCTTTTTGTTACCTTAGAATCATCAATTTCCTCGTGGAGTTCGACTAAATTGTCCCAAAGCTCATTAGAGTTGTTAAAGTCTCTGACTTGATCAAGTTGTTCATTTGTTAGTCCATACTCAATAATGTATGTTGCCCGAGCATCAATTTGAGCCTTCTTCTTGATATCAAAAGTCCACCTTTCCATTTCTAAAATTTCTCTGAATTCATCGACTGGCATGGTGAATCCTTTCTTGATGATGATCTATGCATTAATTTCTATCTTCAAAAATTGCTCCATCCTCCTTTTCCAAGAATTGAAATTTGTTCCATTGAAAAGTAGTGGACAAGAAGTGCTAAACCCTTCTTATTGGGCCATCATAGAGATTCTTGCACGAACAACAACGAAGAAAAATATTTCAAAATTTGGTCTTAGATTAGTAGTGTAGGAAAACAAATAAGAAAAAAAAATGAATGAGAGAATAAAATGATCATGAAAAGAAAATGCTCGAATGGTGGTTGCACTAATTCAAAGCGCCCCTTCTCTGATACCAATTGTAAAATTGAAAGCGCGCTAGAGGGGGGGGGGTGAATAACACTTGTCACTTTTTAGAAATGCAGCGGAAGATAGAAAGATAAAAGAAAACACTCATTTTCTTTTTACTTGATTCACAGCTTATGGCTACTACTCCAAGGCCCACAGTTATTGATGACTTTCGATGGGCAATTCACTAGTATCCTCATTCTTAAGAAGAAGTAGGTTTCATCTTTTACAAAGGATTAAATCGATAACAAGTTTACCAGTCCCTCACAAATTAAAGCATGAAAGATAAGATAAGAATAAAAAGCTATCGACAAAAAGATTTATGACTTAAGCAAAATCGTCGGAGCAACACTTCGGTGTAGTATCAGAATTCTAGAGCACAACAGAAGTATGAGGTAATAGAAAATTATTATTCTTTATTGCTGGTTGAGACCCTCTTTTATTAGTCATTCTGGGCACCTAGATCCCCTTCCGGGCACTCCCAGCCCGATCTGATTCTATTTGATCCCGCTATCACCATGATTATGTCCATCTCTAGGTGCTTGGAACCCTTCCGAGCATCTGAACTGCTGATGTGGTGAGAGTTGGTGAAGTGTATCTGATTCATATCCGATCACAACTTATCCATCCTCGGGCGCCTAGATTTCTTTTGGGCACCTAAATGCGAAGGTATCCCATTCAATCCTCACTTGCCACCTCATCTGCTTCGTTGGCCCAAAATAATCTTGTCTGAGTGTCTGGATTAGATAGGGGAGCCTAGACCATATGAGCCTCCGGATCCGATAGGAGCGTCAGACCTATTTGGGCGCCTGAATTTGATAGGGGTGTCTGAAATCTCTTTTTTTATTTTCCTTTAAGCTAACTTTCTGTAGGGAATCCTATGTGACAAACAACAAAATTCACAGTAGAAATAGGATCCCAACGAGCGATCCATGCGAAAGAAAACTCGTACAAGTTGGATTTATCTATCTAATAAATACCTTTAAAATGTGTCCTTCGCTTATCCTGCTCATCCTCAATTTGTCGGATCTCTTTCACGTTCAAGTGTCCATGCTTCTATGCGTACCCACATGAACATAATCTCAAGCTTCAAAGAAGAATCGCCTTTGTGGAGCTAGCCACACAAAGAGATTCGGCCAAAACAAGGAGGAGGAAGAAAATGAGTGTTTGGCCAAGAGGGAGAAGAGAGCTCAAAAATATCATGTTCTTCTTGAAAAGTGCAAGAAAAAAATATTTTATATTCATCTCATGAATATGAAGGGTTTTTGCCTCTTTAGCTTCCCCACATTAAAGCCAATTAAAACCCAAATAGAGCACATGTTTCTCATATTGGCTCTTCATCTTCTCTTCATCCAACGAAAAGAAAAAACCCTTGGTCTTCCTTTATTATTAATTCATTAAATATTTTAATGAATTAATATCTCATTCAAATTTGATTGAGTCTAATCTAAATGAGTCTAACTCAAATTAGATTCAATCCCATAATTCAATTGGATTCACTTGAGTCTAACTCAATTAATCCAATTCAGATCATATTTTAGTCAAACTAAAATCAATCAATATCCGAAGCATCGTGTCCTTTATGTGTGACCCAATAGGTTCTCGTAATGTCGGTAATGTATCTAAACTGCTTTAGATACATAAGCAATGAACAGCATATAACAATGCATCATTGCTAGCCAAGTGACGAGAAAGTCGAGATCCGACCTAACCTTTCCGTGACTATTATAATGTATGATGAAGTCCTTCTATCCTTGATATCTAGATTGATCAATGAGGCATATACAGTGTCATTCTCGATATCAATCTTTGTGTTTCTTGATCCTCGAGTAGACTCACTCAAGCAAATGAGTTCAATATCTTATATTGACTCATTTGAGCATGATCATACATTTAGTAGTCCTACTCGATCAAGGGGCCCACAAATATCACTCCCGTCATATGGGAGGGATAGATCCTATCTACATCACTCACATTCCTCCGCATAATTTGATGCATACCCAATTGATGTGCATAGGGTTTATATTCGCATTTACACTTTATTTGCACATCTTTCTGATTTTATTGTTATATCTTGTGTGCATTGCATCCCTTATCTGTGCATTTAGGCATATATCTTACATTTCCTAGTTCGGAGATCTGCTCTTGTTTTTACTTGTTTCAGGATGGAAGATGGAGCAAAATCAGGCAAAATCGGAGTTACCATTGAATACAAGGCAAGACAAGGCCGTGCCTCACAGGCACGGCCGTGTCTAATCAAGTTCCTGGCCGTGCTTCACAAGGCATGGGCGTGTCCACAAATAGATTATCAACAAGCCTTGGTCGTGCCTCATAGGCACGGCCGTGCCATCATCCCCCATCAGCAGCAGACAGAGCCGTGTTTATCAGACACGGCCGTGCTTCAATACAGAAGAGAGCCAAGGCTTGGTCGTGCCTCCCAGGCACAGCCGTGCCTCCAAACAGAAGACCAGAAGCTGCTGGTCTTGCCCCACAGGCACGACCGTGTTTCTCATCAGAGGGGTCCCTGCTGTTGGCTGTGCCTCCCAGGCACGGCCGTGCCCTGCAAAACCGGAAGCAACAGGCTGTGGACGTGCCTCACAAGCACGGCCGTGCCTCCAATCAGAGACACCACTGCCTCTGGCCGTGCCTAAAAGGCACGGCCGTGCCCCAAAACAGAACCTTCACAGCTTCTGGCCGTGCCTTCCAAGCATGGCCGTGTGGACGGAGGCGTGTCTGACCACAGGCTGCAGCTATAAATACCTCTTTTTGGGACCCTAGCAGGAGGGGAGACCTTGGAGAGCCACCGGAGCTATTCTAGAGCCACCGACGCCTATTCTGGAGCGAGATTCGACGATCCATCCACTGATCCGACTGCTCCATCCCATCTTCATCACATCTACGTGGAGATTTCAGTCCGAGGAAGAACGATAAGTCCTATTTCCTGCATTTCTTGTTTTATCTTTGGATTAGGATGAACTCTTTCCTTTCCTTGTATTGTAACCTCCACGATATGGAGTAGTTCCCTAGATTCTAGGATGTAGGATGAATCAGGTGTAATTGGATGATTGTAACTTGGATTTGTTAATCTACCATTTTCTATGATTTGATTGTCTATTACCTTGTGGATTTGTGCTTGTGTTGTGAATGATGAAATGCTTGTGTATGAATCTAGGAGGGTAGAGATTAATTGTGGTTTGAGGAATCATTAGGCCGTACACCGGGGCGCTTCGTGACAGGAAGAAAACCTTGAACCGGGCGAGTTTCCGAGGGGTTTCTTAAATCATAATTAGTTTCTATGAGGGATAGCTAGCGGTTATTCATTGTTGGAGAGAGGTCCGTAAAACAGATATCCTGTGACAGGGGATAGGATTTTAGTAGCATTCCGGGGCGCCTGAGTGACACAGGAAAGCCTTGAACCGGGCTATCTAGAATCACCTTGATCTAACAATGATGACGTAAGAACACCAATGCTTTATTCTGAGGATACCTGACGAGGTCTAATCGGATATATTGGTTAGCATTCCTACAATTGTACAATTATTGAGGAAAGGTAGAGGATCCAAGTCAATCAATCAATACCTTGAGGAGTCCGAAATCCTAGGATCGCTTCACAACCATTGTCACAGTCATTTCCTTTCTCCGAAACTAGGATTAAGTACTCTAGAGTGCTCCCTTCTCCCCCACAACAACTTATGCTCATTTTCTCTCCCACCTTTTTGTGCTAGTTTCTAGTAAGTAATTCCACGGTCCCTGTGGATTCAATTTTTTTATTACTTGACGACGCCCGTATACTTGCGGGAGCCTATCACCAATGATCGCCTTTATTGTCCATCCTATTACGGGTGATGTTTAACAATACCAAAGTACATAACTCCTTATGTAGGGAACCATAGTGACTTCAGGCCTAAGGACTATTCATACCAATAGTCACATGAGAAATTTTATGACACTCATATAACGATCCATGAAACTTTCTCATGGCGGTCAATTCAGTATATATTCATTAACATATACCCATGTGTCAACGTGATATCAAATATCCATGACTTGTAATATCAAGTCATCAATTGACTTACATGCTAGTCTCATGTATTAATATTAATACTTGATCAGGAATAGTAGAGCAGTATGCTCTACATCATCTCACTATCAATTCAACTAATTGATATGATGTATATTAAAACCTACTACTCAAGGACATTATTATATTTAGTCATTTGACATAAACATAAAATAAATATAATAACCAAATTTTGCCTTTATTAACAATAGAATATATATGATACAAAAGTCTCTAGTCAATCATCACATAATTATCTCTAGGGCTACTTGATGAGTTAGGATTTTATGCATTTTCAATCGATTCAATTTTGGATTTTTACATGAAAATAAATTGTTAAATGAATCGATTTGATTATATTTATGTTATGTGGTATAATTGAAGGTTTGATTATAATTTCTATGATTTAATGGCAAATTTTGTATTAATTGAATTTAATTGATTGTAGGGTTCAAATCGGATCAAATTCGAACTCAATCGTGGTCAAATCGAGCTAATTTGCCCAAATTGATCAATCCAACATGGAGGACATGACCTAGATCAAGCCCGATCAAGATCCCTCAAATTTTTGGAAGTCCTAAGCTGCCTTAGAGCCTAGATCAAGTTTTGACCGTTGGATTCAAAATCATGGGCTGAGATGCAGTGATTAATCAGCGGTATATAATCACAAAGCTTACCCGATGAACAGTGGCTGCGCACTGTTCATCATCCCCGCGGAAGCAATACTCTGCCGCGCAACGTACGGATAGGGCCATCCCCATCCACCCAAACTTCTTCCATTGAGTTGCTTGATCCCTGAGGAGTTTGAAGCCGGTCGATTGGGTATATTCCGGCATTTGGAGGAGGCGCGACGACGAGGGTTTCTCTGGCGACCTCACCCTCTGTTTTTGGCATCTCTGACGGTTTACTGTACAATCCGAAGCCACGACCCATTGGAGGGGTTCTCCTAGGCTCAAAGAGCACGCGTATAGCATCAGCAAACCAATCAGTTCACGAAGAAGCGAAGGAATCTAGTATTTGTCAGCTGAAACGCGTCGACAAACATTCTGTTCAGTTCGAGGAGGGTTTCTTCGGGCTGTTCACAGTGCTAGCGGTGAGCAAACACCTCTTGAGACCATCTTCAAGCTTCCAAGGGATTCAACAGCTGATTGACAACCAGCTGAGGAGAATTGAAGGAGAAGAGGAGGATTAGATGTTTACTGCCTTTATTTCTGCATTTCTGATTACTGATTTCTGCCGAACATTGTTTCTAAGCTTTGTTAATCTAGGGTCTTAAGAATCTTGAATTCATTTCATGTAGTTAATTCCTATTGCTAGATAAGTTTGTTTTGGATTTGTTCTAGTGTCATTGTGCTTAAATTCCTAGTTTTAAGGGCTGATTTTCATTTTCTGTTTGCTATCCGGATTCCTGTTCCGTGCCATTGCACTGTTCCGTGCCAACCTAGATTGATCAGGATGAAAGCTTGGTTTCACCTTAGGATTTAGCTATCTAGTTTCAACAATTTCAATTGAATTGTTTCATTTTGCTTGCATCAATAGCATTGAATTCCAATTAGATTGCATTTAGTTTTAAGTTTCATGTTTAAAAAGTTAGGGTGTTAGGGTTCTGATGAGTTTTTTTATTGTTGTATTTAGGTTTAAGTTTCATCAGGGATGGACTAACTCCAATTAATGAGGCTTGAATTTGAATTCCACAATTGCCTTAGAAGATAACTAGGATAGGTTGCATTCTTTTACTTTAAATTGCATTGCATTTTAGGTTTGATTTTATACCTTGCTTTAATAGTTGCATGTTAGATTAGTTATTTGCATTCTTCAATTATTTACTGACTTTGAATTTTATTTCATTACAAAACACCAAAACCCTCCATTTTCATAGAAAACCCAAAAAGAGCGACACACCCAAGCTCAATTTAAGCAATTGTCTACTAGTCCTTGGAAAAATATGACTCGAGACCCCTATACTTGATTTGCTTGTATTTATCGTGGGTTTTCAATAAATTTATAAATTTTAATTTGCGACCCTACTAGTGACACATTGCAAATCTAGGGTTGTCAAATTTTGGCGCCGTTGCCGGGGAACACTAGTAGAAATTGTTTGATTTGAGCTTATGAATAATTTTCTTTATTGTTACTTGGATCATTGTTGGGTTCTAAAATGTATGGAAATTCATTTTATCAACAACCATCTTATCAACAATCTGAACAGCAAAATTTTTATATGCAGGAGCCTTATCAAAGTTTTCAACATGTGGATCAACAATTTCAATCTCAATATCAATACCAATAATCTTATCAAGGTTTTCAACAAGTGGATCAACAATTTCAACATCAAAATCAGAATTTTCAACATCCTTTTCAGCCACCACAGCAGTTCCAACAAAATTACAACAATTTTCAGCCCCAAATTCAAAATTCACAGCCTCAATTTCATCAATTTCAACCACAATTTCAATCTCCAAACTAGAATTTTCAGTAATTTTCAAACATCTTTTAGCAACCCCAAAATCTAAATTTTCATGGCGATAATTTTTAACAACATTCATGGAATTTTCAGGGGAATTTTCAGCATAAAAATCAACCATTTCAACTCCTAAATCAATTCGAAGAACAATCATTTGAAAGTGGATAGATTTCAAGCAATTTTCAACATCCTGATGCGTGTTCCGCAAGTATATGGAATGTCGCCAAGTAATAAAAAGATCGAATCTATAGTGACCATGGAATTAGTTACTAACCTAGCACAATAAGAGTGGAGAGTTCATAGGAATTGATTTGGTGTGGGGGAGAAAGAGTG
>NC_133869.1:4345755-4349274 GCF_044706935.1 Curcuma longa
AAGTAACGAATCGCCTTGGGGTAAGAAGGGCGGTCGTTACACAGATGAGCCAGATGGCTACTACACTCAGTCAGCTTCAATCTCAAGGGTCCAGTCAATTTCCATCTCAGTCCATTCCAAATCCCAAAGGAAATGTGCGCACTATTTCCCTCAGAAGTGGTAAGACTGTTCTAAATCCTGTTCTTCCTACACCTTCCTCTTTTCAGCCACCAGTCACAGTTTCTGAGGAAGACATGGAGTAGGAACCACCACCAGATTCAAGCCCACAAGTCCCAGTGTCAATTCCATTTCCCTTGTTGAAGGTCATTAAGCACATTCCAAAATATGCTAAGTTTTTTAAAGATCTTTGTGTTCATAAGAGGAAGCTCAAAGGTAATGAACTGGTGAGTATGGGATAGAATGTATCAGCTCTGATTCAACCAATGCCTCCAAAATGTAAAGATCCAGGAGTGTTTACCATACCTTGTGTGATTGGAGAATGCAGCTTTTCAAATGCTATGTTCGATCTTGGTGCATCTATTAATGTTATGCCTAAGTTTGTGTTCTTAGCACTTGGTATTGGTCCATTGCAACCTACAGGGGTAATCATTCATTTGGCCAACCGCAGCTTAGCTCATCCAGCAGGTGTCATTGAAGATGTCTTAGTGAAGGAGAAGGATTTGATTTTCTCAGCAGACTTCTACATTCTTGATATAGAGGGAGATACATCTTCAGGCCAAACTCCACTGATATTAGGTAGACCGTTCCTCAAGACTGCAAGAACAAAGATTGATGTGCATGCAGGAACACTTACTATGGAGTTTGATGACACAGTGGTACAATTCAGCATACTTGAAGCGATGAGGTACCCTGAAGAAGATCATTCACTGCTTGGTATTAATATTCTTGATGAGTTGGATTGTGATGCAGATACCACATTGATTGATATAGATACCGACTCTGAGGTAATAGATGATGCTTCTCATTGTATGCTTGATGACATTAATGATGCTTGTGTAGGCATTTCAGTATTGGAAGCAGGTCCTGAAAAATGCTTCCCTCTCTTATTCAACCTCCAAAGCTGGAATTAAAACCCTTACCAGATCATTTGAAGTATGCTTACTTGGGAAAAGAGGAGGAGTTACCAGTCATCATTGCCAAGAACCTAGAGGCAGATTAGGAGACAAGGTTGTTGGGTATGCTAAGGCATTACTAGAAGGCCATAGGATGGACCATTGTAGATATTCCTGGCCTAAGTCCCTCCTTATGAATGCATAGGATCTTCTTGGAGGAGGATAAGAACCCAGTGCGGCAACCACAAAGAAGACTGATTCCCTTGCTTTCGGAAGTGGTGAAGATAGAAATTCAGAAGTTGTTGCAAGCAGGTATCATTTATCCCATTTCTGATAGTTAGTGGGTAAGCCCAGTGTAGGTTGTGCCAAAGAAATCTGGGATGACAGTGATTGTAAGCAAGGATAATGAGATGATTTCCACAAGAGTTCAAAATTCATGGAGAGTGTGCATAGATTACAGGAAGCTAAATCAGGCTACAAGGAAGGATCATTTCCCATTACCTTTTATTGATCAAATGTTGGAGAGGTTGGCGGAAAAGACTCACTATTGCTTCCTAGATGGTTATTCTGGACCAACTTCTGCACTGAACATCTACTTTATTAGTCCATAATTTTACATTCACTTTTTTACTTAAATTCTTAGGACAGTAAAAGTTTACCATTCCTAACATCCTTTGTAAAAGCGAAAACTCCCTCTCATAAGA
Source organism: Curcuma longa (assembly GCF_044706935.1). NCBI lineage: Eukaryota > Viridiplantae > Streptophyta > Magnoliopsida > Zingiberales > Zingiberaceae > Curcuma > Curcuma longa. The sequence continues at coordinate 4,347,512 of NC_133869.1, forward strand.
GGGGAGTTTAATAGTGAATTAGTTGTTGAAAATAGTTAAGGATCATGGGCCTTGGAGTAGCAACCTGTGGTTGTGAAACAAGTAAATATAAGTGTTAGCTTATTTTTTCTACTGCATTTCTTACTTTGATTTTTCGTAAGTTTTCTGAACGAGCGAAAAAGCGACGAACGTACTATTCACCCCCTCTAGCGCTCAACTCGATCCTATAGTTTCTCCACCTTCGGATCGTTTCTGACAAAGAGATTTTTTACTAGTACTTTCATAGTCTTGGATTAAAAACCTGAGGGTTGTAACCAAGTAAATATCCTTCCTTATAACTTCTTTTATAGTATATTTCTATTTTAATTAGTGTATCATTGCTAAAATGTTAGCAAAAGAAAAAGGTCGCTTTTATTGTAGGTCGTTATTCACCATCCCCTCAACGATCTACGAACAGCTTCCGCTGCACCAACACCTTAGTCATGTTTCCAACTCCTAGTTCCTGCAATATATACATACATCAAACAAGCACACAACCTAAGTCTAACTGTAGTCTGTTTCACCTACTAGGCTTGCCTAAATCTTACCCTGTAGGTCTAGCCTACTAGGCTTACCTACGAGTTACTCCCCTAGGATTTTCTTTTGTCAAATATTCAATTACCCTTGACCTTCTTAGGCTTACTCTTGTCTAATCTCTAGTTAAGACTAGTCACTCAGTAGACTTCCCACCAGCCAAACATCCAGTCACCCTGAATCTGCTTGAACTTCTTACTCAACATTCGATCCTCTAACCTCCTAGGACATTCCTTTCAATGCCCGGTCCTTGCTAACCCATCGACCTGCTAGATGTCCGGTCCATTGACCTGCCTAGACTCTCCACCTGGTGCCCTCGATCTGTCAAGTTTTCCTTACCTAATCCCACTAACAAGAACTTCCTTGCCTAGCCTCCAACTAGGACTTCCCTTGCTAGTCATCTGGTCAACTTTAACCTAACTAGACTTTACTCATATCTAAACATTAGATCCTGTTTGGATCAACCCTTAGTCAAACTAACCAAATCTAGGTATATTGTCAAACATCAAAATCCTAGAGACAGACCTATGTGCGTTTTAAAATTTTATTTCACTAAACAAGCATCGGAAGTGTAGTAATCTATATTATTACAATTTACTCATAAAAAATACATGAGAATATACACGCATACAGACATAATCATAAAAAAACTACATAAGTAAATTATACATGTTGGATAATGCGAAGTGGAAACGACATCAACTAATAACCATTAGAAAGATTGCCTCTACTTGTATCCACTCGAGATCTCCTCGAGATGACTTCACTAAGTCACATGTTGTGTCTCCCTTTCGATACTAGTTGAAGGGAGGAGACGAAGTGATCTAAGAGAGAACTTACGATTTGATTCGGTATCTAATGGCTTACAGCAATCCGATGATATGAATCGAACTGAATGGAGGTGCTTAAGCCACCGTTCAAAGGTCAGACGGTTCATTATCAATGAGGGACAACAAGACCAATGGCATGGGAGTTGCAGCAACAATAATTGCTTGTTGGAATAATAGCTAAGGATAGAGGAAGGAGGATCAAAGGTCGGACAGTTCACTACGACGAGGGACAACAAGACTAATGGCATGGGAGTTCCAACAATAATAATTGCTCATCGGAATAATAGCCAAGGACAGAGGAAGAAGGATACCTTGCAGTGGAAAGACAATCATTGCTTCTCCACTTACTCGGTGCTGCAAGCACCACTGATTGGTGCTCCC
>NC_133869.1:4349374-4380166 GCF_044706935.1 Curcuma longa
ATTTTTATTTTATGTAAAAATTTAAGTATAAATTATTTGAAATTGAGTACTAATTTTAAAATTTTGAGTATAAAGTTCTGGTGGCTCTTGAGTGAGGGTTATGTAAGCTTTGTTCCAGGAGGCATCGATTGAGAAGTGTCCATCTTCACATATCGTGCATAACTTCTCAACGCCTCTGAGGGCTAAACATCATGAAAGTAACCCACCATGAGTGTAGAGTCCCTTACAGGCATTTTATCGAATAGCTCCACTGCTTCACGCAAAAGTCCAAATTTCATAAAACCATTAATCATAATGTTGCCTAAAAGACATTTGGAGAGGAAATGCCTTTATACACTCGGAGTGCATCGTCGATGGAGCCGCAATGAATGTAGGTGTTGAGAGGAAAAGAGAGGCCTCGAGGCCCGCAGAGATGAGGCGGGCGTGGAGCATCCGGCCATGAGAGATGGAGCCGAAGGCAACTCATGCTGTCATTGTGTCGGAGAGCTCCTGAGTGAGAGTCATGCAAGCTTTGTTCCAAGAGGTACCGGTCGAGGAGTGCCCATCTTCACAAGTTGTGTATTGATCCTCAACCCCTCTGAGGGCTGAACATCACGGAAGTAATCCACGATGAGTGTATTCTAGGAAGTAGAGTCCCTGATCGACATTTTATCAAACAACTCCACTGCTTCACGCAAATACTCAAATTTTGTAAAACTATTGATCATGATGTTGCTAGAAAATACATTAGGAGAGGAAATATTGTTGTACACTCAGAGCGTGTCATCAATGGAGATGCAGTAAATGTAGATGTTGAGAAGATGATTCTGGAGGAGAAAGAGGTCTCGAGGACTGCAGAGATGAGGCGAGCGTTGAGCAGTTGTTGAGCAGTCGACCATGAGATATGGAGCTGGAGGTGACGCATGCTGTTATTGCGTCGGAGAGCTCATGAGTGAGGGTCATGTAAACTTTGTTCCAAGAGGTACCGAGTGAGGTGTAGGCCTTGGTTTGAGGGAGAAGAGTGGAAGGCAAAGAATAAGAAGAAAAGTAAACGAGGATGTCATCGAGCGAAGCCATGGGAGCTTTATCCCATCAAGAGTTTCAGATCTGCAAGATCAATAAGCTGGGAGTTTTTCCCATCAACGCCTTCCATCCCAATCTCGCATCATCCACCGTCGACGAGGATTTCGTAGAGCCCCATCATCTATGACTTTCGCCTTCTCCTTAGACCTACAGTTCGTTAATCGACCGCACTTCACCTTTCTCTCCAACCCTCCGTCGCTGTCCCTCCTCCCTCTCCGCCATCGTCGATACCTCTTTGGGTTGGACAACGGTCACACCTCTTTGGATTATCTCCATGGATCCTTTTATGTCAGAGCTGAACCCTCGCCGCATCTTCTTGACTTCGAGGTCACCAAGGAGCTCTCCCGTGAACTGTTTCGTCGAGTGAAGGGCCTCTTCTACACCATCGCTGATGCGGCCGTCTACTCTTCTGATGTCGTCGAGAAAATCTCGAAGTAGAGTGGTTGTGTCGTGAAAGAAATAGAGGAGAAGGAAATGAGAGAAAGGAAAGTTAATTAATAAGGGCAAATAGGTAAATTGATGTATTGGGGAGTTGAAACTAAAACTTAGGGAGACTAGGGAGTGCATGCAAAGAAATTCTTACCTGGGGACTGAACACAAAGCTCTCATCATTAGTATAGGCATACCTATTGCATAACATAGTTAGGGTGCATATTAGGGAAAGTTCTTGCATTTGTATTCTTTCTGGCATTTACATATAGGGCATTCTCTACATGCATGCATACTACATACGTACATTGTGGAAAAAAATCTTTTAGGTGCATGGATCCACCCCTCTAGATCCATCTAGTCCGCAGCAAATGGCTTGCGGTAAAGACGTCCCAAATCCGTTGATGGCTGAGGCTTTGCCAAAAAGCCTATGAGGGTGAATAGGTCCACCGATAAAGGCTTATTTAGTCCGTAGAAACGGTTACAATAAAGACACGTCAAATCCATTGATAGCTGGTCACTTGCTAAAAGTGTGCACCTTATTGGACTTGGGCTCTATGGTGAGGGGCAAGCTCTATTGGTGATTGGTTGACATAGAGAGCTGACATTTGATGGCAGAGATTGACGAGCGACTGATGGAGGAGATTGTGACGCACGAGTAGTGTAGTGCTGTGCGTCACTTGCGGATGGCGGCAATTCCTGTGATGACCTCATATGCGGGTATTGCACATGATGATGGCGGCGCGTGGAGTGGTGGCTTCATGTCGATGGCAGTTTTTGGAGTGGTGGCTTCATGACTGGATGTCCCACCTCCTGGAGGTAGCGGTTAGTGTGGATGCTGGCTGGAGGTTCGTGCCGGATGATGAGGACAGTGCGGCCAGTTGGAGAGCCACCCTCACTCTGCAGGGGGGTGACATGGCTGGCTGGCGGCTGGATGCGAAGAGCTGGCAGGAGATTTTGCTGGATGACGACGAGAGTAGTGCTGATAGCAGGCGAGCTACCCTCACCCTTCCGGGGGGGACATGGCTACCTGTATAGGTCATAAGATGGTGATTAGTCATTTGTACACATGATTAGAGAGTGTAGCAGATGTGTCTGGTATTCATTAGAGCGCATGTACAGAATACCTATGGCGATGGTTCATATTTACAGTTCGTCAAACATGATATGAGTTGATGTCATCGGACTTTCCCCTATAATTGTGCATTTCCTTCGATGATATATATTTTTACCTTTCATAAAAAAAGTAAGGATCCATTGTCTTGTTTTGAATCGATTAATTCTGAAACGGACCTAAACTCTAATTATTTTCTTCCGTAACAATTCCAGTAACAGTACGTTCCGATTAATACGCGATATATTATTTATTAAAAATTAGTTAGATTTTCGAAATATTTTCCGCATATTTCTCAACAACCTTTTAACGTCTTCTATAAATACAACCTCTGTACCCTTCCGATACTCCTATACGAACTCCGTACCAAGCAGAAATATTCGACAAAAATCTCGATGGAGGCAGAGGGAAGAGTACACAGTGCGCAAGAACCGCGGACGTCGCCGGCGGAAGGAGGCGGGGAAGGAACGCAGCCGCGGAAAACTAGGAAGAGAAGATCGTGGACGGCGGAGGAAGACGCTGCGCTGCTGGCGTACGTCCGGGTTCACGGCGCGAGAAATTGGGATCAGGTGCCGAGGATCACCGGACTGGTGCGAAGCGGCCAGAGCTGCCGCTTTCATTGGCTTAACAGCCTCCTCCCCGGCCTCAAGGACGGCGTCGCCTTCTCCCGCGACGAGGAGCTCCACCTCTGCCGCCTCCATGCGGCGCTCGGCAACAAGTGGTCTCGCATCGCCGCCGAAGTACGTCGAACGATATCCTCGATATTAATTTCCATCGATCGATCGATCGATATGGTTTTTTGTTCTCCCTCTTTTAATTATTGATTTTGTTGTTATGGCGCAGATGGAAGGCAGATCGGAGTACGAAGTCATGACCTACTGGTTTTCCTACGTCCGTCGACGCCAACAGGCCGGCCTCAACGTCTATCCTCCGGAGGTGCAAGCCGCCGCCGGACAATCTGTCCTCCACCAACCACAACGCAAAAGGCACGAGACTCAGACTTCTTCGTTGCTACAACAGCTTCCGCCGCCGCCGCCGTATCTGCCTCCCGTCGGCTATCTCAATTATCCCGTCGTCCCCACTTATCTGCCGCAACAACTCGGTGTCGTTTATCCTGTGACGATGGCAATCGCTCCTCCTCCTACTCCTCCTCTCCCAGTCATGGCTGAGGCATTGTCCACCAGCCAATTCTCGGCGTCACTCCTGCCACAGTCGAATCAGATTATTGTTGAACAGGGGATGCAGCCCCAGCCGCCGGCGCTACCAATGGAAAACGCAACGGAATTTAACGAGAATGAACAGCGCTTGGCGTCGCTCCTGGGGAGGCAGACACAGCCGCCTGCGCTACCGTTGGGAGAACAAACTGTATTCAACGAGGAAAACCAGCTCTTAGCGTCGCTCTCGCCGCAGTCGAATCAGAATGTCGAACAGGAGATGCAGCCCCAGCCGCCGATCGCGACGCTGCCAATGGAAAACGCAATGGAATTTAACGAGGAAGGCCAACCCTTGGCGTCGCTCCCGCCATTGCCCAATCAGAATGTTGAACAGGGCTGGCAATTACCACAGCCGCCGGCGCTACCAATGGAATTTAACGAGGAAGGCCAACCCTTGACGTCGCTCTTACCATTGTCCAATCAGAATGTTGAACAAGGCTGGCAATTACCACAGCCGCCGGCGCTACCAATGAAATTTAACGAGGAAGGCCAACCCTTGGCGTCGCTCCCGCCATTGATTAATGTTGAACAGGAGAGGCGGCTACAGTCGCCGGCGCTACCGTTAGAAAACGAGACGGAAGTAAACAAGGACGGCCAGCCCTTGATGTCGCTCCTACCACTGTCGGATCAGACTTTTGAACAGGGAATGCAGCCACAGTCGTCTGGATCCGCAACCGAATTTTACTACTACGACGAATTTTTTGGCCCGTATACTGTGTTGAAGAGTTGAGTGGATGCTGCTTGGCCGCCGCCAATGTTTTAAATAGATTTTTTGCATGTTGATGCATGGTTGATAGATTCTTTTCAGATTTCTGGTACCAAATCTGACTCTAGCTAGTAAAGAACAAACTACGTACCAAGCTTTATTCAATATTTTGTGCTTGAAACAAGAGAAGATTAACATGCATGTATGATTAGAATTGAGTATTTTCAACGCATTTCCAGTATTCATCATCTTTATCTTTTTTTTGAAGTAAAACTTTTCCCTCGAATAAGTGATCCTTAAATGCAAAAGAAGAGGAAAATGTCGAAGAACATTTGCAGTATTTAATTTCCTAAACATACAGTTAGTTCAGTAATCTCAGATATCATATATACTTGGACGATGAAGACGGCGTTGTCACTCCCGTCAAGAACGAATCTTGTGCTGCAGCATTGACACCCACTACAAAAATACACTGAATTTGCGACGAAATTTTGGGACGAATTATATTCGTCGCAAATTAGCAACGAATTTTGGGACGAACAATATTTTCGTCGCCAATTTGCAACAAAATTAGCAACGAAAACAATATTTGTTGCCATTTTAGCAACTAAAGAAATTCGTCGCTAATTTCGTCGCCAAAATTAATTCGTCGCAAAATTCGTCGCTAATTTTGCGACAAATATATTATTCGTTGCAAAATAGCGACGAATAATGAATTTGTTGCAAAAAAAAATAGGATCACGAATTAATGCTGGAATTTGGCGACGAAACAAAAGTTCGTCGCCAATTTGGCGACGAATACGCTTATTCGTCGCCAAATTGGCGACGAATAGTGTTTTCGTCGCCAAATTCGGCGACGAATATCAATTTCGTCGCCGAATTGGCGACGAAAGAGTGTATTCGTCGCCAAATTGGCGACGAAATTGATATTCGTCGCCAATTTGGCGACGAACAATGTTTTCGTCGCCGAATTGGCGACGAAACCGTGAATTCGTCGCCAAATTGGCGACGAATTTTGCGACGAAATAATTTTCGTCGCAAAAAACTTAATAACCCTAAATCGCGATCTGCCCCTTTTCCTTTACGCGCGCCGACTTCTTCTTTCTTCGCCGATCTCCTTCGCCGACTTCGCCGCCGATCTCGCCTATCTCGCCGAATCTCGTCGGATCTCTCCTCTTGAACTCGCCGGAAACCCCTGGTAAGCTTCCTCCTCCTTTCTTTTCCTCTTTTTTTTGTTTTTCGGCGTCGCGGGGAGGTGTTGGGCTATCGGCGCCGCCGCCGGAGCGCGTGCGGCCGCAGCCGGGCCCTGACCGGGCGCTGGAGGGTTCTGGCGGCCGCGTCTGGCCGTGGCTGGCCGTGGCTGGCCGCTGGCTGGCCGTGGCTGGCCGTGGCTGGCCGCGGCTGGCCGTGGCTGGCCGCGGCTGGCCGTGGCTGGCCGCGGGACACCGCCGGTGGGCTGGCGGCTGCTAGCGGGCGCTGCCGGTGCGCTGGCGGCCGCTGCCGGCCCCTGGCTGGCCCTGATCGGGCTCGGGTCGCCGGAGGGAGAGGTGCGGGAGAGGTGGCTGGCTGCGGGAGGCGCCGGTCGAGGCAGGGAGCTGGTGGCCAGGGCGTGGAAGTACTGGCCGGCCGCAGGGAGCACTGGCGTGCGCGGGAAGGCGCTGGTCGGCGCGGGAAAGCTGCTGACTGGCATAGGGAGGTGCTGGCCGGGTGCGGGTAGGCGCTGGTCGGCACGGGGAGGTGCTGGCCGGCGCGGGCAGGCACCGGTCGGCGCGGGGAGGTGCTGGCGGGGTCTGCCCGGTGATTGCCTTGGTGTAGGATACATGATGTTGTTTTAGTTTAGTGTGTTGTATAAATATTGCATAATTTGTAAGATACATGATGTGAATGTAGTGTTTAATAATTTTTGAATAATGTTTTTGCAGGTTTACACGTTTCGTGAAATCCATCATACTCCTGCTTGCGTCCTCAAGGACGTAAACATGTTTTCGTACACCATGTTTCTGATCTGTCAGTAAGCATCAGATCTAGAACCACATGACAAGCAGAAGAACAGTGCCGAAGGTAATTGAATATAATCACTAAAGTTGTGTTACATGGAAGACGCCATGTTACTGGACCAATAAATAAATCTAAAATTCAAATAATAAAAAAGTACCCTTGGTACAATGTGAAATTTCTGCGTTAAAAAAAAGACTGAACAGTGCAGAGAACATGACAAACAGTAATACTTAACTTCTAGATCAATGCTTCCTTATTTTCTTTGTCAATTTGATCTTATATATGTGTTATGAAGTCATTAATTAGTTACTGGTTCAAAGTTCCAGCAAGAAGAACAAATGCTTTATGTGGTTCCACACAGTGATCACATGCTGAAGCATGTGGTTCTCTGTTTTTTATTTTATTTTATTTTATTTTTATTTGACAGGATTAAATGAATCTTTGATCCTAAAACGACTAATCCATTAAAATAATTGTACATCAACGATCTTAAAAATAATTTATCTTCAGCAACTTGGAATCCAGCATTTCTAAGATCATTGTGCATCGACTTTATTTATCTTCTCCTCTTGCCTTTCTCACTGATTAACTTATTGTTCCTTTTTTCACATTCGATAAAAGAAAGTTACTTATTTGTTATTAAAACTTTTAATCCACGCACTTAATCTTTAATATTTATTTTCCCAAATGACACACCCATACGTAAGATAAGTTGTAGATATATATATATTTTTTAAAGTAAAATTTTGATGTGTGGTTTGGAATTTTTAAAATTTTATTTAATTTGTAAAATCCTAAAAAATACTCCAACAAAAGAGTAAACTACAGCGACACATAAAACACGCACCTACTCCACCCAAAAAGTTCGAACTCTTTCTCACTCAGCGACACTGCTGACGGAAGTAATGGAGATGCTTGCGAAAGCAATGCAGTAAAGAGTTCCCACGGTTACTGTTTCCGTCGAAGACCAGCAAGCGACCGAGCGAGAGGAGTGGCGGAAGCGGAGGAGGGGTGGTCGTTGCCGATTAGAGTAATGCCGCTCGTCCGGCTCCAGGTGAGGAATGAGTACCGGCTAGGAGACGCGCGGCTCTACGAAGAGCCTTCCAAGAAGGACGACCCCAAGGCCACCTTGGATGGCACCGCCGTAGCCGGCCTCGTCGGATTGCTGCGGCAGTTGGGCGACCTCGCGGAGTAATTTTTTTTCAACCCTATTTTCACTCCTTACTTATTAATGTTCTTGTTTTACTTTTCACTGTTTTCATTGGAGTAGTTTTGGATATGAACTTCAAAACTTATGCGTGAGTGTTATCGATTTAACTTCCAGATCCCTTTTTGGTGCTCGGTAATGATTGACTTGGACTTCATCTTACTTGTTTAGTGGAAGTTATTGGTAATTACCATCTAATTTACTTTTGAAGATGTAAGCGTTTGATTCTTCATGATGGCCATTGATGATGATTTCAAGTCATATGGTTCCTAGTGAGTGAATGCTAGAGTCAAGTGTTATGTTGGAGGTGGTGGTTTTTAGTGGAGCAGGGGGTGACCACTGATAGAGTTGCTTAGTAATTGGTGGGCTCGCATGTCTTCTATTCCTCAATTTGAACATCAACCGCATTTCTTGTGCTAAAAAACACCATGCCATGTGCTATCTAGCTGGAACCAGAATAAAGGAAGAGATTCACATGTAGCTGATTTTGGTTCTAGTCTACAAAGCTGCCAAAAAATAGGAGTAAGATCATGTATCACAAATCTGATAAGGGTCTCTTCTAGCATCATTGCTTTGAAGTTGGATTTATGCTCAATGAAGATGTTATAGACGAACAACTTAACTTCTCGGTTGAAGCATATAATAGTATTTACTTTGCACTTTAAATTCATTTTTCATTTTGTTGCCTTCTAATATTCAATCATAGATACATGGAAGGGGGACTTAATTACTTATGCAAGATACATGATCATGGACTGCCATTGTGATTCTCTACAAAATTGCTTTACAATTTGCGATGATGTTATTGTAAGAGAAAATTTCTCTAAGATGACGATGTAAATTTTAGAATGAGAAATAATTAATCTATGAAAACCAAATGCATACCTTATTTTCATGGCTTAGTTTTCCTCTTCCTCTCTCACCTTAGATGATCTTCTATGTGTTGAGCACACAACTCATATAAGAGAGAAGAGGGGACCTATCTTCTACAGAAGTGAATGTTGGAAGTTATTTCACAATCTATTAGAGATTGTTGCTAGAGTTTACAAGGGGAAGATATGAATTTAAATTATAAAAAACAATTCAGATTTATCTGTTGAGATGACTTAAACTAATAATCTTAAACTGTCAAATTGATCTGGTTATCCAAGCTTGAGTGGGACGTCGATGCCAGTGTGCCAAGTGCTCCCGAGTATGAAGTCCGAGCAACCTGAATGCTTTTTGAGCCCGAGTGGGAAGTTGCTAGCCGAATGCTCCCTAGTAGTCCCAAGTGCCACGAGGTCTGAGCGGCCCGAGCGGGTTGCCGAGTTGGGATGCAGGATGCCCAAGATGGTTGCCAAGTCGCCTAGTACTCCCGAGTGGATGTGTCGCCCGACTACCAAGTCGGTTGATTCAAAAGAGCAATGCCGACTGTTGAGTCTGAATGGGTCACCACTAGCAGAGCAACGAGCCAGGACGAGAGAGATGTCGAGGCCTGTGTTCGCCGCAGTTTCCTTAAAACAAATTCATTCCTCTCCAACTGTTCTTTATGAGGTTACGATAGACGTCTGTTTTATAGGATACAATGACAGACCACAATCACCACCAAGCACGGGTTGGTCGCAGCGAACTGAGTTGGCATTCGAACGTTATCATGGGTAGACTGTTGAGTGAAATACACGCAAAGAGGAAGAAATTAGGGGTTACAAAGGTGGATGGAGTTTCCTTTCTCTTGCGTCTGTCTTCTTTTATACTCAAGGTCATAACCTCCTTATAAAAGAGCTGCATACCTTCATTGCAGTAACGACCATTTATCGCTTTTACTCGTCCGGGTTGAAATGCTAGCCGTCAACCATCAATGGTTAGCCGTTTTATTCAGATGGTTAAGGATTCTCCATTAATCACATATTAATGCATCCGTTACACTTGAGCAGCAAGCAAAAAGAGAATTTGGGTGGCAAAACGTTGGTTGATTTGCTTGGGTAAATTTTGCCACGATTGGTCGACATTCGACGCACGTAAGTTGTGCTCGCATACAAGTCAACTTGGTTCAGTGTAATCCGGACCCTAAATTTATACCCCATATAGGTCCACGCATGAAAGAGGGTCTCTCCCCATGCATATATTCACAACTTCAATGCTTGTGATACATTATAAACCAATCATAATACTATGAAACTCCCAATGTGGAACGAAAGTCTCATTTACAAATAGTCTCTTTCCTTTCTACCTCTCTTGTTTTCATTCAAATTGTCAATAATTCTCCACATGAATGAAAATGGGATATGTGATGACATTTAACAGTTGAGTCCAGTATAGGATAGGTAGGTTTTACCCTTTGAACCTTTCCTTGTGAAGACATGTCTACTTACTAGCTGATCAGTAGACATGATGTCCTTAAACTGTTCTGCTATCTGTGTAAGCATTAACATACCTCACCTAGGACTTTCCCTGATACAACTCAGTTCTCATGGATGTGTTCGTTCTTAGCCATGAACACGACTGATTCTGTGAGAAATTCTAAGAATTGTGTCTTCCAATTCTCTTTGAAGTGACCTCATTTCTTTCTCACATAGGTGATCTTTTAGGAGTAGTCTATTTTATTCTACTCGACCATTAAAAGTCATATGCTTAACCTTCATCCTTTTAGTTGTCCATTGGGCAGTTCTTCTACAATGATCTACTTAGTCGGTACAGTTAGGTTGCCCCTTTAAACCTATTTCTTGGGATCTCCAGTCTGGATAGGTTAGATTTCCTTATCCGTTTGAATCTATTTCTTGGGATCTCCAGTTTGGATAGGTTGAATTTTTTTTGCATTAATATTTTCCATCGGCATCAAGTCCATCCCTTGCGATGAGCTTGTAATCAACTCTCTATTCAACCCTTTGGTTAGCAAATCCGCTAGATTATCCTTTGAGTGATAACTCCTATTAAGAGCAGTTGTCTAATGATATTATATCTATAACATATATGTCTAGACTTACCATTATATAGATAACTTTGTGCCCGGCCAATTACCAATTGATTATCGCAATGTAAATTGTCGACACAAGTTTCGATTATCTAGGAACATCTTCAAAGAATTATCGTAATCATTCAGCTTTTTTATTATATTTGTCAAGAGCTACAAACTCAGATTCTATCGTGTATCTGATTATTACGGTTTTCTTAGAAGATTTCCACGAAATGGTTACACCTCCTATAGTGAATATATATCCACTCATAGACTTAGAGTCTTTTATGTTGGATATCTAATTCGCATCGTTGTATTCTTCAATCACAGCAGGATATCTCGTATAGTGCAGTCCATAAACACGAGTATACTTTAAGTACCTTAGTACTCTTGTTATCCCTTTCTAGTGTTCAACACCGGGATTACTCGTGTATTTACTCAGTTTACTTGCTGGGTAGACTAAGTCTGATCATGTACAACTCATCAAATACATTAGACATCCAATTACTTTAGAGTACTCTATCTGAGAGATATTTTCTCCGTCATTTTTTGATAGATGTTGACTCGTATCTATCGGAGTTTGTGCCAATGCAGTATCACCCTTGATAAATTTTTTAAGAATCTTGCCCACGTAATGAGATTGACTTAGAATAAGTTCTTATAATGTTATAAGAATTTTAATTTCTAAAAGCACATCAACTACACCCATGTCTTTTATGTTAATTTTGAGTTCAAAATAACTTTAATGGATTTGATTATTATATCATTATTCCCAATGATAAGTATGTTATCTACATAAAGACATAAAACTTTTATATAGACACATTTGTCACATTCATTGATCTTGAATCCGCTTTCTTTTAAAGACATTATTAAATTTCTCATGTCACTGCATTGGATCTTGTTTTAAGCCGTATAAGGACTTTACCAATTTTCAAATCTTGTTTTCCTGTTTTAGTATAGAAAATCTTTCAGGTTGCTCTATGTAGATTTTTTTTTCTAAATCCCCATTTAGAAAAGTAGTCTTTACATCTATTTGATGTATTTTCAAATTTCATAGAGCAGCGATAGCCAACAACACTCTGATGGAAGTTATTCTCGATACTAAAGAATGCATATCAAAGTAATTAAGGTCTTCACATTGTCAATAACCTTTAATTACCAATCTAGCCTTGTACTTATCAAACATGTCATCGGATTCTTATTTTCTTCTGGAAAATCCACTTGCAACCTAGTGGTTTACTTCCCTGAGGAAGACCCATAAGTTTCAAAATATGATTTTGCAAGATAGAGTCAATTTCATATGTAATTGTCTCTTTCCAATAAGGTCCATCAGGGGGTTCACTTTCTAATATGAAAGTGATAAAATCCGTTCTAAAATTTTTTTTCATCTGAGCTCTTTTACTTCATCTGAGCTCAACCTCAACTGGTACTTCTTCTTCTTCTTCTTGTGTTTCATATGTCCATTTTGAGGAACTTGTTTTCTCTCGAGTCTTATACAGAAACACATATTTGAAGAATGAGACATTTCTCGATTTATTTATCGAATTCTTGTGTATCTCCTGTATTTAAGTATCATATACAAAATATCAGTAAACATTGATATTATGTGTCTATCCAATAAAATATGCAATCAATAGTTTTTGATCATATCTTAATCCTTTTCGGATCAGGCATTAAAATTTTTGTCAACCACCCTCACATTCGTAAATATTTATACGATGGTTGTCTTCTATTTTACAACTTATAAGGGCTCTTTTTTATTTTCTTTCAGAGCACCTTGTTTAAAAAGTAAATAGTTGTTAATATAGATTCTCCCAACATGTACTCTGGTAGTCCAATGTTTTAATAGTAGAGCATTCATCATCTCTTTTAGAGTGCAATTCTTTCGCTCAGTAACTCCATTTTATCGAGGAGTATAGAGAGTTGTTGTTTCATGTCTGATCCCATGTTCAACACAACTTAGCAAACAGTGATATATATTCATCGCCTCGGTCACTTCTCACCACCTTAATCTTTTTATTAAGTTGGTTTTAACCTCATCCTTATAGTGAATAAATTTCTCTATAGCTTCAGCTTCATTCTGATACACATAATAATATTTTGTATTATCATCTATAAAAATGATGAAGTACTTATTCTTACCGCATGTCATTACCCTTTTTAGGCTGCATATGTCAGTAGGAATTAGGCTGAGTGATTCATTACTTCTTTCAACGTGTTGAAAGGATGACCTGGTCATTTTCGCTTCTCACACTTGTGTTTCGAGTCAAGGTGGAAGGTAGGTATACTTTGCTTTTTAATCAATCTATGCAATACATCATAATTAACATATTCTAGTCTACCATGCCACAAATTAGAAGACTCAAGCATATAAATGGAAGAGCTTTCATTTTTATTAACCTTAGGCCCAATGACCATTACACTAAGCTTGAATAACCCATGGGTTACATAATCCTTCCTACAAATATTTCATTTTTGGACAGAACAACTATGTCTGACTCAAAAATAATGCGAAAGTCATACTTGCTCGGAAGTAATCTGAATATCGGATTCTTTCAAATCTCCGGAACATACAACACATTATTCAAAGTCAGTTCTTTGCCTGAGGTCATCTTCAACACCACTTTCCCTTGGCCCTTGATGTTCGAAGTTGCTGAGTTCCCCATGAACAACTTGGCCCTATCTTTGACTTCTTCAAAGTTGTGGAGCAGT
Source organism: Curcuma longa (assembly GCF_044706935.1). Classification (NCBI taxonomy): domain Eukaryota; kingdom Viridiplantae; phylum Streptophyta; class Magnoliopsida; order Zingiberales; family Zingiberaceae; genus Curcuma; species Curcuma longa. Next base: position 4,362,752 of record NC_133869.1, read on the forward strand.
TTTTTATTGTAGCACACATGTCTGGTAGCACCGATATTAATCCACCATTACTACGGGTTTGAGCCTACCAAGTTATGTTTGGAGACCACAACGCAAAAGTTGTCTATGTCTGGCCTCTCATTCAGGTTAACCTTCTACTTCTTCTTTAGCTTTTTGCATTAAGAAGATTTATAGACGACTCAGTCACAGTTGAAGTATTTCCCAGAGAACTTCTTCTTACTTATGCCGCCTCTGGGTCCCACTTTAGAAGATTTGAGATTCTTCCATTTTGAGTTTTGACTGTGATCGACCACGTTGGCTTTCATAGTAGCCTGAGAGAACAATTTCCTTTTTGAACTCTCTTCCTCAATGTGAAGTCTAACAATTAGCTCATTGACATTCATCTCCTTTCATTTGTGCTTTAAGTAGTTCTTGAAGTCCTTCCAATCGGATGACAGCTTCTCAATAATAGGAGCCACCTGAAAGGTTTCGCTTAGCACCATGTCTTCTGAGTGAATTTCATGTAGGATCATTTGAAGCTCCCATACTTGACTGATCACCGTCTTAGAATCAACCATTTTATAGTCTAGGAATCGGCCCACAATGAACTTTTTGGCTCTTGCATCTTCTGTCTTATATTTCTTATCTAGGGACTCCCACAGTTCCTTAGTCGCTCCCATTATGTTATACACAACGTACAACGAGTTAGTAAGACAATTGATGATGTAGTTTCGGTGTAGGAACTTAGAATATTCCATGCCTTCACTGTACTGATGGTCTGGACATTAGTCGCATCCTCAGCTGGCTTGGGAGAATCTTCCATCAAGAGCCGAGTCAGGTTTAACATGATCAAGTAGAAGAGCATCTGTTGTTGTCACCGTTTGAAGTTCAACCTTGTGCACTTCTCTAACTTTTCCTCATGGTTGATTGGAACATTTTCAATTAGGGCGAAGGGGGATGTTGAGCAATCTACTTCTCAACAGTTTCAGTGAGCAATCTACTTCTCAACAGTTTCAGTGATTATCTCAACAGAACATGCTATGTTTTAAGACTCTTGTATGTTATTCTATAATCTATCGGAGATTATTGCTGAAGTTTACAAGGGGAAGATCTGAATTGAAATTATAAAAAACAACTCAGACTTATCTATTGAAATGATTTGAGTTGATAATTTTAAGCTGTCAGACTGATTTGGTTCTCCGAACCGAGCTTGTGGATTGTTCGAACTTGCGTGGGATGTTGATGGCAGTATGTCGAGTGCTCCCGAGTACGAGGTCCGAGCGGCTCGAATGTTTTTTATTATAAATTACTCAATAATACTAGATTGTTAATATATATATTTTATATTCAATAAATATTATACTATTTAGTAGGGTTTCTAACTATATTCAAATTGATTTTTAAGTTGAAGGGAAATTCAAGTTTAGGATCATTGTTGATTGAGAGATTGTTGCGCTCTCTCTTGATCCATAATAATCTCTCAGTTAACAACAATCTTGCTTGCTAGATAGTGAGTGAGAGGAAGATGGGTGAAGCTTCAAGTCTAATGAGTGATGGTAAGCTTGAATCATTGGTCCTTGATCCTGTGGTGAATTTTGGAAGTTGAAAATGTTAGGCAATTTAAGACGGCAATGAGGACTCTCTCCCCTTTTATGTGAATTTCCTAAGAATCAAGTTGGAAGTAAAGGAAAGACTAAAGAGTCAAGTTTTCAAAGCCATCTCAATATAACCAAATTTAACTCAATTTCATCCATTTTTTTTGGTCAAATCTCAATGGGTTCCATTAATTTCTAATGTAAACTAACAAACTTTTAGGTTTTTTTTGTAATTTGTAATTTCTTTTTTAACTTCTCAATCTTTATAAGATGTTGATTTCTTTAAAACAAATTGGATTAGCCATTGTTGATATTGATCTAGCTACTCCTAAATTCTTAGTTAATGTTAGCCTACAACTTTTTTTTTTGTGAGAAAAATCCAATATTAAGGCAAGATTAATTAATAACCTTATATTTTAAAAATAAATAAATATGTATTAATTTAAGTAAAAAATACATGCTAATTTTTTTAAAAAAATTATGGGGTCACAAAATGATCCATATGAAAAATCATTTCAAAATAATTTGGTCATAAATCCCCAACATAATAGAGAATTTATCATCCAAGAATTTAAGTCCTTCCACTAAAATTACAAATGCTAATAATTTCATTGACATGGATTAAAGTTGAATGTGTAGTAGAAAAATAGCATTTTTAATATGATTATAAATGTTATTATTTACTATCGATTCCCATATACTTTCTCCTCAAGAAAATTAAATATACATATTTTTTATAATTCATATGAGAAAATAATTGTATAATCTCTCTAAAATCATATTAGGGATCTACCTGTGTGACTTTTCCATATTCTTATGAAAAGTCAACTTTATGATTTTTCTAGAACCTTATGAGAAATCTTCAAATCTCCTTAAAATCATATGAGAGACATTTCTTTGTGATTTCTATGTAGAAGCATGCAAAGATAAATTTTTATAATTTTACTCATTCAATCCTAACACAGTCACAATTTTCAAATCCTATTTAAAATTATTGAAAATTTTAAAATTGTTGAAGTCGTTTAAAATTGTATAGTTTGTTATATTTCTTGAAAAATATTTGAGGTATTTCCAAAAACTATTTAGTTTTTAGAAAAATTCAATTAAAGTTTTTATTGGGATAAATTATTGATTTATTTTATGAAAAATGAGTCATTAGTCTATAAAAGGATTAGAATACAATTTTAAATTAATAAATTTTCTTTAATTCTCTATGTGAGAAATTTTTTTATGGGTATAATTTTTTTCTCTGTGTCAGTTCTCTTTATCAATTTTATTTTGGATGATTTGAGGGTTTGTATTTTCATTAATTTTTTAATGAAGTGTTAGGGACTAACTTAACTTAAGAAATTTAAGCAGATCAAAGGAGTATAGAATTTTAAATTTTTATCGAAAAATTTAAATTTCAAAAGTAGAATAGGTGTTAAATGGGATGAAAAATAGAAAAGCAGTTGGACAAAATGATATTCTAATAGTGATATGGAAGTACTTAGGGAAGCAGAGGATTGAATGACTTACGAATTTATTTAAATTGAAATTGAAAACGAAGAAAATATCCAATTAGTGGAGACTAAGTACTTTAGTCCCTATATAAAAAGAAAGGAGGTGTACAAAATTATATGAATTATAGAGGCCCTAAGCTAATGAGATATATCATGAAACTTAAGAAAAAGTGATAGAAAAAGATAAGGAAGGAGTCCAAGGTAATCGAAAATCAATTTGGATTTATGTCTGAAAGGTCGATGATAGAAGTTATACATCTTATATAACTAATTGAAAAGTATCGATAAAAGAATAAGACTTAACAATGGTATTCGTCAATATAAAAAAAAGCTAATGATAAAGTCTCAGGAGAAATTATGTGAAAAATTCTAGAAAAAAACGGTGTTAGCGTAGTGTATATTAAAATAATTAAGGATATGTACAAGAATGTAATGACAAGAGTGAAGACTCCAGATGGATTGATTGAAGCGTTTCTTATAAAGATAGGTTATTATCAAGGATCAACTCTAAGTCTCTATCTGTTTAGATTAATCATGGATGAACTCACTGGACACATTGAAGACACGCTACCATAGCACATGTTGTTTACATATAATATTATTTTGATAGATGAGACACGTGAATGAGTAAATGCTAAGCTTGAATCTTGATGGAAAATACTAGAAGTAAAATATTTTAGACTTAGTAAAGTAAATATGAAATTTATGGAATTTAAATTTAGTAATAGTAGACGTAGCGAGATAATTATTATGATAGGAGATGGCAAATTGATTATAACTTTTTACGTATCTAGGATTGTTTTTGCAAAAGACAAAGGGGTCGATAGAGATGTTTTATATATGATACAAGTAGAATGATTGAGATGAAGGAGGGTGTCTGATATTCTTTATGATCGTAAGATATCTTTAAAGCTTAAAGGGAAGTTCTACAAAATTACAGTTAAACCTACTATATTATATGAAGCTGAATGTTGGACTATGAAGCAAGCATACAAGTAGAAGATGAGTCATAAAGATGAGGATATTATGGTGGATGTGTGGAGATACAAGAATGCACAGATAAGAAATGAAAACATTAAAGAGAAAGTCGAGGTTGTACCTATTGAGGAAAAATTTTGATAGACGCGTTTAAGATGTATGAACATGTACTTAGACGATCAATACATGTCCTACTTAGACAATGTGAGACTATGACAAATACGTACATTAATTGAGGAAGAAGAAAAATCTTGGTTAGCAATAATAAAACGGGATAAAATTCATTAAGTATAGATGGTGATATAGTAGAGGATTAAACGCAATGACATTAAAGGTTCCATATAGTCGATCCCCCTAGTGGGATTAAGGTTTTGTTCTTGTTGTTGTTGTTGTTGTATGATTTGAGGGTTCCATTTCAGTGTTGCATGAAATCTTTTTTTTCACTTAGATTCCTATTTTTAATAAGAGTTATTTCAATTAATAATTAAATAAAAAATTATTTTAGTCATTTTTACTTATATAGTGGATTAAGGTAAATTCATAAAAACCTATAATTTTCTTGCATTTAAGTTATTTACTTGTAAAAATAAAATTGTAGAAATAGATGAGACGATGCATTGAATTACAATTTTAGAGAAACAAATTATAAAAAATAATAAACATTATCTAAATTTATCAAACACATGATACAGCATGCTAAAGCATACCAACTGTTGGCATGAATAATACTCATTAGCACATAGGCATAGAAGACAAGAAGAAGTTGCCCGTGCCAGCCAATATTGAGTTTCATTCAAGTGTGTCGCTCATAGTGTACAAGAATACAATATTTCAAATCATGAAATGTAGTATATGAGTGATGTTGATGGCTTACTTGTTCCTATGTTTGCTTGCATTTATGTGAATCAGGAATTTCTTTCCCATGCCACTCATTAGATTATATGTTCTGATCCTTACTGTTACCTTGTTACAAATTCATGCTAGTTTTGTCATTTTCTCTAATTCCTCTTAACTTTTTTATAACATTAGTTTTGATGAACTTTTCTCTTTTATTTTTGGCTAATAATATGTTTTCTCTTTACATTCAAAATTTTTGTATTCTATTCTGAGATGAAATTGGAAATATTGTAGATTTGCTACAGATGTCTTCCATGGATTGCATGAGCAAATAACTACAGTTACTAGCCGGAGGAGGAAAATATTTACAAGAATACAGAACATAGAATTTGCACTTCCATTTATTGAGAAGTCCGTCAAAGGGCAAACCCGCCACATACATTTTGCATATGTTACAGGTATTTCTCTTTGAGATAATGTATAAATTTAGGTGCAAAAGTACTAGTAAATTTTTCACACAATTTATTTTTCTTATACATAAATAGCCATTAGTATATTCTCCAGGCTAAATTGTCAACTTTTAGGTTCCGAATGGCATGCCCATGTTCAACACGAGAAAAACCATCTTGTTCATGACTTGCCATGCTTCATGCTGGAAGCATATGAAGAATGTCGTGAACCACCTCGGTTGTACTTGCTTGACAAGTATGACTTTTTTCTATGGTCGATAATATTTCTCTAGTACTTCCTCTTCAAAATAATCAAAATTTCTTGTGGTTACTCAGATTTGATCATAAGGGTGCTGGAGCTTGTTTGAAGAAGTACTCAGATCCATCTCATTTTAGAAGGGAATGGTGTGCATCAGAACTGGGTAAAACTGAAAATTCACAAAGAGAAAAAAAAGTTCAGAAAGCCAAGGTATTTGTTTATTTCTATTTTGTTGCCCAAAAAAAGTTATTTCAAGTTTTGGGTGTTCATTTCCTGTGAAAACTACAATCTCAAGGGTTTGCATGGTCATTTACAAACATGAGCTTAGCTCATTCATGTCCAAGGTTATTTGTCAAGAAGTTTATTTTTCTTCTTCTCAAGCTCTTACTAGCTTAAACCATGCTCAAAAGCTCATGTCTCATCTACAAATACATGCTTAAAGACAATAAAAGAAATTAAAAATTAATATAATAAAGAACATTAGCTCATTTAGGAGCTTATAAAATGCAATAAACGAGTGGCAAAACTAAGATTTTTTTCCTAAATAGGACACCAGACAAATATACTAGTTTTTCTTTAATAGAGCATATATAGTTCAGCACATCATATAAAATAATATATATATATATATAGTCAATACAGTTTAAAAGCAAAATAAAAAATAATTTAAAATTCATCAATAAAAAATATTGCCCATCATATATAGTTCAAATGTGAAGACACTTAAAATATAAATAAAAAAATTAAAATTCATCAAATATAAAATATTACAATATTGCAATTTATGAGCAGTGGGAGTAATATAATCATTATAATATTGCAATTTATTCCAAACAAAAATTAATATTATTTTCTAATATTACATGTTGGGAGAAGCTATGTTAACGATTATTATCTTTTAAATAAGGTGCCCCAAAAGAGATAAGAGCCTTTATGAGTTGTGAAATGGAAGACAATCATCCTGCAAATACTTACGAATGTGGGAATGTCTTGTAAAAGTTTTGGTGCCTAATCTGAAAAAGATTAAGATAGGATCAAAAATTATTGATTGCATATTTATTGGATATGTACATAATAACAGTGCTTACCGGTTCCTTATGTATGAATCTCAAATACTGGAGATACACAAGAACTCGATTATTGAATCGAAAAATATCGCGTTCTTCGAATATGTATTTCCGTATAAGGTCCGAGAGGAAGCAAGTTCCTCAAAACGGACATATAAAATACAAGAAGATGATGATGAACCAATTGAGGTTGAGCTCAGACGAAGTAAAAGAACTCAAGTGGAAAAATCCTATGGAATATATTTTATCACTTTCATGTTGGAAAGTGATTTCCAAAGTTACTCAGAAGTAGTAATCTCTTCTAAGAGACCTCAATAGAAAGAGACAACTGTATCTGAGTTTGACTCTATCTTGCAAAATCACACTTGAGAACTTATGGATCTTTCTCAAGGAAATAGACCACTAGATTGCAAGTGGATTTTTAAGAAGAAAATGAAAGCAAATGACACGATTGATAAGTACAAAGCTAGATTGATAATTAAAGATTACTGACAACGTGAAAGTCTTGATTGGTAAGAAATTAGATAATACTTTTGATAATAACCTCACCTTAAATAAACTCGCTATGCCTACGTGACTTCTCCATGCTAGCATCACATGTTCTAAGATGTCAAACCAAGGGACCAACCTCCTAAGCTGGGTTGGTATATTGGCATCTATAGGTTGACCCCTGAGTTATCTATTTTGAACTCCCTACTCTGAGCTTTGAGCTCTCCCCTTCGATGTACTCCAAGCTCCTTACTCTGAGCACTCCAAGTTCTTTGACTCAGCCCACACAATTATTTGCCAATGTTTATGTGTTGGCAAGGAAAATTACATACTATACCTTTACATTTTATTCACATAATCTCCACAACTTTCATCTCTACCTTATAATTATAGTACTTATCATGATTTCTTGTAACATTTTCTGTTCAGAGAAAGGGATTACAAATTAGAGATGAAGAATTTCAAAGTGCACTCTACATATCCTGCAGAAATACCAGGTATTTTTTTCTTCTGATTCTTAGGCTAAAATTTTGAATTTCTTTAACATGAAATAGTGGACTAAAACCTTATTTTCCTACCAATGCCAGTCGCAGATCAAGGTTTGCATCTCCTAGCAGTGATGGCTATAGCTCAGCAACTGAAAATGCATCTGTGTGTGAACCAGGCTTAAACTCTGAAATTTCTAGTAGATCTCCATCATTTGGATCCAGGGTCAGAGTAGCAAATTTAGATGTAGATAACTTGGTGGTCCATAGTGATCTAGATGACAATGAAGTTTTGGATTCTGTGGTTCAGTGTTATAGAACTGGCTTAATTACAGGTGTTCCGAATCAAAATTCAGAAGGGAATGAACTAAGTAATAACCACAGACAAGAATCAGTGCATAGAGAAAATGTTAGCAGAGCATATTCAGTCAAATGGGATGACAAAACTGAAATTGTTAAACCTAGAAGTCCAGCACCAAGAGGTATGGTTCTTGGTCATATGATTGAGGCACAATTTCAACATGCAGGGACTGCAACAAAAGAGTGCAACAATAATGAAGCACTCAATCAAGCATCCACCTTGATGGATACTATTAAATTTCAAGGATCGTTACCTAGAGAAAATAACTACAACAAAATGGGGAGTCTCATAGACAGCGTCATTGTTGCTCACAATAAATTGGAGTCTGATGTAGAGAAAGAAGTTAAATGTCAAATGAAACCTGTAGTTAACTACACTTCTCAAGAAATGCAGGACAAAACTACATCAAATCTTTTGTCTAATGCATCATACAGTTCTCTGAGCCATGCTTCCTCCATGCTTCCTCCAGGAAGTTCTGACCATATGCATCTGCGTAGAGGATTTGCCGGGTCTTGTCAAAATCAAGAATATCCAGATAATGTGATGGGTGATGGAAATGGATCCAACACACCAAAGTTAGAAGACTCTCCTCTTGGTAATACATCTTATGCACCTTCTGTAAAACTTTGGTCTAATGGTGGTCTTTTCGGAGTTGAGCCTTCAAAACCTTTAGATCCTGGGGTTTTACATAGATCTAGCACAGATCCAGTACCTGGTTCTACAACTTCCACGTTTAGTTTACCTAAATATGTTCTTAAGTCTTTGAAGAATGAATCAGAAACCATTCTGGATGAAAATTTTTCATTCAGTGGTACTACATCAGGAGTTTCCAGTTCTTCAAAGTGTAATGATGGAATTTATCCTGGTTCAAGTTCTTTGGTTCAGAGAGATTCAAATGTTACTCTGTTTCCAGCTAGGGCGTATAATCCTGTTCAACTAAATGGTTCTTCTAATCCTCTTTCATTTTGCAATGGAAATCAACAACGTGACATTGAATTTAAGCAGAAGTCAAATGATTCAAAACCTCTTCCATCAGGAGCATTTGATATGAATCAAGTCAATGACCCTATTGATACAGAACAAAGTTTCATTGAAACTGTTACGGCCACAACCACTGGTACTGGAAATGGAACTTCATTGGCCAGGTATCGTTCATTTGGCGGAAACACAAAGTATATATCTTCTGGTTCTTCTGAATTTGCTCAGAGGCTTCTTGCACACTCTCTTCAACAGAAATTAACAATTATAAAGCCTGGTAGTCATTCACCTACTGATGATAAAAAGAAATCTGAGGAAATCTCATGTCTAAATAGACATAAAGAAGCTTGTGAAACATTGATAAAGACGTCAAATTCAAGTTACTCCAAACTGGCTTCTCCACCTATCACAGAAATGAATGCATCTTTTCAACATACTAATGGTTCAGGAAACTCCAAAGTGAAACTGAAAGTCTTGGAGAACAGTCGCAATGAAAATAATGAGGACTTTATCATCCCATCATTCCAAATGCTTCGCGGATCAGTTAATCCCTCACCAGATATTGTTTCAGAGTTTGATGATGATACATTTAGTAGATCCTGTTCTTATGCTTCAGAGAATATTGTCAGCCCTCACACAAATTCTAATTCGGAACTGTGGGCAAATGATGATAAAAGTGAATGTGAAGATCATGAATTTTGTGATGACTATCCCAAAAATCCACTGTCCAACATATCCTTTTCTAGCTGTATGAATTTTCAGCCAATTAACCATTTCAACATGGACACAGCAAATGAATTGCGTAATTATGTTGGTAACAGTCATGTGAATGATCCATATGTGCCAGCTTTTGACCTTCCAGATCCAGATTCTTCTACATCCTTGAGAAACCGACAAGGAAGACATGATTCTTGGACATTTAACTTGCCAAGTTTTGAATTGCAGACAATTGGCATGCCACCTCCACCACCTCTTCCCCCAATGAAGTGGAGACTATCACCAACAGCATTGGTAGGAGATGATGAGATTGCTAGAATTGTTCATGAAACCAAACATCTGAAGGGTCCACAAGTTTCTAAAATTTCTTTTCCTTGTCAACAAGACCAAGATGCATCAAGACCATGTCTTTCTGAGCCAAAGGTATAATATTCTGTAAAGGCAACAATCATATCTACAAATTACCATCAGCTCTTCTGTTATATGTAGCAGTTAAGTTTGGAGAAAAATCTCATTGTTCTCTTTATATTATGTTTGCAGCAAGTTCAGGTTAAGTTTGGTGTGCAGAAGGATCCAAGGCATGGAATCAGTACTAAGGAGCTCAACTTAAGGGAGGAGTTGCTTCGTGAAATCAAGAACAAGGTTGATTCCAACCACATTTACAAGATTTTATGTTTTATTTCCAAGAAATTAATTTGCACATACATCCTATAAAATCTTAAATTTGTCGATGCCTTCTTTACTAGTCAAGGATTGTATGATACTGAGCTTGCAAATTATGTAGCATAATTCAACATTTCAAATAAAAAATGATAGTGATACTTTGTTGTTCTGTTACTAATCTGTTCTGAAAATTTAATTCTTATATCAGTTTTGTGACAAATGATAGTTTTGACAATGTGCATTCAATGTTGAATTCATGCTAAGCAACCTATAAAAATGTGCTAAAAGCAATGATTTTGTGATCTTTTGAGACAAATGATAGTTTTGACAATGTGCATTCTTTATTAATGTTGAAGCCATGCTAGAAAACCTATAAACATGGTCCAAAGCCATAGTTTTGCTATCTCACAAATTGCAATGCGACTTCTTATATCTGAAATTCCATATAATTGAAAAGGCAACCTAATTGAAGATCCCGTTTAGGATTTATTGCCTTTAGTATTCTAATTTGTTGATAGATAAATTTGCTCACTATTTGTTCCCATGGATGTTTCCATCTGCAGTCATATAAACTGAGAAGGACTATGTTGTCAAGATCAAATTTTCATCAACAAGATGTGGCAACAAACCAATGCTAAATTGCTAGAGTCTGAAAGAGAAGGCAAGCAATATCACCATTTGATGTCCTATGTTTCTGAAGTTTATTCTCTGCCATTTTCTTTAGTTGCATATTGGTCTATCTCAAGCGATACTATCATATGAAGCAGTTGCTGATTCTGAACAATAATGAAGGTAGCGATGATGGCTGAAGCTTCTGATGTTATTTTAATCTGTTATCACTGTGTATTAGTGTCCTTGCTCTTAGGTCACCGGTAAGCATCCTGAATCAAGTTTAAAATTGTGTATACCAGCAATTCCTCTACTGTAAATATAGTTTCTTAGGTTTTATTCCTTGGGCTTTCCCTCGCATAATAAGATTATTGAGAATTTGAGATCCCATAAGATGCTGGGACTTTGGATATCATTTGTATTCTCATCAGGGCCCACATTGGGCAACAAAATAAGACTGCTATGATGGTTGGGTTTTCTGGTCGGAAGCTATGATGGTTGTTTGATGGTATAAGAATGCCATGTTGATATTCGAATAGAATGCTAAAACCCTAATTTGGTGTGTTGATGTCAAGGCTACAGAAGCTTTTATGTCATGTTGATGTTGAATTGAATGACAAAGCCTAATTTGGTGTGTAGATGCTAAGTCAACGGAAGCTTTCTTTTTGTTTGCCTAGAATTGTTATAAAGGAAATTTGATTACCTATCAATTCCTTAATCCCTGATCTCTTGATACTAATTTCGTCTGTCTTAATTTTCCCAAGCAATTTTCTCTTTATGTTTATGTATATATTTATCATAATATTATTTAGACTTTTTTTTCTTCTGAAATTGGTACACCTTGAAATGGTAGCTCCAAGTGTTTGCGAATGAAAGAGTTTGAAATCTCACAGTGCTTTGAGTGACTCGTGTGTTACTATAATCATTTTTTTAATATTAAATAGTAAGTGCACTTACATGGTCAATCAAAATATCAAATATGCAATAGAGATAAATAAACAATAAGTTATGCTCATGGCCTTGCATTAGATGAATCACCCTAATAATCTACTAAATTACTCTTTGATACGTGGTAATAGAGTCATCCTCTATCATTTATATAGTGTACACCCTTAGACGTTTCTTATAAATATTTTTTTGATAATTCAGATATCTAATTTTTCAAATCAATTAATTTTGGAAGTGATCGGTCTAGTTCTATGAAAATTTTTCATCAGTTATCAAAATAAATTTGAAAGTATCACAGTACTATTGGCAAACCAACCTCCGCAGTTCTTTCTACTATTGTAGAGTTGTCCAAATCTTGACTAGGTACTTCAGTCGTGGATCTCTCAATATAATTTTTTTCTTACATATTAAGCGCTCAAATATACTATAATGTAGTGTTCTAAGTTTCCCACAAGTTACCTTAGTGTTGCATCATAACCTAGCTAGACTTTCCTTATAATGATAGACTTTAAAGCGACTTCGTAAACACCCTCAATTGCACTTTTTTCTAGTCAAGCAAACCTTGAATTTAGATTCCTTCCTAGATCAAGGCAAAGCCTTAGGCTTATCCCTAGTCGAGTAATTCATTGAATCATTGCTCACTTCTTGTGGCACTCCTTGATCATATCGAGCAAGTCTCTCTCATTGCAAGACACCTTCTAGCAAGCGATTAAAGATAAATTGATTGTTATTTTTATCTCCACTGGAAATATTCAATTCATCCTCTCAAACTTTTATCTCACCTTAAGAAAAAAGTTTAACTCTAAGTCAGAAGAAATTAACAGCTGGGGAATTTTCAAAAATAAAGATGAAACCTTGATTTTTGTTTTTCAAACTCTTTGGTGATTGACATTTGACACTAGCGTGAAAGAAGATTTAAACTAATTTTTTTGTGTTTGTTCATATGCCAAAAGAACTACCAAAATAGCTTTTAGACTTAAGTTATATCAGTCCCCTCTAGGCATTTGTGAACCTACCAAAACTTACAAATCAACTAAGCATGATTTTCAAATTATTAAAACCTTAATAAGTACTTCTAGATTGATCTACAAAAACGATTAGAAAAACCAAACTTTACTAATCAACTTGGGTTAACTCATTAAACTTGGTTAAACAAAGTTATGTTCTATAAGTTACACAGAAAATTTTCTATTTGGGTCAACCTAACATTTTTTCGAGTCAACTTAGCCCTAGGTGGTACTATTAAAAAGATTTGGGTCTACCTACTCTTTTAATATACCAAATGTTAAGCATTTAGTTAATTATGTTGCCTAAGAATTAGGACGGAACTCGCTAGATAATAATCTAAATTCTATCATTCCATTTATTTCTATCCAAAAAAAACTAAATATAAGAGTCTCCAAATTCATCTCCAAACTTGATGATAATCCTTGATGTTGAAATGTCATATTGTCCTATGCTCGATCTATTAACTTTATTATGTCATCTGATCACCTCAATCTTTAAATGTTAAATGAAGTCTTGTACACTTCGTAAAAATAATCAAATATAAATATATAGTTTTAAATGCATTATTAAAGTTACAGTAAAAAAATTTATAGTGATAGTAAAATATAAGTGTAGGTATAGATATCTAATAGCCACAGTATTGATATCTGTCCCTATAACTTATAGTGACGGTGCCATATATCTGTGGCTATATGTTACTTTTACCTACAGTTTATATATGTGTAGCTAAAGCTTACCGTGGGTATATGACAATTTTCTTGTAGTGTAACTATGTGAGCTAGAGGCGAAGGGTGAATAGCTTCGGTCGTTTCGATAATATTGCGTAGCAGAAAATTTGGAATGAAGCTAATAAGATTAAACACCGCGCTAACACGTTTAATTTTACTTGATTCACTACATTTTAAGACGACTACGTCCAAGGTCTAGTCCTAATGACTACTACCACTATCCTTCTCTTTCTCGAATATTTTCTAGAGGTAGAAAAATCTCTTCTAATTTATTTCTATAATAAATACAATCAAATACAAAAAAAATACAAATGAAATCAAAAGAAATCGAAATAAACATGTTTACACAATTTTACTTTGGATGTGATAACGGGCATTTTTACCTGTTTAATTAGAATTATTTTGGACCGATTTGATTATATTTCATGACATAAATAGGGTTTGTTGGGCCAATTCTTTACCGTGGATGAATTTTTGATGTTTATTCTATTTTTCATTAATTTATGGTATTTATGGATATTTATTTGATTGTAATTTATTTTGCAGGTAATCAATTTAATCCTGGTTCGAGTGTGGGTTCAAATCAAGTCAATTTGGCTCAATCAAGTTCAATTCTGATTTAACGTGGGTTCAGTTTGCATCCAATGCGGTCCAGCTCAAGTTAATTTGGCTCAATTAGCCAAATCTTAATTTGGTTTAGTCAGCTCAGCCCAAAGCACAAATTCAACCCCAAATCCTAATTGATTCAGCCAACTCTTAATCGGTTCAGTCACATCTCATTGGATCAAACCAAATCACATTTGGTCAGTCGGTTTCAAGCGCTAGGGTTAAAGGGCAAGCGCCGATTCGAAGCAATGGGGGGCTCACCACTGTTTCTCCTTCCCCGATCGCGGCCACTGTTTCTCTCCTTCACCCATCGCTTCTTCCCCCACCGCGATCCCGAGCCTCCACCGCCTCCACCCGTCGCGCCTTCTCCGTTCATCCCCTTCATTTTCGATCAGCCACAAGGCGACGGTCGGCGTCCATAGAGGGCGATTAACTCCAACAGCACCGCAGGGGAGACGCCGTGGGTGGTTCGCTCCGGCGTTGCTCCTCTTTACCATTCAGGTCTCTAGCCGCCGTGGGTGGTTCGCTCCGACAATAGTGGTTGTCGCACCCGTAGCAGTTTGCTCCGGCGTGGGTGGTTCGCTTCGCTGGAATCCCTGTCTGACTGCATCCATCAGAGACCGGCACGGGACGCCGGGCTGAGCTCTGGCCGCACCTTCCATCGAGGAATGAGGTAAGGGTTTCCGTTTGGTTTCTAACCCTTGTCTGTGGTTTGCAGCAGGAATGGGGCTCGACGGCTACCGATCTCTTTCTTCCCCGACTTGAGCTCGCCGGAATTGGCCATCTCCGACGACGTTCGACCATTCCCTGTTGTTGTGACTCGTTCAAAATGGCGTCAAGCTGCTGTTCGGGGCTGATCAGGAACCGTCCATCCACCTCCACAGCTTCCCTGTTCTCCTCTGTTCCGAACCGAAAGGGGAGGGTCCTAAACTCTAACCCTAGTTTTAACCTAGTTTTGTTGCTTTCTCTTGGTAGTTTGTTAGCTTATTTCAATCAATGAAAACCCCCACTTTCTTGTTCTTCTGTTTATTAAAGTTCTGTTGAATAAAATGTTCTAACGGTTTGTGATGAAGGACATGTTCTTGATGGTTAGTTTGGGTTTGAATTTGATGAACTTGTGTTGCTATTTTAGCTGTGGGATTAATTGTGAATGTAAATGAATGATGCAATTGGATAGCATGAGGTTTCTGTAGCTGATCAATTGTTTGATTTATGAGGAGAAAGTTTCGGTTATGGGCTATGATAGGTTCAACTAGTTGATTTGAATCCCATGTTGCTGTTAGTATGAATGAATTCATGGTATGCCATGGGATGTTTGGATAGTATAGTTTGTTACAACCGGTTGAGAATGCTTTAAAAAAGGGCAGCCCGGTGCACGAGGCTCCCGCCTTGCGGGGTCCGGGGAGGGAATCCAATGTGTTGGGTCCCCAAGGATGTCTATATCTCCACAATGGCATGATATTGTCCACTTTGGGCCTAAGCCCTCATGGCTTTGCTCTTGGACTTTCTCCAAAAGACCTCATACCAATGGAGATATCTTCCATCCTTTTAAACCCATGATCTTTTCCATGTGTTTTAGATGTGAGACTATGTTTGCACCTTTGCAACCCAACAATCCCCCCCCCTCAAACAAAGGACCACAGGCCCCCCCTCAAACGGAAAGCCTCCGTTTGATGTCCGAATCCTTGACCCACCAGGACTTCCTGCCCCTCGGTCCACCCTGACCTACTAGGACTTCCTGCCCAACCGCAACCAGGACTTCCTGCCCCTCGGTCCACCCTGACCTACTAGGACTTCCTGCCCAGCCACAACCAGGACTTCATGCCCCTCGGTCTACCTGACCTACTAGGACTTCCTGCCCAGTCGCAACCAGGACTTCATGCCCCTCGGTCTACCCGACCTACTAGGACTTCCTGCCAGTGTCTGGTCCTTCTTGATTCAAACACGGGAGCCCCCACTTCCTTTATTTTTAAGGTTCAACCCACATGGTTAGATCCGAATCATAGCTCATCCGGCGGTTAGTCCGGTGAAGAGCGACCTCGCTCTGATACCAATTGTTGGGTCCCCAAGGATGTCTGTATCTCCACAATGGCATGATATTGTCCACTTTGGGCCTAAGCCCTCATGGCTTTGCTCTTGGGCTTTCCCCAAAAGGCCTTATACCAATGGAGATATCTTCCATCCTTTTAAACCCATGATCTTTTCCTTGTATTTTAGATGTGGGACTATGTTTGCACCTTTGCAACCCAACACAATGTACGCAGCCTTACCCTGCCTTTGGCAAAAGGCTGTTTTCAGGATTTGAACCCGTGACCTTTAGGCCACACGGCAGCAACCTTACCGTTGCGCCAAGGCTCCCCTTCCGGTTGAGAATGCTTTAGTTATTGAAATCAATGTGCACATGAATTTAGTGTTGTTGTGGAGAAGAACTCATGTTGAACATGTTTAAGTGTGATTTAGTGTAACTTCTAAGATGAATGTAATCAATATTGTTGTTGTGTGGTGTGTTGTATGTTGGCCATTTGTAATATGTGTAGAATTTAGGGTGTATGTTGTATGTTAGTTGAGTTATATTGTAGTGTGTTGTATGTATAGAATTCATGTTGTATGATGTTGTATAATGAATATTGTTGTTGTGTAATGTATGTATAGAACGTATGTGTATGTTATAGTCATTGCATGATGCATGTTTGAGTAGTTGTTTGTTGTATAAATGGAATTATGAAATATGATGTATGTTGTATATTGAATTTGTGTTAATAAATGACATTTATATAATAATTTGTTGGATCTTGGATTTAGGTATTGTGTATTGTGTATTGTTGAATAATGTTGTAGTTAGGAATTGTATGTGTTGTATATATAATGTGTAGATAGGTTGTATGATTTGATCTAAATTGTAAATGATGTATATTTAAGATTCTTTTATTGATTGTATATTTAATTGTGAATAAATAAAGTTGTAGATAGTTAGGAAGAATAAAACACAATAAAATCCTGTACCATGAGTCTAGGATAGAACTTCCTGTCATTGAGTCCAAGAAAGACAACTCGGACCTCTCTATACTACTTAAGCGGTAATTAGGGATTTGGTAATAAATAAATAATTAAGTTTGATGGATACATTTACCCGGACCTCTCTATACTTCGTCTCTTT
>NC_133869.1:4380266-4411899 GCF_044706935.1 Curcuma longa
TTAACTTGATTTATAGTTTGTGTTTATAGCCCAAGCTTTGGTTCGATGCACAGACTTAAGCATCTGAAACTTAGGCTAGAACCCTTATGCATTTCACACCATTCTAGGAAAAATCGCTATTCACCCCCTCTAGCGAACGCACCGATCCCAACATGAATGTTCAACAAAGTCAATACAAGTCAAAATAGAATAAAAACTAGGTCTATTGAGGAGGTGGCTGAGGATGATCCATGCTCCAAGATCTGAACATGTTCATCAACTTAGTATGTCTAGCTCTACTTTGCTCCTCTTGACTCTCGAACTGACTGGTCATAGACTGATGCAAACTATAAACTGACTCCTCAAGTCAAGTCACTCTCTATTCCAGAGTGATAGGAGGTGGAGGTGGAGAGAGATGGAGAAGATCGACTAGGTTAAGATCGTCGTCCTCCTCCTCGACGGTTGCGGCTGGTGGTGGCTGAGGCTGGTTCCCTCGTCTCCAAAACAGAACCCCATCCTTATATATATGTACCCCAGCTAATGAAAAACTCGTAAATCCTAACATATCAAACTCACTAGCTCATTTGACTTCACTTGCGGTGATGTCAAATCCAAGTGATGCTAGGAGCGATGTCAAAATGTGACAGTAAGGCATGTGTACCCTCCTGCTAGTGGTAACACCAGATGAAAAAATGATAGCATAAAAAGTATGCAAACTAATATCTATGTCTAATCTATGAATCAATGCATATAAAAAAATATATGAAATGGTCACATCATAGCGACATCCCTGGTAGTCAGGGATAAAATGTATGTCACTAAAACTCTATACAGGACATAGTCCTATACTCTAAGTCTAATGGAAGAGAACTAGGTCATTGAGGAACCCGCTCCTCTCTAAAAAAATATGAATGCATGAGGTCTAGAGTGATGTGGGAGTAAGGATCCCTAAAAGGTACATCCCTAGGGGGTAGCAAGCAAATGGACAGAGTGAATGGCGTAGTCCTAAGTGCTCTCTAATGATGGTGGGTGATATGGTGAGATCCCTCCCTATAACTCAGGTGGAATAGGTTAGATCGTCGATCTGAACTAGATTATTGTACAACTCAGCATACAAACTCGTGTTAACCGAGCTAGTACAATAAACTATCGCTAAAGGTCGTAATGCTCTACAACCTCCATGGATGGTATGCATGATCGTGCAAAAAATATCCTTCATATATATCTAGAATGTAGAGATACAAATGTCAATGATGCAAACCTAGTCCTATGTTACTCAGAGAGGAACCTGAGTCTGTACTAGGAGTCCTAGAGGTGCCAGCCTCAATGGTCTTCTTCTTAATCCTAATGCATAAAATAAAGATTTAATAAAAAAACTTAAACTTAATTATTTTAGAGTTGGTTTGGGGGTTTACCTTGGTATTTTTGACGAATAAACAAGACTCTAACGAGAAGGGGAGTCTTGGCGCAACGGTAAGGTTGCTGTCATGTGACCTAGAGGTCACGGGTTCAAATCCTGGAAACAGCCTCTTGCCAAAGGCAAGGTAAGGCTCCGTACAATGGATCCTTTTCCGGACCCGGCATGGCGGGAGCTTCGTGCACCGGACTGCCCTTTTTTTTTTTAAACAAGACTCTAACGACCTATACGCTTGTCAACGCATGGGAAATGGGGTTTTTGGAGGTAAGAAGGGTTTTGGTGTAGGCCTCGGGTTTCTTTTATAATGCGCTTCCAAGCACTTGGAAATGAATCGAGGTGCTTAGATTTTGCACGGTGCGGGGTGTCTGTTGGGATCGTCCCGATGCAATGCGCATGTTTACACGTTTCACAAATGTGCACAGCAAAAATTTACAGATAATTAAAACTAATTATTATCACAACACACGCATGTAAAACAAGAATTAAACAAGTACAAGACATGACAGAAAATTAAAATTTATATAATAATAAATTATTCTAAACATGTATCTTGCGGATGATGACGTTGAGTGGTCCTCGTCCGAGTCCCGCCTCTACTAATGATCCACGCCAAGCTTTCGTCTGGATGGCTTCAGAAGCCACGAGCCGCGTCATCGTCTTCGGTACTAGCCGATGATCGATGACGATCGAATCGAGAGAAGCCTTTCTCTGGAAATCTCGCAACAACGTTTGTCGCGATCGTTCCGGGGCTTTCTAACTATCATCGAGAATCGTATTCTCAATGTAGTTTCGATTGGCCAACTATTGACCGCCGATTTAGGACAAATAACCAGAAACTCTTTCTAGTTATGATTGGAAACTTTTCGTAGATGATGGAATAACTATCCAAAAGTTTCACAAACTTCCAGCAGCTAACTCGCACACGGCTTCTCCGATAATTGAAAATGATTTTCAACAACAAGGAATACACCGAAACCAAAACATGACTCCTTCTCCTCCATTCTCATATGGCAGAAACAGAGACTCTCCCACACGGTCACCGCTGAAAACAGAACAGAAGAATAGGGAAACTAGGGTTTCTCTTCCTTCCTCTCCGGTGATGGTTTCTCTCGGAAGAAAAACAAGCTGGCCGGAGAAGGTGTTCTTCACTATTGTAATTGCCAGACTCAGGAGAGGAGAAAGAAGCCTGGTGGCTCTGTTCTCGCAATTGATAATGCGAAGAGGAGATGGTGGCGGCTCCGGTAGACACTGAGTCGATCTCCTCTGTTTTCCTTGTGCGCGATCGGTGAAAACTAGCGGATAGGGCAGTACGCGACTGCCAGCGAGGATGGAAGCTCATGACGGTCGGCGGGAGCAAGCATCGGCGCCTCGGCGACTGGGAATCCTTCCTGCTTCTCCAGAGGTTGGCCGACAGAGAAAATCCGCAACACGGCGTGGGAGGATGACGATGAACAGCGTCTCCTCGGCGGCTTTGGCGTTGCTCTGTTGATAGGCGGCCAAGATCCCAAGGAAGAGGGAGGCGGCACGACCCGATTGCGCAGGCAAGCTCGCGAAGAAGAAGAAGATGGACAGGTTGCGATTGCAGGCGGGGAACAGGCTTCAGCGCCGTAGTTTTTTTCCACGAGCCAGCAACCAACGCGCCGTGCTGAGGATCAGACGACAGACCCCGCGATTCCTTCTTAAAAAAATGATAATCCCAGTTAGTCGCACCACGCCCTGGCCCGGTCCCACGGAAGTTTCCCACCGGCCACCTGGGTAAATCGGGAAGCGCATACAGTGCCCAATCTTTTGATTGCGATGTTTGGAGAAAAATTTCTAGCTAGAGATCGAATTGGGTTGTTTGTCCTAGGCACCATGGCCCCGTAGACGCGATTCCTTCTTTAAGGAGAAAGCTACAGTGTTTTTTTTCGGTATTAGGTTTAGGTTTAATTTTTCCTTTTGTTTTTACCCGCCGGCAGTCGAAAACCAAAAGGAAAAAAAACCTAAATTCAGACTGATTGAACCGAGATTTAGTTGAACTAATACGGTAGCAAATCAGTTTGAGTTTGGTTCGCTTGGTTCAACAATCAAACGATCTCCGATTTGACTCAAACTAATTTTGTTCACTTCGTCTTCACAAGACGAAGCTTTCTCATCTCATCCGTTCTGCCAAAATCTCATCCATCATGAATTAAACCAAGTTGGTTCAATTTTAGTTTAAAACCGAATCATTTGGTTCACTGACCAAATGACCTCTGATTTGAACTAAATCAATTTCGTTCATTTCGTCTTCTCGAGATGAATTTCATCATTTTGTCCATTGTATGATCTAATCAGACTTTATTTCTCTCATCCTGAGAATCCAATTCTCAAACTCGTTTTAAGTCCTTCGGAGAACTTGTTGTGCGTGAGTGGCACCTAGTAGATCATACATCATAATCCCCAATTGATCAAAAAATTAACGATTGATTTCAGAACATCTTCTAAACCTTTCAGCAACTGCACTAAATCGTGTCTCATTCTTTTCACCGTCTTATACCCGCTTGGTTCAGGATATGGTCTATGTATCGGTCCCCACTAGGCTGACTATGTCACACCTAGCCCAAGCTGCTTTCTTGTCCTATGGATTCAAGTTACTTGTACATGCGTCCAAGAGTACCCGTACTCTTAACATATAATACTTTTGTCAAAAACTTTTAGTAACATCCTAACAAGCGACCGTAAGATATACGTCTCCTTTTCTAAGGAGCGGTAAATCCTCTATGGACTATTCAAACACTTTCGGGCACTTCATCTTATACCCAATCATCTCGGGTCCACATCTCCTCAGAAATGCTTACTTAAGATGTCAAAGTATAAGCCTCTGTGACCAAGGTGACTTGAATACCGCAAGTCAAAGGAACTCGCACTTAAGCTGCACTGAGATCTTCATTGACATATATAAATCGAACCATATGAAGTCTCAAAGCAGGTCGCTCCAATGAACTAGTTACCTTTAACTAGCATCCACGTTTAACTCTCAACATCGAATGTCTCTAGTAGTGAGATCAGTTGATTGGCTAACCAAGGAGTTCAAAACGTGCTAGTCTCGACAGAATCGATAGCGTCCATGCTTATCAATTCCTCGACTAGGGATAATTTCAATACATTCATAATTGCACATATAGAGATGCTCACGAGTTGTGATCCAATTACAAATTCTCTCATGCTATGAATTGTATTGTGGGTATTCAGTATTTGAGTTTAAGATCCAATCAAACACATATAGAATGTGCACTCAAATAGTGAATTGCTATTTATCCAATAAATAATATAACCATAAGGTGATTGCCTTAGGACACCTTTCAAATCTAACAGTGTCTAGATATTCTTTCCAAGTGGCTAAATCCTAAAACTAGGGGCGCTTGCATAAAACCATGGGTCGGGTTTCAGGAAGTGGTTCGGAGCGCCTAGATTTTCATATCCGAGTGCTTGGATAAGGTTGAGCAGGGCTTTTAACGGGATTTGGGTTTAAATTTAGGTTTTGATTTTAAGAATTGGTTAATTAATTAATTAAAATTTTAGAATTTATTAATTAATTACTTAAAATGTTAGAATTGGTTAATTAGTTTTAAAAATTAGTTAAAAAGTTTTAAAAATTAGTTAACATGTTTTAAGAATTAGTTAAAGAAGTTTTAAGAATTGATTAAAAAATTTTAAGAATTAGTTTAAAAAGTTTTAAGAATTAGTTGAGTTAATAATATTTATTGAAAATTTAATAACATTTTAAAATTTTAATTAAATTTTAAAACTTAGTTAAAAATTTTAAAATTTAGTAAATTAAAATTTTAAAAATTATTTAATTAAAGTTTAAAAAGATTAATTAATATTTTAAAAATTACTTAATTAAAATTTTTTGAAAAAGTTAATTAATTTTTTGAAAAATTATTTAATTAAAGTTTGAAAAGGTTAATTCATATTTTAAAAATTACTTAATTAAAATTTTAAAAAGGTTAATTAATAATTTGAAAATTACTTAATTAAAATTTTGAAAAGGTTAATTAATACTTTAAAAATTACTTAATTAAAATTTTGAAAAAGTTAATTAATACTTTAAAAATTACTTAATTAAAAGAAAAAGTTAATTAATACTTTGAAAATTACTTAACTAATATTGAAGAAATTTTTAAAGATTAATTAAATTGAAATTTTTAATTTTTAATTAAATTAAAATTTTTAAGGATTAATTAAATTGAAATTTTTAAGGATTAATTAAATTAAAAGTATTTAAGGATTAATTAAATTAAAAATATTTAAGGTTTAATAAAAAATTTTAAGCCTAGTTTCATCTCGCCCATTTCTAGTTGATCACATAGTTAATCCTATGTGTTATGTGAGATGATTTTTCAATTTCATCTTGATTAATGGATTGGGTTATTGTTTTCTAATATTTGATTAACCTTGAGTTAGATTCAAGTTTAACCTTTTAACTTACTAAATATGTATTTCAAAAATCATCTTCCAAGCGATAGTGAGGTATAGGGGTCTTCTTGGTTATCGGAACAACGACCACTTTCTAAGATAAAGTTGGTTCAAGAAATTACATATTTAGCTAATCTAGGGATAAATTTTGGTATAACTAGTCTAGAATATGGCGAGGTAGTCGGTTAGATCGACTTAGCTAAGCAGACCAAGCAAGATACTCTTTACCCTACTTGACTACCTAGATCAAATTTCTCTAACGTATTATCATCTTGCCACACTCTAGTACTATGTTGGGCAAGTGTTAACCAAATTTGAGTCCTTACCTAGCCTAGGTTGTTTTAAAACAAATGCAAATAAAAAAACAAAACAATAAAACAAAATAAACAAGTTTATCTAACATGCAAGTTTTTAGATCCCCTGGATCATGACCTCTATTGTGTCTGATCAAATAATGTATTTGATCTTTGGTGGACCCAGTACTGGTTCAGTCCAACTAGATTGATCAGGTTGGCCTTAGGAACTTATGCTTGGACTCTTGGTTTCTTGGGTCGATTTAATAATAACATGTATGATTTGTGCTTAGCTTTGTGTCCAAGCTCAGATCTATTGTATCCAGCCCTTTGAGTTTCAAGAATCATATTAAGATACTTGAAACCTGAGATGAATTTTTCCAATGATCTCTTTAGATCATCAATCTGAAGCTTCAACCTAAAATTTTCTTCCTCAAGTTTGACTTGAGTTGAGTTTCCAACTTGAACAATTTCAGTTGGCGATCTAGAGTTGACTTTCTCTTTAAGGAGTGCTACCTCCTCTTGGAGTGATTCAACTTGAACATTAGACTTGGCTAGCCTTTTTGATAAACTGTAAATAATTGAATATAGCTTTTATATACTTACAGTGGTTGTGGGTCTTTCTGAAACAGATGCGGATCTGTGACTTGTACTTGAGTCACTATCTGACTCACTATCTATTTAGTTGGTTTGTCTCGAGTTGGAAGTGCTAGGAAGCTTGTGTTGGCTTCTTCTTCTGAGTCCTCTGATGATGACTCATCGTAAGTTACTTTAAGCCCCTTATTTTTGGACTTGCGTTCCTTCTTCTAGTTAGGGCATTCGGACTTGAAGTGTCCTTTTTTCCTTGCATCCATAGCAAGTAAGCTCTATCTTTTCCTTAGCATCTTTTGAACTAGATTTACTAGTTCGGTTGTGACTTCATCGTTGCTTTCCGATTCTAACGATTCATTGGATTCATCTTCAGCTTATTTTCTGGACCCTTTCTCCTTGGTTGGTCCTACAATAAGAGTTATACCTTTCTCTTCCGTAATAATGTTAGTCTGCTTATGTAACTTAAATTCTAAAAATAACTCATCAAGTTTAATTTTTGAAAGGTCCCTAGAGATCTTGTAAGCATCAACCATAGATGCCCACAAAGTGTTCCTAGGGAACTCTTTCAGTGCGTTCCTGATCACATCTCAATTTTCAACAGGTTGTTTAATTGAGTGAAACCCATTCAACAGATCTTGGATGCGCGCATGCAATCCACTCATAGGTTCTCCTTCCATCATCTTGATGTTGTACAGTTTGTTGATGATGAGATTGCGCTTGCTGACTTTCATATCAGATGTTCCTTTGTGAAGTTCTATGAGCTTGTCCCATAGATCTTTAGCGCTGATGAATGGACCAACTTTTTTCAATTCTTCTTTAGTCAACCCACATTGTAGTGTTTGGATTTCCTTAGCATCGGCTTCAATTTTTCATTTGGTGGTCGCATCCCATTTTTCGCAAGATTGTGGAAGGCCGTTATTATCAGCTAGGATTGTAAATCTCGTTTAGATGACGATCCACATGTCTACCTGAGTCTTTAAGTGGTAATCCATTCTACCTTTCCAGTAGATGAAGCTCTCCCTAAAGAACAAAAGTGGTCTTGCAGTGTTGTATCCTTCCTGAAGGACCATTTAAATCTTGCACACAATAAAAAATCGAAATGTACCAAGACTTGGTCTTATATTAGTAGTGCAGAAGAAAATAAAATAAATTGA
The DNA here is from genome assembly GCF_044706935.1 of Curcuma longa. Taxonomy (NCBI): domain Eukaryota; kingdom Viridiplantae; phylum Streptophyta; class Magnoliopsida; order Zingiberales; family Zingiberaceae; genus Curcuma; species Curcuma longa. Next base: position 4,388,141 of record NC_133869.1, read on the forward strand.
AAAAATATGAAAAATTAGAAAACTTGTTCGACCAATAGTTGCACTGTGTTCGAGTGTCCCTCGCTTTGGTATCAATTGTAGGATCATTGAGAGCGCTAGAGGGGGTGAATAGCACTTTTGTAGTATCTTTTAATTTCGTAAAATGCTCGTAAATCTTTGCGATCAGAGAAGTATAGAATACAACGGAATAATAAAAGATACAAAGAAAGAGCACACCGATATTTACTTGGTTCACAGCCACAGACTGCTACTCTAAGGCCTACAATCAAATGATCATTTTCGACGGGCAATCAACTATATAATTCCCCTCTTACGAAAGGGAGTTAGCGATTACAAAATGTAGGAGCGGTAACAACGATACCATCCTAATGAAAATTAAGCACAAAATAGATTACTGAAAGAGTGAAGATGTTGACTTCTGGTGCAGCTCTTTGGCGTTATGACGACATTCCTGGTTGATGTTTCGCATGCAGACGGTCGTCGCTTGAGTGTTGAATGATGCTTTAAGGGGTCTCCCTCGAGGCACTTTTATTAGGCTTTTCGAGAGCCTAGAAGCCTTTCCAGGCGCCTCCACACTATTCGCCGATCCACCATTGGCGTTGTTGACTCGGCATTTTCAGGTGTCCCTTTCCTAGCGCCTTTATGCTGATGTGGAGGTTCCGGATGAACCTTTACTCCGTAACGTCTTATCTAGATCCGGGGTGCTTGGATCCGATCTGAGTTCCTAGAAGCTGAGGTGTCCTGACCACTGGGATTTTGCCACTTCACTACTTCGCTGGCCCCATTCCGCTGACGTCCAGTCGCCTAGAACCCTATCTGAGAGCCTGGAGTCTGATCGCCTGGATCTAGATAAGAGCGCACGGAATATAAAGTTTCAGTTCCTCCTTTCCTACATTATAAGTTAGCACAAAGGCAAAATATAACAGGAAAGTTAAACAATTAATCAACTGTTTTGGTCTTGACTTCGAATTTTCAGTGAAATCCTGAGTCAGACTGATGCCTACTGTTTCCTTTATCGGGAATGCACCCTCCTCTACTTCACTCGGGAGAATTTATCTGTTTGCCAATCAAGTCCTCCAGACTTGTTGGACTTCTACTTAGCCTCGATCCTCGGCCCCCAAGATATCCATTATTAGACATCTGGTTCGCCTAACCTGCTTAGACTTCTACCTCGTGTACTTGATCTACCAAGTCTTCCTGCCTAGTTCTCCTGACCAGGACTTCCCACCTAACTCTCCAAGTTAGGCCTGTCTAGCCTTCAACCAGGACTTCCACTACATAGTCTCCACTGGACTCCATTGTTTAGTATCCATTAGGACTTCCACTATCTAGCCTCAACTAAGACTTCCTGTGCTACTTGTATACTTAGATTAGCTCATTAGTAAACACCACACACTTAACTTGAACCTTTTGTTATTATCAAAACTAATGTTTGATCATCTGATGCTCCCTGCATGAACAATAGGAGGGTGTTCCAGTCGATTAGAGGATCAAAACTTAGCTTAAAGAAGATTAAGTTTGCAACTGAGTAAGCAAAAGTCCAGTCGACCGGAGGAGCGTCCAGTCTATTAGAGGAGTGTCGATTAAGCTATATAAAAAAGGACTCGAGGCAACCTCTTTAGACAACACATGCAATCATTCTCTTTGTTCTAAGTGCTAGAAAAGTTCATCCAAATTCTATCTTCATTACTGCTTTAATTATTCTTATATGATTGTCTTACAAATTTTATAAGAGGTTTCTCCACCTTCGGAAGGTTTATAGAAATGAGAAAATCACTAGTGCTTACATTTGAAACATAGGTAGAGTAGGGACCCTAGGAGTTGTCAAACCACATTAAAATTTGTGTTCTTTCTGAAGCCAAAAACCAGCGAAGGACGCCGACCGCCAGAGTCTACTGCCTTCCTTCTTGCTGTTACAACTCCTGGTTTTCGGCCATCCCCTGTTCTCGGCAGTGTGAGAGAGAGAGAAGGAGATGTTGTTCGTGTGTGGCTGTGTAGGAAGGAGAGGGAGAAGGCTGTCTATTTGTATTAAGGTTTTGATGTCGAAATTCGCTGTTCGATCGCTGGAAATTATTTCCAGTCATCAGATATATTTTTCGACCGTTATCAATCAAATCCCGATCATCAGATGACCATTTGTCAATTTTGTGGGAGCTTACGAAGCTTCTGGAGATTGCCCCATCATTGTTGGAAAGAGTTTCCAATTGTTTGTCCTATTTTAGTGGTCAACGGTTGACTACCGAAAACTACATTGGGAATACGATTCCCGGTGATAGTTAAAAAGCCCCGGAACGATCGCGATAAATGTTGTTGTGTGATTTTCGGAATATGACTTTTCTTGATTCAATCGTCATTGACCATCGGCTAGTACCGAAGATAATGACATAACTCGTGACTTTTGAAGCCGTTCGGACGATAACTTGGCGTGGATCACCAGAAGAGATAGGACTCCGATGAGGACTGCTCGATTGATGCCAACACCGTTTCAATGTCATCAATGAGGTACGCGTTTAGAATAATTTATTATTTTGAAAATTTTAATTTCCTGCCATGCCTTATACATGTTATTTTCTATTTTGTCATGCGTGTGTTGTGATAATAATTAACTTAATTATTTGTTTATTTTCACTACGCACGTTTGCGAAACGTGTAAACACGTGCATTACACCGGGACAATCCCAATAGTCGATAGTCAACCTTTGACCCCAAAATAGGACAAGCAGTCAGAATATTTCCGACGAAGATGGAATATTTTACTAGAATAATTATTTTAATATATTATTTTATTAAAAAAATATAAATTTATGTTAAATTTTAAAAAATAAAATTAATAAATGATATTTATTAATTTAATAAATTATTTTATTAACATAATTATTTTAATAAATTATTTTATTAAAATAAATTAACAAATTATATATATATATTAATTTAATGAATTATTTTATTAAAATAATTATTTTAATAAATTATTTTTTAAAATATATAAATTTATTTTAAATTAAAAAAATAAAATTAATATATTATATTTATTAATTTAATGAATTATTTTATTAAAATAATTATTTTAATAAATTACTTTATTAAAAAAATAAAATTAATAAATGATGTTTATTAATTTAATAAATTATTTTATTAAAATAATAAATTAACAAATTATATATATTAATTTAATGAATTATTTTATTAAAATAATTATTTTAATAAATTATTTTTTTAATATATAAATTTATTTTAAATTTTAAAAAATAAAATTAATAAATTATATTTATTAATCTAATGAATTATTTTATTAAAATAATTATTTTAATAAATTACTTTATTAAAAAAATAAAATTATTAAATGATGTTTATTAATTTAATAAATTATTTTATTAAAATAATTATTTTAATAAGGTATTTTATTAAAATAAAAGTAACAAATTATATTTATTAATTTAATGAATTATTTTTTAATATATATATAAATTTATTTTAAACTTTAAAAAATAAAATTAATGAATTATATTTATTAATTTAATGAATTATTTTATTAAAATAATTATTTTAATGAGTTATTTTATTAAAAAATATATATGAATTTATTTTAAATTTTAAAAAAATAAAATTAATAAAGATGTTTATTAATTTAATAAATTATTTTATTAAAATAATTATTTTAATGAATTATTTTATTAATTAAAAAATTATTTATTAAAATAATTATTTTAATAAATTATTTTTTAAAATATATATACATTATTTTTAAATTAAAAAAATAAAATTAACAAATTATATTTATTAATTTAATATTTTTTTATTAAAATAATTATTTTAATAAATTATTTTATTAAAAGTATATAAATTTATTTTAAATTTTAAAAATTATAAATAAATTATATTTATTTTTTGATATATTATTAATTTATAATCATTATTAATATTATTGATATTATTAATTTAATTTAATTTTTTTGAATTAAGGATAATATAGTAAATATTAAATTAATTATGTTTTATTTTTTATAAATAAATAAGTTAAATAAAAAAATTAAATTATATTTTATATTTTATTATTTTGATTATGTGATTATTTGATAGTAATATAATCAAAATTATATGATAATTTAAATTAAATTTATTTTTAATATATAATTATTGATTAAGATAAAATAGAATTATTGAATTTAATAAATATTGAATATAAAAAAAAAATCCTGAATTCCAGCTACCAACACACTACGGTTCCCACGAGCCACCGTTAGGGTTTAATCCACGCAATTCGACGGACTCTTTATTTTTCTGATAAAGACGAGAATTCAAGCGATCGCAGAACTGGACTGAGAACGGCAAGCGAGCGGAAAAGAACTGGACTGAGAACGGCAAGCGAGCGGAAAAGATGAGCGTGATGAAATTCTGCCGTGAATGGTCAGCCCTCCCCCCCTCTCAAATCGTCTTCATCCTCTTACCGCTTTCTTTTTTGATTTCTCCAGCAACAATGTGCTGTATCCGAAGGAAAACAAGGAAGAAATGATCCTCCTTTTCGCCTGCCGCAACTGCAGCTATCAGGTGTGGTTCTGCCCTCCTCCTCTCTTTACACTGCTTTATTGGCCAATGCTATTGCAGCGTCTTTTGTTTCCCTTTAAGCTACGTGTAATCGGTGAATTACGGAACAGGATCTAACAAAGATCGAATTTCCTACTTGCTTTTGTGTAAGTAGAGAAGGAGGGAAAGATTGACTCTTAAGAACTTTTCGCCCTTTTGTATGGCATTGAAACGGGGAAGAGGGGTTTCCGCTCGTTTTATTCTCCAGTAATAGCCTATTAGTTGGTTTTCGCCAAGCAAACGTGTATGCCCTCGTCATTTGATGACTTAAATTGTTTGATCTATTTTCTAGCTGACAGCCTCACAGATAGAACAATATTATAGACCAATGCTCCTTGGATATGCTTTGGATTTGTAGTAGAGCTCTTGGCAAAGTGGTTTGAAGTATTTCTAGTACTGGATAATACCTTATACTCTTGAAAGCATACTTAATATGTTTTTTTTTCTTGTTGTTGTACAAACTCACTGGCTTTGGTTGTGATCCAGACTTCATGGTATCTAAAACCTTTTTGTTAGACCTGAAGTGATTTTGCAGCAAATATAACTTATGGGAGTTCAAGTTAGGTTGATTTTTGACATAAGTGCTTTATCCACACAATGTTATGACTCAGGGTGAAATTTGATTTATCAAGAGTTACCCCACTTAATGATAGTGTAATAAAAGATACAATAATAACAACTAAACCTTATCCCACTAGATGAGGTCTGGTTATATAAATCCTCTTATGATATTGGTCTCTATCTCTTAATATATTATCATCTATATTTAAATAAACTTTATCCTATTTTATCGTTGCTAATTAAATCTTCTTTGGTCTTTCTCTTCCTTGTTTAATATATGTATTTGTTATAATTTCATATTGCTTAACTAGAGCATTTATGGATTGTTTAAGTACATATCTGTACTATTTTAAATGTGTTTCTCGAAGTTTGCCTCAATATGCACAATCCCAACTTTTCTTTGATATTATGACTTCTTATCCTGTTCATCTTCGTATGTCTGCACATTCATCTTAACATTCTTATCTCTGTAATTCTCATCTTCTATTTGTGTGCTTGAGTCATAACTTAACATTTAGTTATATATAACATAGCTGGTCTAATTGCTATTTTATAAAATTTTCTTTTAAATTTTAGATGTACTTTACTATCACAAAGAATACAACATTCTCCTCAATTTCAACCATTCTATGTAAGATATCTCTCTCAACCCCTCCATCCTTTTGTAAAAACAATTCTAAATATTTAAACTCTTAGTTACATGTAACTTGCTATTTGCTATCTTAACAATTGTCTTACTACATTTAATATTACCGAATTTAAATTCATATATTCTATCTTTACTCTGCTAATCTTAAAATCTTTCATTTTTTCCGCTAAGATTCAAGCTTAGCATTTCCTCATTTACGCATCTCATCTACCAAAACAATATCATCTGCAAACAATATACACCATGGTAATGTATTTTGGAGATGTCTAATGAGTTCATCCATGATCAGTGTAAAAAGATAGAGATTTAGAGTTGATTTTGATGTAACTCTAATTTTATTGAAAACATTTCGGTTAATCTGCCTAGGGTTTTCATTTTTGTCGTTATATCCTTATATACATCTTTAATTTCAATATATACTATGCTAACACCTTTAGTTTCTAGAATTCTTTACATAATTTTTCTCGAGACTTTGTCATAAGCTTTTTGTATGTCAATGAATACCGTGTATGACATGAGAAATGCTCATGCCTATTCATTTCAATTAATTAATTAATTCTAATAATTAATTGAGAATAATTGATTAATTTATCTCATTCTTCTCAGTCCTTAATAGTCTTATGAAAGTTGACTTTCACGCATATTCAAATTAGTGTGTGTATCCACATTCATGAACCTCGCTTGTATTCAAGTTAATATCTTCGTCCTATAAAAATGGACCAGCCCTTCATATCGCAAATGGTCTCAGACATTAATTTTTCATTCATTCAGTAAATTGGTTTATGATGATCTACTGGCGAAACAACCTTCTATGTCCTTATTCAACCAATTGGTTATGAATTTCCAACAATTATAACATCATGTATCGTAGTCATTCTAAATGATTACCTTTGTTTTCTGTCATTTTTAGTCATGCTTCTTGTTTTCTTCACAGGAAGTTGCTGAGGATACCTGTGTCTACAAGATGGAAATAAATCATTCTGTTGGTGAAAGGTCTCAATTGCTACAGGATGCAGCCTCTGATCCGGCTCTACCTCGCACAAGGAATGTTAGATGTTCCAACTGTAATCACCCAGAGGCTGTCTTCTTCCAGGTGAAATATATTATCTTTCATTGTTTTCTAACTATGAAGGATTGGCATCTATCTCATTAGTTTAAGTCATTATATGTTTGTTTAGTTAAGATAGTATTATTAATGTGTTAATCACTCTGCTACTATTTATCATTGCCTGGAACTTCATTGGATTCTTCATGCATGATTTATTTTAGATGATAATTTATTGAATAGCTTGTTATTTCTGAGACAAACATCTTTAATGCTGCAGCTTAGGATGTTTATGTTCTTGATCTAATTGAGTTTGGGAATGAAGAGCCCACCTTGTAGGACTGTTTTAGTTGAAAGTATGATCAGTTATTTGAGATACTTCTATTTTGTGGTTAGTCAAATGTTAGATGATTTGTTTAATTTTCTGAACAAGTTGGTTATTAAGTGAAAAGGACTGTAAGCTTATTAGAAAGTAATTAGTCAATTTTCTTTTTTCTTACAAAGAGAAACTATTAATGAAAACTCATGGTATTGGAAAGAGATCATCTTACAAGCAGCAACACCTTTATCTACTACAGTGCTAGCAGGAAGGAAAAACCCAATAAATCGAAAATACACCCCTTGCATTAGAAGTACCCAAAGGTTTTAACCAAATCTATAACCATCAATAACAACATGACAAATATCATACCCACTTCTTTGATTGTTGCGTACTTGTTGATGTGTCATCCACATCATCATCTATTAAGTTGGATTCCAACAGAGTAAACTGTCACACAACCGTGCTATAGAAGTTTCCATGACCAACTATGTGTCATCATCCCGATGCCCTTTGAGGCATATAAAAATAGGTGAAAAGTTACAAAAGCTAATATACTCTTCCTATATAAGTTCTGTATTATGTTATAATCTGAAACGTTCCTTAAAGTCTTATTTGTCCAATGTGCAGCTTGGGGGAAAACTCTTTTGACTTTCTAGCATAACTTGAGATAGTCGTCTGACTTTCCAGACAACTCAGGATAAAAGGTGGTTCCACCAACATTAGATTGATGCTGAAAGGAGGGTTTGATTAAGTGAAATGGAAGAAAAAACCACACAAGGGTAGACAACTATCGTGAAATAATTTAGCTCTTCCAACCTCCCGAACTTGACTAAATGCTAGTAATTCTTAGCCAATACCTTGAGTCTTGGAACTAAAGAACGACACAACAAAAGCTCTATAACTTGTGGTCATTGCTAATACACTATTTGAGGTTATGCTCTTGGCCTGCTTATAATAGATTCTCCTCACAACCAACTTACAAGACTAAAGGATGGTACATAAAACCATGAATGATAATCTCAATTGCAGAGCCTCTCCTAACACTTGTTGGTTAAGGGTGTGTTTAGTTGGGGGGAATCACCTATGGAAGGGCCTACCCTAGGGAAAAAGTGGGTGGGGCTCACCTCTCCCTCCATTTCCTTAGGCGAGGGAAGGAAACACCAGGTAAAAAACTAATTCTCCTGGTTTCTACGAATAGCTTCCACCCAAATCTAACAAAAAATCATAATCTAGCTCAAATGCAGGCTAAAACCTTAAAAGAATAAAATTATTGCTTTTTGTTGATTTTATATTTTTTGCATTTTTTAAAATGAAAAATTAAATCGTCTCTCTCTTTCCTTCTCTTCAAGGAAATAAAAGAAAGATTTCTCTCTTGGTTTTCTTCCCTTCAAAGCATACAAAGGAGAGTGATTTTCTTATCCTCCCTCTATCAACATATTTTCCTATCCATCTCTCTTCTGCACTTTTCTTCCCTAGTAGGAAACATGGTGTAAATGTAGAAAACAGTCTCAATAAGGAAAAGAGTCAACTGGACTAATATTGATCATAAATTGCAGAATAAAAGCTCCACATTCACTTGAAACTACCTCAAGTGATCCAAGGTTAAAGAGTAGTTTTCTTTCTATTATATAGGAGTATGTGTATTGTTGAGGTGTTAAATTGAATTGTTGAAGAAGTGCTAAATCCATTGGGTTGAAGAATTGAAAACTGAAAATTTTCAGGATTTGTATCTGTCAGATTGTGTTGTCTGGCAGTTATTCTGCCAACTGGTCGCCTATTTCTGTCAGTGATTAGGTCTGATTTTAGAAAAGGATTTTGAGTGAGTCATATTGCCCATTTGGTTTTTTGTTAGATAAATACAGGTACAAAATTATTAGGGTTATAAGAAGAAGAAACAACACATGACCCTTGATCACTGATGTTTACAAGCAGGAGTTGAGGAGAGCTACCAAGTGGCTGACACCAGATTTCTCAAGCAAAGAAGGTAGGTAGCTCATTTTTAGGATTGAACCTGATGACTCCTGAGTTGTAGAATCTATCACCAATTTCAGGACCAGATTTCTCAAGCAAAGAAGGTAGGTAGCTCATTCTGAAGATGGAATCTGATGACTCGTGAGTTGTAGAATCTCTTGCCAATTTCTTAACATATCTGCCTGATCTTGAATCTTGATGGATCATTTGGAAAATCTTTAGGCATTGGGAGAGCATATGGCACCATATGGCACCATGGTTGACCCGTTGTGTTAAAGCTACGTCTGGATACCACCTTGAATGAAGTTCTGCTGAGTAGGAAGGCCATACATGCAGCCAAGCCTCTATCGAAAAACCTTGGGTAGAGGGAATGTCCCATCGTGATTAAATGAAGACCCAATTATCCGCCAGCCAATTCGACAGTGAGGGTATTCGGCGGCGAGGGAGATGCATAAAAGAGACGGAGGGGTGAGTTGGCTACGGTTAATCCGGGCCAGTAGGAAGGACCAGGATCGGGAATCACATAAGGGGTGAGAAGACCCAATTATCCGCCAGCCAACTAGAGATGCATTTACGGGAGAAGTAAAGATTCTCTGGGTAGAGCGATCCTGAATAGACTGAATTATCTGCCATCCAACTAGAGATGCATTGAGGACAAGAAAAGATTCTCTGGATTCAGTATGTTCTAAGCAGCAAATACAAGTGAAAGATTCCAGATGCACCTGCTTTCTTCTCAGTATGGTCCTGGTGTTAAGCTTGGTCTGCAGCATGAGCCAGCAAAAAACTTTAACCATGATGGGTGAGGAGCTCCACACTGTAGCACACCAATGATCAGCCCTCCCTCTGAATAAGAGCATATGGCATGCAGATTTGACCAAAATTGGACCATTTTCATTCCACCTCAATATCCATACTGACACACCTTCTCCTGACTGAATGCTTCAAATTCTGAGAGTAATGGCAGCAAGATCTGACAAAGTCACTGGTCTTGAAAACAAAAAAAGCCAGCTGTAGGTGACTCAATGTTATGTTGTTCTAATAACTAACCTTGAGAGTTGCAGACTGAAAACAAGTCGCAGAAGTCCCATTTTAGCAATGTGCTTCCATTCACTATGCTAAAGCACAAAATTGGATGATTGTGTGGTTTAACCGAGAGGTTCAACACACAAAAATCATGAGCCTACCAGATGCATTTCCACAAGAAGGACCACAGCTGATCTGGATGTGCAATCTCTTAAAGCTTGTTTGGGAAGTAGGTTGTACTGATGATGTGCCACAACAACACTGGAGCTGTCAAGCAGTTGCCACCACCAGCGGCATAAAAGTGCTATATTAAAATCATGCAAATGAAGAATCCCTAAGCCTACCAATGCCGTTGGTTTGCAGACATCTACCAAGCTGCCAAGTACCGTACTAGTGAGATGGTAGAACCCTGCCGACTGTTCTGCTGAAATGAACATCGAATGCTTTCCATTCTAGTTCTCATTCATTCTGGTAGGATGCACACAGAGCATGGAAACAATATTGTGGAAGTTAGTACAATATTTAGAAGATTTAACCTGCCACCTAGGGAGAGAAAGTCCCTTTGCTATGGATCTAATCCCTAGAAACCTTATCCAATAGCTTCTCCCAGTATATCCTGTTTGGTCTTGTGCCAAGTTGAAACCTGAGATAAGACATCAGCAAAGATTAGTAAGAACACCCGAATATATCAGCTAAGATCTGATCATGGTTTCTGGTTCTCCAATATATGCCAAGGAAGATCTATTACATATGATCTTTAATCCACTGAACATGGAGAAAGCTAACTAAAATGCGAAGGTAAAGGATCATCTGAGGATTAGTTCTAGAAATAATAGTATATTGACGGAGTATTGAAGAATTTGAAAACCGAAGCGTTTAGCAACTCCCTTATTAAACCTTAACATTTGCTCCCTCCTTAAAATATAGTGTAGAGTGTCTGTCAAAAGAATGAAAAGGTACAAGGATAAGGGAATACCTTACCATAGGCCCTCATACATGGAAAAGATGGACAGACTTGGCATTTGTGATGGTCACCTTGTCTGCACTGGAAATAATGACCAAGATCCCATAAATCATCTAGCTAGAAAAAACTCCCACTTTGACGATACACTCCAAGGTTTCCAAATTCACATTATCGAAGCCTTCTCATAATTCGATTTTATAACCACTGATTTCTCCTAATCTCTGATCTGGCACCAATTTGTGATTTCTAAGGCACACATAAAGAAATCATTGGTGCTCTTGTTTTTGATGAAGGCAAATTGAGAATCACATATTAAGGTTATGATAACTAGTTGAAGTCTTTCAACATCAGCTTGATGAGTAGATTTTCAAAGGTATAAGTCGAACCCAAAGCACTAACCCTCACTCATTTCGGTAACAATGTTACATAGAAGTGATTGATACATCCCAATGAAGCTTGGCCATAAGAGAAATCCCAAATAGCTTAAGAAGGTTTGATTTCTATCCATGTTTTGTAAGTATTCAATAAATGATTAAATATGCAAGAATGGTTTTATAGTTTTTATACTCCATATGATGCACGATATGAGGTATAGCTTCATTCAGTAATGAGCTATGAGTCAATAGCCTCTTTGCTATACTCCGCACGAGATAGGCTTATCATGAAATTAACTTTGTTCGCCACGTGTGAACTGCAATAATGGTAGAGCAAAAATATAGACAAAAGCTAATTAAACTAACTAAATGCATACCTATGAAAAAACTTCATCGACACTATTCACAAATTTATTATAAAAAATTGAAAATAAAAAACTCTAAAACGTGAGCATAAAATGAAAAGTGGATATAAAAGAGAAGTGCATGACATACAATATCTCACAAAAGAATCTAACAAATAATGAATAATTAAAGACGAACCGGATAGTGATTATCCTGCGGGCAATTTTATCAATCTTCTAAAGCCTGGTAATTTGGAAGAATACCAGGACATAGATAAATAAACAACATTATCAAAAATATTATTAAACCAAAAACCTCTTTTACAAGAGCCCTACTCTGTTTAAATAGCCTAAGAAATAAAAAAAAGTTGAAACGGAAAAAAGCAAAAGTGAAAAAACCAAAAAAGATAAAATCTAAAGTTTTGAAAAGAAAACTAATAAAAAAGATAAATCTAAATTAATTTTTAGAAAAGAAAACTAATCCTAAAAATTTAAAACAAATAAAAGAAAAAGTTAAAAGACTAAATTTAGAGTTTTGACGACCTAGTTTGAGTGAACCATAGTGCTGCAATTTGATTGTGCCAATCGCGTCAGGAGGCCATGGGTTAGTCATCTTCTTTGTCGGTAGTTCCGATCGTCTTTTTTCAAGGCCCAAAAGGGAGGCTGATGGCCTCGATTTCTTCTCGTCACATCTCGGACGGGAGTATAGCTATATTAGAGGACATAAACTAATCGTGTTGCTGGATGCTCTTGTATCAGATGCCCCAGGTTGAAAAGAACTTGTCCTCGAGTTCAAGTTAGTGTCTTTAAGATAAAAAAATTTTGTAAGTGTTGATAAATCAAAAGTTGTCTCGTAAGTGGTAGAACGGGAGGAAGATCTTCTATCATTAACTCAATCAAATCTATGGGTGACTGTTGTACTGTTGATGGAACATGCACTGCATCCTCAGATAATCTATCATCTAGAATCTCAGAAATGATCAAAATCTCGCAATTATCATCATAAAGTATCTTGTCGTATACTGGCTCGCTAGTTGACTTGATCTCGTCTTTGTCATAAATTGGATCACTGACTATTTCGATCTTGTCGTCCATATCTTTCTCAAGAAAAATTTTATCCAAGTAAAAAGAAAAAAACTTTCGACCTTTAAGATTTCGTGCACTACGATTACAGTGTGAGGCTTCCTCAGCCGGAACTTGCCTATCACGATCTTGACCACATACCTCACGATCTTCAAAATCTTGCGTCGTTAGACACTAGAATAACTCCGTGACTTGTCTCTATAGATCTTCAAATATCTCGTGTATCTCGGGTGCTACGATCACAGTGTGAGGCTTCTTCAGTCGAGACCTACTTATCACGATCACAATCAGGACTACGATGACCATCCATGAAAACTAAGAGCTCTGATACCAACTGACGTCGGGTGGGATAGCGATTATCTTATGGGCAATATTGATTCCGTTGATCGATTACGAACGTTGGAAATCAATTTTCTAAAACCTGTTAATTCGGAAGAATTCCAGGAGATAAGGAAATAAACGACATTGTCGAAAATATTATTAAATTAAAAACCTCGTTTACAAGAGCCCTACTTTGTTTAAATAGCCTAAGAAATAAAAAGTTGAAACATAAAAAAAAAGTAAAAAAAACCTAAAAAGATAAAATCTAAAGTTTTGAAAAGAAAACTAATAAAAAAGATAAAATCTAAACTAATGTTTAGAAAAGAAAACTAATCCTGAAAATTTAAAACAAATAAAAGAAAAAGTCAAAAGACCAAATTTAGAATTTTGACGATCCCGTTCGAGTGAACCATAGTGCTGCAATCCAATCGTGCCAACTGCGTCAGGAGGCCATGGGTTGATCATTTTCGGTGTCGGTAGTCTCGATCGTCCTTCTTCAAGGCCCAAAAGAGAGATTGGTAGTCTTGATTTCTTCTCGTCACATTTTGGAGGAGGATATAGCTGTATCAAAGGACATAAATTAATCGTGCTGCTGGATGCTCCTGCATCAATAATCAAGGTTATCATTTTTTTTTTACCAATTTAACAACATTAATTGCTTATCACAAAAAAACTTTTAAATTTTTCTTCAATTTCATCATTGTTGTGTTTTTTCTTTTATGCTCTTTCAAGTATTCTTTTATAAAGGGAAGCCACACACACACACACACAAATTTTTCTTCAATTTCATCATTGTTGTGTTTTTTCTTTTATGCTCTTTCAAGTATTCTTTTATAAAGGGAATCCACACACACACATTTTCTTGGTTCAACATAATTAGTCTCACACACACACACCAAAGCTCTTACACACACACACACACACACATTTTCTTGGTTCAACATAATTAATCACACACACCAAAGCTCTAAAGTATAAGAATTCCATCATTTTCTTGGTTCAACATAATTAGTCACACGCACACGCGCACACACACACTAAAGCTCTAAAGTATAAGAATTCCATCGTTTTCTTGGTTCAACATAATTAGTCATGTAGGTGTTTAAGAGCATAGAGCCAAAGCTCTATGGTATAAGTAATGCATTCATCATTTTCTTGGTTCAACATAATTAGTCACACACACACACACACACACATACACACACACACACCAAAGCTCTAAAGTGTAAGAATTCCATCATTTTCTTGGTTCAACACAATTAGTCATGTAGGTCTTTAAGAGCATGGAGCCAAAGCTCTATGATATAAGTAACACATTCATAGTTTTGTTAATTTGCATATGTAATCACGTAGCCCTTTTAGAGCGTGAAGGCAAAGCTCTATATCGCAAGTAATTTTAGCTACACAACCCTTTTTAGAGCGTGGAGCCAAAGCTTTATAGTATAGGTGATTTATTTTTGGATTTATTAATTCAGTATAAATAGTCATTTACCTTGTTTCAAAGTGTGGAGCTGAAGCTCTAAGATATAAGTAATTTATCTTGATTAGGTAATATAGTTACGCATTTAGTTTCTCGTAGATTCTCAAGGGAGTTCATTCACTTTTAAGGGATTACCATTTGTTTCCATCTTTATCATAACAAGTATCTAAAAAGGAACAAGGAGAGATAAATAACACCAAGATCAACTAAAGTCAAATTACTGAAAGCATATGTTAAGCAACAAGGGTAAAGCAATTATGGAAATAATTCTATTTTTCAAACCACTGCATAATTATATCATCTACTTCCCCACATTTAATAGTATAATGAAACAAGTAAAAAAACCACCTCAAAAAAACAAAAATCTGCACCACCTGCTATTAATTCTAACCACCTCGAGGTTCTGCTAGCAACTAGATATGCAAGATGTGAATGGGAACAATTATCGATTATGACTCAACGCTATGAATATATTGTCACATCAAGAAAGTTTATCTTGCCCCCAACCAATCATTGAAAGGAGAAGGATCGACATTCAATCACAATTCATCCAATGCTACTCACGAATGGTGAGATCCGATTCTGATAACAGAAATCCAATTAAATTTGCAAGATGAATGCCTATGCTCCCAAAAATTCTCAATGAGTGTCAAATTATAGCACTGCAAAGAAGGGAAAGAATCAAGATATGCAAGGTCAACCCCAATCTTAAACTAACAACTCTGCAGTGGCAAGGAATCGAATCAAGAGCAGCACAAAAAAATGAGTACTTACTGAAGATGGTCCCCTATCAGAAGCATTGATGAAAACAAAAGCGCAGCAATGGAAGGGACCAAAATAGTTGAAGCTAAGAGCATAACGCTTGGGAGAAACAAGGCTCAAATTAAAGGTGAATTGTTTGAAGGTTTTCCCATTGATTAATTTCTGCTCGAAGCGGAATCCAGCCATTCAAGGATTTTAACAATGCCAAGCAATGGAAGAAGTCTTGGTGCCCTAAGGAGGAGATCATTGTTGCCTAGAGATAAATCAACTACATCACTGTTAGTTCCCAATCAGGATGGAGGCGGTTGCTGATGCCGACAAGTGACAATTAGTTTTGGGCAGTGAGGCGGCATGGTTGCTGCTTTGGGTAGGAGATGAAAGCAGGACAGCTTAGGGCAGCAACAAGAAGAGGTTGATGTAGGTGGCAATGACAGTGACAACATCAATGATTGTTGCTTTAGGTAGAGATGGTGATGGCTTAGTGCTGCCATGAGAAAGAAGGGGTCAATGTAGGTGACAGCGGCAGCAGCGACGGGGGTTGAAGTCTCAGGAGAGGGAGGGAGAATGCTTGGTAAAAAAAAAAGATACGAAGGAGAGGAGTGGGAGTTGTACTGGACAGATAATTTGGGAAATCAAACAACCCCTCAAATATATAAACACCTCAAAACTCTAGACCAAGTGAACAGAAAAAAAATTCAACTGAATTGGATCCAAATCATCTAATTCAACCATAATTTATCCAATTTCACTGTAATTCAAGCTCAGTTCAAGTCCAAACAAGGTTTAGTCACTTCCCAATGTTTGATCATTTATTTATTTATTTTGAACATAAGACTCTTGGTATCAAGAACTTAGCATAAAGTATCTAAAATTAGAGATTGGATGCATACTGTCTTCATTAAATCATTTGAATGGTCACTCATTGAATTGATGCTTGTGCATGACTAATGATGCAATCCAAGCTAACTTTGGGTTCATTGCTTTAAAACTTTGAGCTAAACAATTCTCTGGTTATTGTTTTTGTATCAGACTCATGTGTAGTGTGTTTTGAATTCGCTATGTTTTTGTTTTGATGTCTCAGTATTTTTTTTTCTAGCTTCCTCCTTTTCACTGCATCCCAAAATTATGTATTTTCATGGCCCCAAAGGAATCTGATTGCAACCAACTACCATGGTGTTCATTGTTCCATTTAGGCCTTTATGTGCATTTAATTTGGTTGTTACCATAAGTTGTAATGCGATCCTGAATTAGATCAAAAATATTTTCTGTCTTGCAAGTTATTACCTACATGAAAACTCAGAATTCCAAGGCTATTGTATTAAGTGCTGGCTGAACAAAATACTCAGAACTCGCATAGCTGTTTTTTTTTCTACCCCAAAAAGTTTCTGATAGCTCGGTGATCAATTTGATTGATTTATAGGCACCTTCGAAGGGAGAGGAGGGCTTGACTCTGTTCTTCATATGCTGCAATCCAAGTTGTGGGCATAGATGGAGAGACTGATGGGGCAAACCTGCTACTGAAATCTGGAGCTGAATTGAAGCCTTTTTTTTTAGCAATTCTGTGTTGAAAAGCTATGTACCTCCTGGATTTCCTTCTGAACATATAATTATTTCAATGGAGTAAGTCTCTCCTTATCCTGAGTTTAGCGAACACAACTATCTTTGTATCTGTAAATCAAAAGTGGGTTTACGCATCCAGGTTCACTGGTGATGTAGGATATTCAAATAAAAAAGGGGAAATAAAGTCTAAGCTACAAAAATAATTCCATACGCATCCAGTGATATGCATCATTCAGGGACTCACGGATTTAGGATATCTCAATATCTTCTAAGTCAAAAACAAGTCAAAATAGAGATCTAAACAATGCCCTGTAATTCAAATTAGTCTTGGATTGAATCTTTGTACCTTTTGTGGGATTTCTCAGAGGGCACTCCGCATCTGTATCTCTTCTTCAATTGGAGAGGCAAAGCCATTGGCAGAACAAGTTTAAAGATGGCCGGTCCTCGACTTTAGGAGCTGAACCATGCCTTTGGTGGCGACAAGGTGATTATGTCCTTGTCTTAGCACACACTGTATTGTGCTTTTGTTGATACCTTATATTTATTGGGAGGTGATTTTTGTTAGTGCAATCGATCTCTGAACAAGATTGATTAAGTTCGAGTTAAATTTTAATATTTGATTAATATGTTTGATGGTTGAGCAATACATCAAATAGGAAGTATGTTAAAATTGAGTAGGTATTTGACAGTAGAGAAAGGATTAGATATTAGATATATAAGTGAAGTTCTAATTGATTATAAAGGACCGAATGTTTGACGTGTGAGTGGTCTTAACAAGTCATGGAGGATTGAATATTAGACATGAGATGGGAAGTCCAAACAAGTCAAAGAGGATTGGAGGTTTGGTAATTGAGAAGTTTTGACAGGTTAAGATTAATTGGATATTATACAAAGGAAATCATAGTAGATTAGAGTCGATTGTATACTAGATAAGGGTAGAATTCAACCTTAGTATGATTGAAAATAAGATATTAGCCGATTGATATGGAAGTAATAGTCAATTGATGAATTCGAAATCATGAATTCGGGATTTGAGTGAGTTTTCTAGCATAGCAGCAGTCGATTGTTAATGATTATTAATCGATTGATGGTATAGTTGATTGATGAACTCAATTGATCAACTGAGAAACAACATAAAAAATTTTGTAGTTGATTACTGGTAATCGATTGATACCTACAAACGACTACTAGGGTGAAGATCAGTTGACTGTGATGATTGACTTGGATGCTGAGTTGAATGGAGTCATTGAGCAGACAAAGTAGAGCAACATTCAAATTGCAATATAACAGTCAATTGCAGAGGAGCAATTAGTTGATTGTTAGGTAGATTTCAGTCACGAACAACAACTCTATAAAAAAAGATTTTGTAAAAATTTAATGATAGTTTTTGAAAAGTTTGTGAGCGAATATTGTTAAATTACAGACTTTCAAAGAACAATCTAAAGCAATGAGCAAAGCAAAGATCTCTTATGTAAATAATTTATTTATATTATATTTATTTTTATCTTTATTTATATATTTGATTTATACTATTCATCTTCCTCTAGCGATCGTAACGATCTTAATAATTTTCCGATTTAGTAGCTCCGCATCTAGCTGTTTGAGGATGACTTGGGCTGTCCATTCACAATGACCGCTTCTACTTTACGGTATGCTTACTTGAGAGAAGAAAGTGAAAGGCCGAGAGTTGTGAGAGAGGGAAGCGAAGAAAAGAAAGTGCCAAAAAGTTTTGTGTACTTGGGAAGTAAATGCAAGTCTTTCCCTGAATTACGAGAAGAAATGTGGATTGAAATAACAGCAAATGTATAAACTACATCTTTGCTTGTTCTTTCCTTTCTTAGCAAAATTGGAGAAGCTACTATCTAACTCAAGAAATCTACTTCTCCCACAAAATTGGATGAGTGAATCTACTTGCCTCTATTCACATTTTTTTTCAGACAACAAATGAAAGTGGCGTGCTTAAAAATCATTTCCCCAACCAAGTTGCTTCTTCTGTGAGAGTTGTCTGTAGCTCCCAAACTGCACTACCAAAAAAATATAGTTGATCCCAAACTTAGCATTACTTTTGAACATTTCTAATGAATTCTTTTCTCTGATAGTTCGTTGTTCTTAGAACTCAGAATCATGTAAAATAGCTTGAATTTTCTGAATATTTCTATTTTTCGTCAAATATTACAAAAGACTAGCCATGATGAAGGCACTAGGCTTGGATCCTCATCACTCGCTCCTAGTGCATGATCCGACGATGTACTTGGAGTAGTCGCCACACCTTCTACATCACTAATAACCTAAAATTTTAGCTACCTTGGCTTTAAATATTTTGGTTGTCCATACGTTTGTTCCTTGAGTTATCAGAATACAAGTATTGACTTTATTTTCGTTATTTGGAACCATAGGTGGCACTTCTTTCTAGTAAATCCTTTAGAATAAACAGAGGAGGAGGTTCATTCAACACCTTTTCTCCCGAAGAACATACTGTACCTTCTAAATAAATCTTGGTAGCGTATTTTTAAATGCAAGTGGAAGTAGTCTCTCTATGAATATGTGCTAGTCATTATTTTTTATCCCTGAATTTACTTTGCTATATTGACACGAGTAATGATGGATTTCAATTATGATGCTCACTCTGAAATATCCTTTTTGCTAGTGATTCTATCTGCAACAGCCATGATACTGTTGCAAGGCTATCAAAATGCACTAAATGTATCTGCAGCAATAAACTGATTGTCACTAGGCCATTATAGAGCTTGTGTCAGTCCATCCTTCCATCTGAGATGATTTCTCTAATGACAATTGAAGCTGTCACAACCTCCAATGGCCAATAAATTGTCGTAGAAATCCATAGCAGATATATTTTTATTGTGCGTGTAGTGTAGGATTCAAACTCACCAGTTTGCGGTGAACAGATAAGTTTTGACTGCTGGGGCTTCGTTAATGATTTGCTGTGACTACCGTTCTCTCTCCAAAAACATGCATAAACAATTACTGAAACCCTGATGTTAAACATCTGACAGTTGCCAAAAAAACAAAAACAGGAAAAGTCCATGCAATTAAACCATAGCACCAAACCTCTCCATCAATCTCCAGTAATTTTGGGCCCAAACAAAGAATATGCATGCTTTGATTTCATTGTCCCCTTCCTCTCACTCTTCCATTCAATTCCTCTCTCCTAACACGCTTAGCATATGCTTACAAATATTCCTCCCTCCTTACCTCATCCTTGTGCAATATAACACTTTCCCTTCCATGATAGCAAGTCAGCATACAAATGCAGTAAACCTGCAGGAAAAAGAGAAATTAGCATGAAGTTTGGCAAGAGGCTAAAGAAGCAGATAGAGGAGACACTCCCTGAATGGAAGGAAAAGTTCCTCTCCTACAAGGACCTGAAGAAGCTGGTGAAGTTCATCTCGGCAGCCCAGCTTTCATCGAAGGTGGAGGCCCAGTTCATCCAGCTGCTGAATGCCGAAATCGACAAGTTCAATGCCTTCTTCCTCGAACAGGAGGAGGACTTCATTATTAGGCAAAGGGTGGGGACTTGGAAAGAAGAATGTGTGTGTACTAGCTTTTAGTTATTGTATGCTGAGAATTTGATCCTTTTGGAAGCAGGAGCAGCAAGAGAGGATCAATAGAGTGATTCAGACACATGGTCCAGGAGGTAGCCAACCATCCGAATCCGAGTATGCAAAAGAGATGTCAAGGATCAGGAAGGATATAGTGAACTTCCATGGTGAAATGGTGCTTCTGGAGAACTACAGCAACATCAACTACACAGGTCATTTGATTGATATACTATAGCAAATTCAATTATTTTCCTCTCAAACATGCAGAAACATTTACAGGAAGAAAGACAGAGTTACAAAATTGATGAAGATTAATACTTGTTAACAGATGGTCTACATCGATGTAAGATTATGCGTGATTAAGATTAATACTTCAGGGAAAATTGATGATCTTTAAAAGTAAACCACCACAGGTTTCCAAAAACCAAGAAATTTCTTTAAACAAAATCACCTCACTTTCTTTTGCCAACATTTCCAATGTTCATTGCATATGTTTCTAATGTTTAAACACCCTTTGCATAATCTTAAGATAACTACTAAATAGATTTGTGTTCCATCCGAATGCAACTTAAGAAAGAAGAGTTACAAAACAGTTGAATATTGCAGGGCTTGCCAAGATATTGAAGAAGTACGACAAACGGACAGGGCGGTTGCTAAGATTGCCGTTCATTGAGAAGGTCCTCAAACAGCCTTTCTTTATGACAGACCTCGTATCGAAGCTGGTGAAGGAATGCGAAAACACATTCGATCTCGTGTTCCCTATTGCTGATCAGGAGCAGCCTGAGCAAGGAGGGAAAAGAACGTTAGTGGCAGCAGAACCGAGCATTTTTAGGAACACTATTGCAGCTTTGACGACAATGCAAGAGTTGAGAAAAGGAAGCTCGACTTATGGTCACTTCTCGTTGCCACCTTTGAGCTTGCCTGATATCGAACTTGTGCACTCACTCCAGCTTCCTCCTCCTATTCCTATCCTTTGATTCAATGGCGTTAGCCATGAAAATCCTTTTCAAATATGAACATCCGAGTTTCAGCATATACAGAAGACGAAGAGGTCTCATTTTCACTTTCCACGTCTGATTTGTATTTGTAACCTTGATCACATATTATTAAACGTACAAAACCAATACCTTATATGGAAGAATTACAAGGTGATCTTTACAAAAAAAAATTTAACTATAGGTGGACAAAATGATAAACCAAGAAAATCACAACAAGAGTTGAAAACTACTTGACCATTATTTTTTTCTGGTTGAATGATGAGGTATGGGCAGAACATATCGTCTTAGTGATGGACTGTTCTGTTAGAATCATGAGGCATGGGCAGAACATATCATCTTTAGTGATGGTCTGAAACTGAATTAAGGCAGGCATGAAAATAAAAAATAAAAATAAATACATGATTTACCTATGTCGTCAAGCGACACATGCCTCATCTTGGCCCACATTATCAAAGTCAATCTCTTTATAAAAAATTGAAATTCATCATTTCAACGGTTTCATACGATTAAAAAATTACAATTGATCACAATGAATGAAAACATTATTTCAATTTTGTCAAAATTTAATCCTTATCCATTTCAACAACTCTGCTCCGTCATAATAAACGTACAAAACTAATACCTTATATAAAAGAATTAAGATCTTTACAGAAAAATTTGACTATAGGTGAACAAAATGATAAACCAAGAAAATCACAAGAAGAGTTGAAAACTACTTGACCATTATTTTTTTCTGGTAGAATGATGAGGTATGGGCAGAACATATCGTCTTAGTGATTGACTGTTCTGTTAGAATCATGAGGCATGGGCAGAACATATCATCTTTACTGATGGACTCAAACTGAATTAAGGCAGGCATGAAAATACAAAATAAAAACAAATACATGATTTATCTATGCCGTCAAGTGACACATGCCTCATCTTGGCCCACATTATCCAAATCAATCCCTTCAATAAAAAATAAAATTCATCATTTCAACAGTCTCATACGATCAACTATATAATTATCTAAAAAAAATAAATCGAGAAATTACAATTGATCACGACGGATGAGGACATTGTCTCGACTTTATCAAGATTCGATCCTTGTCCACTTCAACAACTCTGCTCCATCATAATTTTCAACTCAACTATACCTCGAGAACAAAAAAAAAAAAAAAAAAAAAAAAACCACGCCATTAGAGATCGTTGCCCGAGCAGGACCGACAATAAGTCTTTATACACGGTTTTCAGTGTTACACCAAGACCAGTATTGAGACTAAAGTCTGACTAAAGTCTCAAACAAAAGAGTAAAAATTACTGCATAAAGATTTTATCAAAGAAATTACAGAAAAGAAGAGCAGAGTGGACTTTCATTTTGTTTCTCAAGGGATCGAAATTCCAAGAAAGAACCAATTTATTTCTTAATTAGTAATTAACAAGTTTATGGAAGTCTCCGTATAAAAAAACAATGCTCGTAGCCATACATAATGGATAACTTATTGTTTTGTTTATCAACTTGAAAAACGTCCAATTATCCCTCCAAGTGGAGAGAATATTTTAAGATCACAGTTTGAATTTCAAATGAGATAAAAATTTTAGAGGTCAACTTCTATGTATCTATAATTTGTATTTTAAATTTATTCTTAATGAATTGGGAGGAACCACTTCAATAACAAAGTTGACCAGTAAAACTGCTGTCAAACTAGAATGGCTAATTTTGTTTAAAGTTTACTGCACATCTCTTTTATCTGAATATTGTGCACAAAAATTGATATTGACTAACCAACTGATACTCGTTATGCCTTTTTCATAATATTGTTGGCATCGACTTAATTGATGCATGCATTTACATCTATCTGACAGAGGAGCAGTTACATTGTTATGATCAAAATTATAATAGATCAACAATCACTCTTGGAGGGTGAACAAGAACATAATCTAAAAAGGGAACTTTAGAAAGATATAATGCCAGCATAAAAGGAAAACTAATGGATTGGCAAATAAAAAAGGAGCATCTGAATGTCAATGGAGTTACTACATGCATTTGTAGTTTTCTTGATGCGACGGATTAAAATTCCAATAGTTTCAAATGAACTAGTGCATTTCTTATAGCAAAAAACTAAATGGATGGTGATCCGATTTGAGATTATCAAAGTATTGGATAACTCAATCGAAT
>NC_133869.1:4411999-4454841 GCF_044706935.1 Curcuma longa
TGAAACCACCTCAGGAAGAGAGATAAAATCCTCTTCAAAGACAACATTCCTTAAACCCTCTCCCTTCTCAAAATTACAATCCTCAAAGAATAAATTATAGAACTTGAAACCCCGTGATCGTTCAGAGTAACCGATAAAATAGCAGCTAATAGTTCTTGCATCCAGTTTTCTTTCCTGAGGTTTGTATGCACGAGCCTCAGCTGGACAACCCCAAACGTGAAGATGCCTTATACTAGGCTTCTTCCCTGTCCACAACTCATAAGGGGTTTTAGCTACTGCTTTACTCGGTACTCTATTGAGAATATATGCTGCAGTCTTAAGTGCCTCACCCCAGAGTGATTCTGGCAAAGAAGAATGATTTATCATGCTTCTTACCATGTCCTTAAGAGTGCGGTTTCGTCTTTCTGCAACACCATTCATGCTAGGTTTGCCCGGCATTGTGTATTGGGGGACGATTCCACATTCCTCTAGGTATTTGGCAAAAGGTCCTGGACGTTGTTCACCCGATCCATCATATCTACCGTAATATTCCCCTCCACGGTCAGATTTGATGGCTTTTATTTTCCTATCAAGCTGAAGCTCAACTTCAGTTTTAAAGGACTTAAAAACGTCCAAGGATTGTGACTTCTCGTGAATTAAGTAAATATATCCATATCTCGAGTAGTCATCTATGAACGTGATAAAGTATTGTTGTCCATTCCAAGATGCCGTAGGGAATGGACCACATATATCCGTATGAATCAGTTCTAAGACACTCGAGCACCTATTAGCACCTAATTTTCTTTTGTTGGTTTGTTTTCCCTTGATGCATTCCACACAAACTTCGAAATTTGATAAATCAAGGGAATCTAAGATACCATCTGACACAAGTCTTTGAATTCTATCTTTTGAGATATGACCCAAGCGCTTATGCCATAAGGTTATAGAATTTTCTTCCAATTTACGCTTTGTACCTCTTGAGTTAGTATGCAGAATTTCATTATACAAAGCAATAGAATCAACCATATACAGATTATCAATTAACGAACCAGAACCAATAAGATTTGACTTGAGAAAGAAATTAACTTTACTATCTCCGAAAGAACAAGAAATACCAAATTTGTCCAAACAAGAAATAGAAATTAAATTCCGTCTAAACGACGGAACAACAAAAGTCTCATTCAAATCTAAATAAAATCCAGTTTTTAACAATAATCTGAAATTCCCAACAGCTTCAACTGGAACTGTTTTTCCATCGCCCACATAGATAAATCTTTCATCATCATTTGGCGGTCGGCTCCACAGGCAACCCTGCATAGACATACTTATGTGAGTAGTAGCACCAGAATCTACCCACCAAGAATGTCTTGGTACAGAAGCTAAATTAACTTCAGAACAAACCAAAACGAGAATCTTACCCTTCTTTACACGCCAGGCGGCGTACTTTGGGCAATCCTTCTTGAAGTGGCCAGGTTTCTTACAGAAATGACAGGTAAATTCCTTATCCTGTTTCTTTCCCTTATTCTGGTTAGATGTAACTTTATCAGCATACTCGGGTTTCTTTCTCTTCTTATTATGAGAAGTAGATGTCAAGTGAGCACTTTCAATCTTCTCTCGCTTAAGCCTATCTTCTTCTTGCACACACTGAGAAATCAGCTCATTAATACTCCATTTTTCCTTCTGAGTATTATAACTTATTTTGAACTGATTAAATTGTGCAGGAAGAGTGATAAGAACCAAATGGACGAGAAGATTTTCCTTAATCTCGATCTCAAATTCCTTAAGTTTTCCAGCGAGATGAGACATTTCCATAATGTACTCCCTAACGTTCCCCTTGCCTTGATACTTCATGGAAATGAGTGAATTTAGAAAACTACTCGCTTCCGATTTATCATTTTTGGCAAAGTAAGTCTCAATTTGAGCGAGAAACTTCTTGACATCACTGTTCTCAGTCATAGAGCCCCGAAAAGATTCTGGAATGGAACGCCTAATGATCATAAGACTCATGCGGTTAGACCGTTCCCACTTTTCTATATTGATTGTATTAGGGTCTTCCGGAGTTGCAGTGGGTTTTTCGGTCCGTAATGCAAGGTCTAGATCCATGCATCCTAGAACGATTTCCACGTTCTCTTTCCAAGCCTTAAAGTTTGACCCATTCAGCATAGGGATCGAGTTCAAATTTGTAGATATATGTGAGGCATCTGTAGTAACTGAATTCAGAATAAAATATATAAACTCACAATTAATATATTATGTTAGACATAATCTAATAGCATAAAGGTGGGCCCAATTAAACAAGATACTAAACACAACATTAATATTTAACCTTTGGGCAATAATATTAATTTGTAAGCAGTACTCTCCACGTAGTAATCAAAATATTGACAATAAGCTCGGTCAAATAATAGTCTTTCTTTGGATCGACTACTATCCACATGAGTAAAACTTTTATAACTGTCACACGCCCATTACCACTCGCATATGTATTATTCGGCCAAATAATAATCTTCCTTTGGGTCGATTATTATCCGCATGAATAATAAATATACACATCTTCATATTTCAAATCAGATCAATTTATATAACAGAGGCTACTTTAGCAACATGTTATTTTAATTAATACAATTTGAAATACAAGACACACAAAAAACCAGCGCCGCAGCGTAAACAATTTCTGAACGTCTTGTGCTAGTGCGTGACCCCAAAATAAAGCCATCCAGAAACACAACGGACGAAATTTCTATAGTGTTTTATGGATCAAAACATTTTGTTTCAGCCGTCAACATAAATATGAACGAACATACACAGATATATTCATACAAACACGAACCTACATATTAATCACCGAAATTCCGAATAGGCGAAGAATTCAACATATGTAGAATAAATCTAACAACCTAAGCACGATTTATTGCTCTGATACCAATTGTAAAACCAATTCCGTTTAATATGTTCTAAACCAAGAACAACACCAAGATCTAAATCATGTCAAAGATTGTTAGAATAAACAACAATAATACATACCTGAATTCATCGTGAAAATGATTAATTAAGCCGTAGGAGAGGTTGTTGGTCTTCCTCAATCAAACCACCGGACGACTCTAATGGTTCTCTTTCAATGATGGGATTGAAAAGAGTTAGGATGCCAATACGATTTGATATCTTGGGGACCATAACCACAAAAGCCCTTTATATATAACTATTCCAACAGGGTTCCCATTAAAACCCAAGAGCCCAAGAGTCTCTACCCATTAATTCCATACCGTTTAGGAATACCAAAAAAATCTTTTCTTAATTAGATCACATAATGTTTGGTATACCAAAAGCCTTAAACTATTAATTTAGCCTAGTGATTTAATCACACA
This sequence comes from Curcuma longa, assembly GCF_044706935.1. Lineage (NCBI taxonomy): Eukaryota > Viridiplantae > Streptophyta > Magnoliopsida > Zingiberales > Zingiberaceae > Curcuma > Curcuma longa. The sequence continues at coordinate 4,415,344 of NC_133869.1, forward strand.
CACACACAAAACCCACATAAGTATTAGACTTGTATTTGTAACAGTCTAACATCGAATACTTTCAACCGGTTGGATACCAATCGGGTCGGTTTTTATTAGGTCTATCTTCAATAAGTTGGACTTCTTTATGGTCGGACTGATTGGCTTCCTTCAAGTCGGACTTCAACAAATCGACCTCCTAAAGTCGAGGACCGCCTTTAAACTTCTTTCATGACAAACATTGTTGCGTGTTTTTAAAATTAGATTTTTTCTCAAATCGATCGTTATCAATCATCGACTAGTATCAAAGACGATAACGCGACTCATGACTTCGAAAGTCATTCAAACGAGAGCTTGGCGTGGATTACCAGTAAAGGCAGGACTTTGACAAGGACCGCTCGATTGATGCTAACTTCGCTCAACGTCATCAATGAGGTACGCGTAGAATATTTACTATTCTGTAAAATTTTAATTTCTAGTTATGCCTTATACTATGTTATTTCCTGTATTTATACATGTGCGTTGTGATAATTACTATTAATTATTTGTTCATTTCCGCTGCACACGTTTGTGAAATGTGTAAACACGTGCATTGCACCGAGATGATCCTAACACTTCTATGCTTGGGAAAGCTTTCAAAGTTTGTTTCGTTCAATCGGGGAAGCACTAGGAGGAGTGCAAGACACTCAGAGCTTCGAGATCAATTGTCATCTTGTTTGGTTTGCTTTTGTTAATATATGTTTATGCTTTAAATTCTATATTTGTGCTTATAATCAAACCTTATAAGAGACTTCTCCACCTCTAAAAAAGTTATGGAAAGGAGAAAAGTTTGTGGATAGACATCTCCTATACATAGGCCTTGGAGTACTAATCTTGTGGGTTGGAAATCAAGTAAATCTAGTATGTTCTCTTCTTAAGTATTTCTGCTACTACTAATCTAATAGAAAAGAATGAAGTTGATGAATCAAGTATGAAAGCAAGATGAGCTATTCACCCCCTAACATGCCTAATGATCCTATACAAAGCAATGCACATAATATGCATAGGGACAATCTTTAAGAAATAAAGCTTATAATCCATTAAAAGCACCACACATGTTACTAGCATCATCATACCCTTGACCTCGCATATTATGAATTTCTATATTATATCTAGCAAGGACAATATATATTTCTTTCTAAGTGTTGCAACTGTGGTGTCTTGAACATGCACAATTTGAAAAAAAAAACACTCCTGTAAAAAATCAAGGATATCAACAAATCTCAAAATTATAGTCATCTATTATTTGTTAGATACAAGATACATCCTTCACTTCATCCACCAAAATATAAAACTTAGAATATCTAATTTCATCACAGATTTTATTTCTAACTCTGTTATCAATAATATACAAGATTTCCTTTTGAACTTCTGGTGAGATATACTTTACATTTTCCAAAGCTTTCTCTAAGATAACATCACCAATACTAGCATTCCATTTTCCCCAAAAGTTTTAGCATCTCAATAAAATTACCATGATTTTAAGAATTCGAAGATTCATCATGACCTCTCAATTTACATGCTTGCAAACTAAGTCAACAGACGCTCTCATTTATTGTTGTAAGCCTTAATTGATTCTTTTAAATCTGTTCAGAAGATTCTTGATTCATAATTTTATCTATATGTCAAGTTATATTCATCTAATCAATAATATATTTTGTAGATTTATTGTGCACCGAATTAGAACTTCCCATGTGAGATAAAAAGGCACACTTAGCTTCATCATTAACATGTTTCCAACTTCTAAACATTTTAACTTTAAATGTAAATTGTTGTGCTTCACTTAATTAAAAAAAATAGCATGGAAAATAAAATATTGCATCCTTTGAAGGAGAGTACTCAACTATGGAAACTTTTAAACCATCTATATTAAAATCGACGATGTTACTTTCCTAATTCATACTGTGGGTACTATGGTAATTTAGGTTGATATGAGTCCATTTTGATATAAGCTTGTCTAATTTCATCACGATGATTAGCAGGATGTCGCCACATCAAAATATACAATCCAGGATCTCGTTCAAGAGAAGTTTCATCAAACTCAATTCTTTGAGATTTAGAAGGAGGATCAAACTCCTTATTAGGAATGGATGTATTAGTCTGGGTCCTCTCGGATGATGAAGGATTATCAATTGTTGGCTTAAGGAATGATAGAATATTATTTTCCCTCATTCTCTATTTATATGATATGAAAATAACCCAAGTAATTACACAAGTAATTAACTGAGTGGATAGACTCAAATAACATAGCTTACAGTTATCATTTTATGAAAACTACTAGAGATCAGATAAACATCTGCATTTTCCCCTCATCTTCTTCACAAATACATCAATTCTAGGAGGAAGTCTAGACGCATCAATAATTCAAGAGGGGAAGTGGGGAACATCTACATTGAAGGCTGGGGAATGTTTCGAAGGTGGCAGCGCTCCTTTTTCTGTGGTCAATTGGCAGTAGCCGTGGTGGGATCAGAAATTGAATTTGGGGATTTAGGGATGATCACAAAATTTGATTTTGGGATTTAGGGTTGATCAGTCGATTATAGACATTGCATATATATATACAAGGCCCCCAGGCTAATTGCGAAATTAGATTTGGAGATTTAGGGTTGATCGGTGAACAGTTGCATATAAAAAAAACACTAAAATGGGTCCTCGGGCTAAAGTTTGGGTACTCTAACACCTTCCTCCGCCCTTGCGCAGCCGTAGACTCCATCACAATTTCACAACCAGGCGACTGCAAGTTTGTGATTATGAAATTGTTGTCAAGTAGTTGTGAAATCACAACTAGATAGTCATTTCAGCAAAAGGTGGAATCTGCCACCTCAGCGACCCTACATAGTCGGCCCTATGACCATCTGTGAGGAAGTAAATCAAGAAATTGTAGTTGGCCACTATGGAGGAGGGCATTGTCTCAGCTTCGCTGAGATTCGATTCTTGTCCACTTCAGCAAATCTGCCCCATAGTAATCAACTCAATTATGCCCCGTGGGGCAACTAGACAGTCATGAATGCTCTTGGTTTGGCTGCGAACTATAGTTGAGAAGTTGCCACAGTTACACTATCGTGCACTCCATCGTGAGCTCGTGGCCAAGTGATCGCAAATACTCACAATCTAGCAGTGAAATTCACAATTTTATGGTAGAGGAGGGAACTATGGTTCTGTCAGCCAAGAGAGGAGAAAAGAGAGATTTTTCCAATTCAATTTAGACTCTAGGTAAGAAAAAATAGGTTTGATTTGGTTAGAGGTTGTAATTGATAGAGGGGTATTTTAGGGAATAAGTGCGTCCTTTAGAGGTATTTGGTTTGGGGAAGTTTTAAGTATTTATAAACTTAAGTGCTGATTTGGTAAATTGCCCAAAAAGTAAATGGATGGAATAGTTTGTTCATGTAAGTTGCTCTTTTTTTTCTTCCATGTATTTTATTCAACAACGACCTATTCTGAATCAATCCACCAACAAATAAACTACTGTGTTTTTTTTCATAATCTTCTATCATGATTTTGTCAATATTGCATTCACAATAAAACTATTGGAAGATTGGAATGTAGAGAGTATAAATGGAATAAAATGAAGTCATAAAGTTGGCCACTGAAGTTTACAGAAAGGGTTGGTATTAGCTTCACTACAAGTAGAGAATCTAAATGCCTTCCATAAGTAGTAGTCTTTTACTTTGCATCATAATGATTGTCATAAAAGATATGAAATAGCGATTAGTGGATGCATAAGAAATGTCTCTACCAAGAACTGATTCCAACCTAGCACTAACAAGAATTTGACATCTGAAGAGATTTTTGTTATGGATATTCTTTCTATTTTAGAATGCAAATCAAATGAAGAATTTTCACTCTCAAAAAAGAAAGAGAATTTCAGCTTTGCATGATAGCAATCATAATAATGAGACCTGATAAGGAATACATCAAGGAGTAGATAGGTTCCTAATGGTAATCAATCAACAAGAAAAGCAGCAAGCATGACAGAAAGAAGCTTACCCAGAAACAGGCATGGGGAAAAGGACGTCTCGTCAATTTCTCTGATCATCTCAGTAAATAAAGATATTTTTATAAGTTTTTATCTATATATTTCAGTAAAAAGTGGAATCCGTTGGTCTACACAGTCGACCTTTTTATCTATATATTTAAACATTGGAAATCAAAAGAGGGAAATATTACCTGATTTTTTTTTTCTCATGGTTTTGGAGAAATATGACTGACCATGATGAAACCACTAGTCATCAAATGTAATAACAAAGAAAACGCTTGATTATTATGAAGGATTAAATCTCTAATTGATAGATTAATATGTGAATTAACACTACACATAATTACCATTAAGAATTAAATTTCATTAAGTGATCTAATATATTATATGAAAGGGGTTTAAGTTATCGAATGTGAATTATATAGGTAGAATCCAATAATCTGGTTCATTAATATTAATGGACTGTTAATGACTTATGAGCCCTTTTATGAAAATGGTCCATGTAGGAATGGATTAGTATAAGAGGAAGAGGCTTGATTTCAATTTAGCATACTAAAATTTGGAGCTTCTTCTTCTTCCTTCTTCTCTTCCCCATTGAAACGATGACTTTAATTTTCGCTTAGCTCCTGAAGAAGACCTTAGTTCGTTCAACGATAAGTAAGAGACAATGACATTAATTAGTTTTGGATTGAGATCAACCCTTCAATTTCGTTATTGTTTCAATACACCATTAGTTGTAAAGAATGATGATAACTAGATATATGTAGATGCATCATTTTGTTTCATTTAGATGCATTGTATTGCTTTCATATTCTTCTTAAAGCTTGTTTTTCAATTTGAAATTGTAAGACAAAATTAAAAGGATAAGGAAACAATTCACATCCAACTTTTTCATTAGAATTAGATCAAAGTTTAGCAAGTAAGCCTGTCATACTGTTTCAACACCTGCAATAAAATAAAAATAACCAACTGAAATGAGGACCAGCTTCATCTTCATCAGATCTTCAAATGCTACTCTTCAGGTTATACTTTAGAGGAGAAGCTTACAGCATCACACATAACATAGAAATCCCTAACATAGCCATCTCTCTAAATGTAAGGCTCCGTTTACTTGCAAGAGTGGATGGTGGATGGATGAAACATCCCTAGGGATATGGAAAGGAAAAGGAATCCCTAGGGATATGGAAAGGAAAAGGAAGGTGAATAAAATCCATCCCTTAAACTGTTTACTTATATAGATGGAAAGAAGAATAAATTGTTTATTGTCCAAAATACCCTATCCTTCTCAACACAATTTTATTTATTTTTATTTCTCAACAAGATAATTTGAAAAAAATGGTAAATTAGAGAAAACTCTCTAATAGCAAATTCTTCTTTGAAAAATATGATATACGAATGATATAAATTAACAATTTATAAAAAATTTATTTTTAAAAATTAATTGTATATTTTTAAAAACAATTGATCTACTTTTGTCACTAATTAGGCTATCTTAAAATAAATTATTGGCGTTATTCTAATCATGTAATTGATGATGAAAATGCAAAGAAAACCAGGAACATATATATATCACTACATCTGCGCAAAATCAAGAGTGGCTGCCATACAAACAGGAATAACAAAGCACGAGTAGGATTGTTAGATGAATCTCGATCAGTTTTGATCCTTTGGCTGCCATACAAACAACAATAACAAAACATCAAGTAACTGCAGTAACTTCAAAATATGGACCGAGTGCAAACAATTTAAACCAACTACTGTCTTTAAAGTTGCCATAAAGATATGGACCGAGTGAAAAAACAAACAAAATTCAAAATGTTTGCTTCTCTTTAGCCTTCTGAATCTTCAACTACTGTCTTCGACTAAAAAGGCACGAATGATCCTTTAACCATTAAATAAAAGTTGTCTTTAAAGTTCATAAAGATATGGACCGAGTGAAAAACAAACAAAATTCAAAATGTTTGCTTCTCTTTAGCCTTCTGAATCTTCAGAACTTTCTTCACGATCTTTAGCTCTTCGACTAAAAAGGCACGAATGATCCTACACATCGACAAAGATAGATTCAGAATCTAACACGTATGAGTTTTTTCATGAATAGATTTATAATTAGAATTCATAAGTAGCATGGATATTCAAACAGCCTAAATTCCATAAGTAGCACATATGAGTAAACGATGTAAAAACAAATAACTTGTTACTTAAATTCAAAAGTAAGATAAAAGGCTTAACTGTACCATATCTTATAATAAAAAATGTTGAAGCCTCGTCTGACTGTATCCTATACTTCCATTGAGACACCACATGCCAGTCAAAATCAAAAAGGGAATATCATCTTTAGAAAAGCAAGTCTCTTCTCTGGTGGACATCCCATGAAAAGCATCATCTTTTCCTTATTCTCCCCCAAGAATAAATACGCATCAAGTATATGTTTATCAGGAACACCAGCATAGACTAGATCTTTGTAGAGTTGCTCATTAACCTTTTGTTGGCGAAATGATCTATTTTCAATAACTGAATTTGAACGATCAATTGCAGCAATAACTTCCTTGACATTAATGTCGATGACTGAATTTTTCTTACTTCCATATGAATCAACAGATGCACACTTCCTCTTCTTTGATCGCTCATATGATGGACTATCAGAGACCATTTCAAAACTCTCAGGTTCATCATCTAGGTCAAGATCTCTTTGTTCCTCTTCTAAAATAATTTCAACATTTCTTTCAGCAGCAGTGGAAGCTCCTTGACCATTTGCTCTATCATGAGCAAACAACTCTAACAACTTCTCATAATGAGGTACAGGGGTATATTTCCACTTCTTGATGGATGGATTAGCCTGGACCAATATAACCATAATTACAAATACAATAGTTTATTAAATAAATATCTATTATTTATACTTACATCAATAAGTTGCTTCCAAACCTCTTCCTCAGCCTCAAATCTTCTAGTCTCAGCATGCCATTGCACTCCACTTGCATTCTTAAACAAATCATAACAAGCATTGAAGTGACTTTTAAGTGTTTTTATTCTATTCTTCAAATTATCCTTCGTCAATGGGAATTCAATTTTCTCACTGCAAATGGCAACCATATCTTTGTATGCAGTAGATGTGAAAGTGCCACCTACTCGATTGCCATTAACTTGTTGTTCTATCATAGCTTTTTAATTATATTTCACTAATTATTTAGCGAAATTCCATAATTAATATTTTGTTAATTTAACAAAATTAATTTACAAAATTTTATAATAAAATTTTGTACGAGGAGAGACGAAATTTCTTAGCGGAAATTCTTATAAAAAAATTTCTTTCTTATCCGAATTTTTTTCTGAAAAAAATTTAAATAAAATTCCAGAAATTTTATATAATTTCCTATCCGAAATTTCTCACAGAATTCTTATCAGAATTCTTTCAGAATTCATCGGAGGTCTTCTGAAGGTCTTCCAAGAATTCTTCCGAAGGTCTCCGAGAGGTCTTCAAGAATTCTTCCATTCTTCCTTAGGTGGATTCGAGGATTTCCAGAGGCTACAGTAGGGACCTCGAGGAGGAATTGGTTTTGGCCTCCGATGGGCTTAAGCTTCCCATGTTCCTCCTGAACACACAGCTTAAGTCCATCAATAATAACTCATTCCACTAGAGAGTCATTATTGCACTACCGCACCAATCCCATATTATCATATGGGCTCCTTCTTACTACAAGTACATTAATCTCCCTGTGTTTAAGATATCGTATGTCCGTTAATCAAATGAGTTACTGACAACTCGAATTTAATTAACTTCTAGTCCAAGAGTAGTACCACTCAACCTTTGTTATCATGTGGAACTAAGTCCGCCTGCAGGGCTTACATGATAATCCTTTATGAGCTCCTCAAGGGGACATCATCAGCCTAGATCATAGGACACAGTTTCCTTCTATAATCAACAACACACCATGTACATAATACTACTTCCCAACTCATCGGGCCTTTTGATCTATCGTTCTAAATCTCACCCGTTGATGAATCAAAGAAGTATATACTAAGTACATGTGTTTGTTATTATATTGGGATTAAGAGCATGTACATCGATAGTAACAGAGGTTAGTTCGATTATATAGTCAGTATAAATCGAACAATCCTCAGGTGGTCCTGCTCAATACACACTAAGTGTACTAGTGTAATTCTATAGTCAAGACAGACTAAGACCAAATTACACTACAACCAGTCCAATGGTTTGTCCAATCCATCTTGGTTGTGAACACTGTTTATAATCTATAAGGAACTGATAACATGGTCTTCTGTGTGTGACTCCGCACACCATGTTTATCTACAATATAGATTAAGTGGACACTTGCATAAAAACTAAATGCAAACATTGACCAAAAGTAATTCTCATTTCAGAATGTTTATTTTCATTGATAGATAGGATTCTGGTATACATCCCAACAGTTGGAGTGCTTGCATCTCAAACTAGCAATCGTAACATTAGAGGATTATTGATTTTATTCCGAGGAAATCTGACGAAGTCTAATTAGATATTTTGGTTAGAATCTTTGCAATTGTGTAAACATTGAGGAATGGTACAGAGTCCATAGTCAATCAACCATAATCTAAAGGAATCCGAAATTCTAGGATCGCTTTCCCAATCCTGTCACTTAGTTGATTTTTCTTCGATTGAGGTCTAGGAGCTCGATTTCACTCTCACTTTTCCCATCTCAACCCAAACTACGTGAACTCTCAACTTTTATTGTGTTAGTTTAGTGATTTATTCCACGGTCTCTATGGTTCGATATCTTTTTATTACTTGACGACGACCGATGATAGACGTGGAGCATTGAGCTCCGAACTCACGATCTAGCCATATAACAAGCACGGAACACCTAGTCCTAAACTCATACCCTAACCTCACCATAAGCACGGAACTCAAGTTATGCCTAGGTCCTACCAAGGGTTCATATATCTCTATGTTGGGACCGGTGCGTTTGCTAGAGGGAGGTGAATAGCAACTTTTGGCTCTTGCCTGCAAAATCGTTAGCGGAAGCACAAAAACAAAAGCAAGACAAAAAGAAATCAATGCTAACCCGTTCGATTTACTTGGTATCCACCTCTACGAGGTGACTAATCCAAGGATCCACACACACACACGCGACCATTCCACTATGAAACTTCTCCTTCTCAAAGCACTCTTTGAAGGCGGAGAAACCTTTACAAATGATCTCTTCCTCTTACAAATTTATAGTGAAGATTGGAGGAAGAGTATGAAAGACAAAGCTTGAAGATCGTACAGAGATGAGAGAAAAATGAGAACTGTCCCGTCTTCAATCTTGAATCTGTCTTTTTATATTTTTCGCGATGCCAGTCGACTGCCCCAAGGACCAGTCGACTGGTGGGCTTCAACGACTACTGTAGATTGAGTTATTTCTCCAGCTGTCAGCCCAACGTTCGAATATCAGTCGACTGATGGCTCCATCAGTCGATTGGTCATCAGTCGACTGGATCAGTCAACTGGTCAGTGCTTTCACTCGACCAAAGTCTCTGTGTGTTTCTGATCAAGACATCAGTCGACTGATGGCAGTGTCAGTCGACTGGTGAAGCTGAAAATCTCCTTTCAGCTTCCTTCTTCATCCCTTAGCCTTGACTCAAGCCTTCAAACATCTTCCACAAGCCTCGTGCCCATCCTTGCACTTGCTTGAGATGTTTCCCTCAGCTTCGTCATGCTAAGTCTCCCTCACCATTTGCCAAGAGGTCGCGCCTCCGGGACTTCACCATTTGCCAAGAGGCCGCACCTCCGGGACTTCACCATTTGCCAAGACTTCAATCCTGGACTTTCCTGTGAACTCAATTCACACATGTTAGATCACCAACATTGCCTAACTTAAACTCATTTTAGCCAAACATTAAAATCCAATGATACTTGGGGCAAGACTGCACCAACAATCTCTCCCTTTTTGATGTTTGGCAAAAACTTATTTAAGTTAGGTCTTTAATATAACAGGATATAACAACAGCAAAATAACCATAATGATAAGGAATGAATCATAAGACAATAAGCATGAATAAAAGCATAAAAGCATTTAGATTCTAACTTAAAACAAACTCATTTCTCCCCCTTTTTGACAGACAGCAAAAAGATCATAAATTCAAGGAGGCAGAAACAAATAGGAGTTAGGGCAAATAACCAAGCAAGAGCTTCATGCCTTTGTAATATCAAATTGGTTCGTTCAGGCACACACTCCCCCTAAAACCCTACTCCCCCTATAACATGCACCAACAATGTCTTTGTGGCACCTAAAGTATAGGTATGATCAATCCTATAGACCATAAAAATGCTCCTAGAGCATATGTCAAAGAATAGTAGGTCATAGGATATGCAAATAGTCAAGAAAGGGTCAAAATCAGAGGATTTCAGCTTCATCAGTCGACTGATCTCTGAATCAGTCGACTGGTGTCTGAAAAATAGAGTTTCAAACCCGAATTTAAAAAAAGCATAAGTAATTCAGCCCACAATGAAAAATCATGAAATTTCATGTGGTCATTACTTACATCAGATACAATAGGGGAAAAATGTTATGAAAATTTTTGACCTATTAAAATAAGATTTTGATACAAAGTTTCAAAAACCATGAAACTCTTAATGGCACAAAGACTTTGTATCAACATTCTTGATGGTTAAGATTGACTATAAGTAGACATCACTAGAGCTTTCATATAGGGTTATGAAATGTGTCTAAATTGTAGGTTTGGGGTCATGATTGAAAATATATTTCAAAATGACATATTAAACTACAAGAACTCCCCCTAAATCCATACACCAACAATTTAAAATCCTACTCCCCCTAGACCATTGCACCAACAATGTCTTTGGAAAGTCTCAAAAATACATGCTTGATCAATCCCATTGACCATTATAATTGAAAAATATCATCCAAGGCATTTCCAAGGAGTAGTAAGTCATAGGATACCTAAATGACCAAGATACGATCGAAACCATAGAGTTTCAGCCTTATCAGACTCACCAGTCGACTGATTCTGAATCAGTCGACTGTCCCGTGTAGAAAAATCTCACAGAAAGATTGGTCGAGTGAGAAAACGAGTCGACTGGTACCAGTCGACTGGTACCTGTATCAGTCGACTGGTCATGTATCAGCTCAATTCAACATTCTGAGATGAACTTCAGAAATGCCCTATTAATTTCACAAAATTTGAAAAATGATGAAATTTTACAAGCAAGTTTGTTTTAACATTCTTTATCAAGGAAAAATAAAGTTTTATGAAAAATTAAAGTATTTTATAAGTTTGACCAAAACTCAAAAGTTTGGCACAAACTTGCACTTTGTATCAATCTCAAGCCATGTTTTGAAACCTTTGATGTTGTAAGTGTATATCACTGTGAGTACAACATGGAAATATTTTCAAAATATTTAAAATGTCCAACTATGATCAATGGGCAAAATGTTCATGAATTGAACATTTGCTTTCCCCATAGTTGGTTTATGATAGTTATATTGATACTCTTCATACCTCATCAAGATGCCATAAGCATAAGTAAGATATGAGTATCATCCTAGCATCTCACATAATATTCAAATGAAGAAATACACAAGCAAGCCTTCCTAGGATCTTGTGAGATGTACATAAGTAACTTCTAGCTATGGGATCATGCAAGACTAAGGTCATAATTCTACAAAGCACATACCAAGTTTTCTCCACGTCACTATCTAATTTTACATTTGTTCCTATAGGAGTAGAAGCTACCTTAGCATTTTCCAAACCAAATTTCTTGATAATTTCTTTAGCATATTTGGTTTGGTAAACATGAGTTCCTTCTTCTCTCTTACCTATACAACATGAAACACATCACTCTTTGGTACCCAAAAGCTTGGTCCACTAATATTTTATAAATATTTCTTAGGGACCCATGCTTGCTTTACCTTTCCCTTAATGACTTGTTTGCTAGGTGACCCTTGTCTTCCTACTAGAGAAATGTAGGCAAACTCTTTAGGTTTGTATCCTATTCCGGCCTTGTTGTAAATCGCTCTTTGACTATTTAGGATCATATCAAGGTTTTTAGATCCATTTGAAAATTTTTCTAAATATTTTCTTAAATCAATGACTTCATCCTTCAACTTAGCATTTTCCTCATTAATTACACTCGAGTCACTAGATTCACATGCATTATTCCTAACGGTCCTAAGTTCCTCCTTTAATGCCTTAACCTTAGACTTTGATTTATCCAAAGCATTTTTAAGATAAGCAATAGTTCTATACAAAAATTTTTCTTTAGTAGAATCCATTACCTCATCTTCACTTGATGAAGATTCGTTGCTACTTGATTCTTCCTCCTCACTTGAAGTCTCTTGGTCACTTTCACGTGCCATCAGTGCCATGTGTCTAGTGATGTGGCATAGTTCTTCTTCATCATCCGATGACTCGCTACTTGATGTATCCCATGTGGTTTGGGCCACCATGACTTCCTTCTTCTTTTCCTTCTTTTTCTTCTTCTTCTTCTTCTTTTCTACAATCAAAACAATACCTTTCTCTTTGGAAGAAACATTAGCTTGTTCATGTAACTCAAATTCACAAAATAACTCATCTAGTTTAACAATTGAAAGATCCCTAGATACTTTATATGCATCAACCATTGATGCCCATAAAGTGGTTCTAGGAAAAGCTTGAAGTACATACCTTACCAAGTCTCGGTTATCTATCTTCTCACCTATCACATGAAGTCTGTTCACGATCTCTTTGAACCGTCCATGCATTTGACTTACTGTCTCATTGGGCTTCATGTTGAAGGTTTGAAGTTGTCCAACCAAGAGATCCCTCTTGGCTCTTCTGGATTCACTTGAACCTTCATTTAGTTCGATGAGCTTCTCCCAAAGCTCTTTGGCCGAGTTGAATGGTCCAACCTTGCTCAGTTGCTCTTTGGAGAGTCTGCATTGCAAGGTGGTTGTGGCTTTTGCATTTGCTTGAGCCTTCTTGCATATTTCCTTCGACCATTCCTTGGTAGGTAGAGGTACTCCAGATGCATCCTTCGATTTTTTGAAGCCATCTACAACACTAAACCAGTTTTCAATATCGTTCATTAAATAGTATTCCATTCTACCTTTCCAATAGGCAAAATCATTGCCATCGAAGTAGGGGGGTCGTGCGGTGCTGTATCCCTCTTGAAACGCCATCTGAATGTTTCGATTGAATGTGAGTTCTTCCGAAGTCAACCTGCTCTGATACCACTTGTTGGGACCGATGTGTTTGCTAGAGGGGGTGAATAGTAACTTTTTGCTCTTGCCTACAAAATCGTTAGCGGAAGCACAAAAACAAAAGCAAGACCAAAAGAAATCAATGCTAACTCGTTCGATTTACTTGGTATCCACCTCTACGAGGTGACTAATCCAAGGATCCACACACACACAGCGACCTGTTCCACTATGAAACTTCTCCTTCTCAAAGCACTCTTTGAAGGTGGAGAAACCTTTATAAATGATCTCTTCCTCTTACAAATGTATAGTGAAGATTGGAGGAAGAGTATGAAAGACAAAGTTGAAGATCGTACAGAGATGAGAGAAAAATGAGAACTATACCGTCTTCAATCTTGAATCTGTCTTTTCATATTTTTCGTGATGCCAGTCGACTGCCTCAAGGACCAGTCGACTGGTAGGCTTCAACGGCTACTATAGATTGAGTTATTTCTCTAGCTTTCAGTCCAACGTTCGAATATTAGTCGACTGATGGCTCCATCAGTCTACTGGTCATCAGTCGACTGGTCAATGTGCTTTCACTCGACCAAAGTCTCTGTGTGTTTCTGATAAAGACATCAGTCGACTATGGCATGTCAGAAGCTGAAAATCTCCTTTCAGCTTCCTTCTTTATCCCTTAGCCTTGACTCAAGCCTTCAAATATCTTCCACAAGTCTCGTGCCCATCCTTGCACTTGCTTGAGATGTTTTTTTCGTGCTTCGTCCTTTGCTAAGCCTCGGGACTTCACCATTTGCCAAGAGGCCGCGCCTCCGAGACTTCACCATTTGCCAAGAGGCGAGGTCGCGCCTCTGGGACTTCACCATTTGCCAAGACTTTAAACTTGGACTTTCCTATGAACTCAAATCACACATGTTAGATCATCAACATTGCCTAACTTAAACTCATTTTAGCCAAACATTAAAACCAATGATACTTGGGGCAAGATTGCACCAATAGGTAAGCTATCCTAGCATTTCTTTGGATCTAGGATGCTCACGTCGGCACCTCGAGGCATAAGGCCAAATTGTAAAAATTGATGCCCCACTTCATCAAATCCATGCTTCAGCATCCTGTTGATTCTCGCCCCCAACAAGTCATAGTATTCTGAGGAAGCAAGGAAGACCTTCTTTTGCTCTTACTAGCATCCTTCTTTGCTGGTCTTGTATTAAGCCAATTCCACTTGGGCAACCTCCAATGTTGATGATGTTTTCTCCAGCTCACATTTGGCTTTCTCCCTCTACCGTTTCTCTTCTGCTAGTTGGTGTTCCAGATCTTGCCTCCAATGGAGCTCTCCCTTATACACATGAAGGAAAATCATTTCTCCTTTTGCATGAGCGGCTTCTTTCTTGGAATATTCAGCCTCATGTCTAGCCTTATCAGCCTCTTCTTCCAAAGTTTAAGATATGGTTTGGGCTTTCTCCAAGGTTTGCTCCATTTGCGGATCTTCTCGGCCTGGAGCTCAGCCTAATAGTGGAATTTCACTGCCTCAACCTCAACAATTTCTGTATTTACTCGAGCTCTTTCAGCCATAGCACTAGTCTCTTCCAATCCCGATGGTGGTTGTGCCAACTGACCCTTTAGATCGACCACTTGTGTCTCCAGTTGGAGATGTTGTGTATCAGATCGAGTAACCAATAATAAAGCTCTCTATGCTCTTTCTAAGTCTACACGAGGAAGGAATGTTAAAAGTAATAGTTATGTAATTAGACAGAAGACCGGGCTCATACCTTCATAAGGGAGGCATTAAGGACCTCACTTAGGTTTTCCAAACCCATATGGGATAAGACCTTGACCTCATAGTGGCAAATTTTCTCCAAATAGCTCTGGGAGTTCTGCTCTCCTTTCCGAGTTAGTTTGAGGAACCCTGAGAGGAAGGGCGTTGTCGAATTCAGATACTATCTCGACCCTAACAGGAGGCATCTTGACTTTGTTCTTCTCAAGGGGAAAGCTGATATGCTAGGTCTATCATGTGTATGCTTAGTGCGACACTCTGAAGGTAAACTTCTTAGAGGAAGCACTGTTAGGGGGTCCCATCGAAAGGACTCGCTGGAGCATTGGGGTTGATTGACCTGCCCCATTTGGATGAGAGGTAGGAAAAGTTTCCTTTGAAGGGGGTGGTTGTTTCTACACCCAATCCTTCTTCTTAGGACGAAGCTCTCTTTGGGTCTCAATTGTCACCTCGATCACTTCCACCTCGACTTCACTAGCCTCGACCTTATACATCTCTTGAGAAGGCCCCCTCCAGTGGGGGCAAGAATCACAAACTCACAGGTAGCAACCAGAGGGCCCTCGGCAGCCACTGGAAGGTCACTAGCCATTGCTAAAGATTCAACCCTAGTAGCCGATGACTCTACTGAGTCATCGGAGACCCACCAGCTGTCTGTCGTTGGCAGGTCCTACTTTAACTTCTTATTGACTGAGGCTCCCAACATGATTTGATTTGCGAAAGAAGAAAAAGCTAATCAGTAAGCAAGACAATGTGGTAGAGGCAACATCTTACTTAGTTGGTCCTCCAAAGGTACAAGATTAGGATTCAACCTTGCTCGATAAAGCAAAGTCTCGTTCTCCACTAGCATGTTCACATTAAACTTCAGACCCGCTAAAATCTCAATCGCCATAAAAAAAGCTCTCTCTAACTTATAATGGCCTAAGGAAGATTGAAGTGGTAGTTCTGGACGCCAAGAAGTTAGACAAGTGTAGGGATATGGGGGTTTGATAAAGATAAAATAACTTTTTCACCCCTTGTGAGAAGTCGAGTATTCCCCAAGGAAGTTAAACTAGGTCTAGCTGCAAAATACATCACATCAGGCTCCCATTGCTTTGGATAAAAGAAATAGTGGAAAGTAACAGGATAGAGTGGAACCTGATATATACGAAAAATTATAACTACACTACTAATCGGGAGAAAGGAGTTTGGGGTAAATTGGGAGAGAAAAAGCTGGAAGTAGTTAGCCAACAGATTTAGAAAAAAGATAGAAATAGGGAATCTAAGGTTGCTAGCTAATTGGCCTGGAATCAAGTGGTCGCTAGGTCTCGTACCAAGGGATAGACTCTCTAATAATTAACCATACTAAGCTTGAAGCAATTAACCTTCCTCTCTAGTATAGGTAGAGCGCTGGGTCTCGTACCAAGGGATAGACTCTTCCTCGCCAGCCATAAGATTGAAAAAGAGAAGAAAACACCCAAATGAAAGATGGAGAGGAAACTTACTGTATCGTCGAAAAAATGAGGACAAAGATGATCAGGAACAAGGATGGAGATGATCAGGAATGAAGGCAGAGAATGGTTAGGAACAAAGATGGAGATGATCAGGGGTGCACTACCAAATGGCAATGACGTCACGTCTTGAAAACTTAATATACGTTGGAGTCTGACCAATGATAATGTCATAACTATCGCAAGACCGTGGGATGATAGAAAATCTTCTCAACCATTCGATTAGACAGTCTGACCATCACCATCCCTCTAATTACAATGCACCTGGAGCGAGTTACGAGAAGGCTTTGATTTTGACAGCAATTCAAAACACAACCATCCGATGTAAAGATAAATAAGTGGCAACACGACTCCATTGTAGGATCTAAAGCTGTGTCAGTAAGTGATAATGATGCATGCCTCAGCCATTGATGATGCAAGGTACTCTCACAGCTAGAGGAGGATCCCCCACGACAACCATTAATGCGGTGACACGGTGGATCAATCAACAAGATGATATGTAACTTGGTGTATCAAGCGCAATGAATGCAACATTTGATCTCCCATATAGAAAATATCTGGTCAGTTGCCCCAATGAAGAAGAGCATCCCATTAGGATGTCCTAACGACAACTCAATATAAGTCCAGTCAGTCAAACTATGCTTCTTTCGGCTAGACTAATATAGAAATGCTTGTGATACGTCAAAAGCCTACAACGACCACGCGGCCCATGAGATCCAGATGAGTGTGTGGTTGGAAATCAAGATCAAGGATAGCAAGCTTACAATCTCATCCTCTAGCGGTGATTTTGACCTCACGTGCCGACCTTTGCTCTCCCTCACGCGCCCCGACCTTGGCCTCTACTCGATCTTAGGCACCAACCTCACCTCAAGTCTCAAGGCCCCAACCTCGACCTCTACTGGGTCTCAGGACCTTAGCCTCTACTCGGTCTCGGGAGCCAACCTTACCTCAAGTCTTAGGGCCCCGACCTCACCCTTTATTGGGTCTCAGGACCTCGACCTCTACTTCGTCTTGGACGCCAATATCACCTCAAGTCTCAGGTCCCAACGTCGACCTCTACTAGGTCTCAGGACCTTGGCCTCTGCTCGATTTCGGGAGCCAACCTCACCTCAAGTCTCGAACGTCGACCTCGCCTTCTACTAGGTCTCGGGACCTCGGCCTCTACTAGGTCTCAGGCACTAACCTCATCTCAAGTCTCAGGGCTCCGACCTCAGCCTCTACTCGGTCTTGGATGTCGACCTCATATTAGCTTTGAGTCCCAACCTCAGCCTCGACTTGGTCTCGCATGTTGATCTCATCTCAACCTTGGGTTTTGAATATCTCTTTGGTTGATTTAGAGCCCATGACACTGGTTCATTGGTAAGATCAAAAAACCCGAAGTCTGTTTCCCTTGGAGAATAAAAAAATATCCCAAAAGACATGGATAATTAGAACACGTATATCAAAGTATGCCATAAATGGAAGTACATATTTCAGAATATATCTTAAACGAACATTGATATTTTAGAGATTAGATACATTAAAAACTCTATAAAAGGTTACTCATACCCATGGGCACAGGTATATACATACAGAATCCTAAGGGGGCGTTTGGTTTGGAAAATATTTTCCATTTTCTGTTTTTCATTTTCTATTTCTAGTTTTCTATTTTCTGATCTAGTTTTCAGAAAACAGAAAATATGTTTGGTATGATATGCTGTTTTCTATTTTCTAAAATAGAAAACTGGAAAACGCGTTTGGTTTGATAACTATTTTCTATATTTTTTATTAAAATAAAAATCTAGAGTTTTAATTAATTATCTTAATTAATCCAACAGCCTTTGTCTAATCCCACGAGTTTTAATTAATTAACTAACCTTAATCCAATTCATCAATTAATCTTTTATCAAATTACCTAATTACACATATTAATCCTCAATTAATTAACAATCTAATAGTTATTAAACTAATTGACTAACTAATGATTTAATTAACTAATTAATCTAATAATTAATTAACTCAATTAATTAAAACTAATCGGTAAAGTTTCCTTTACCGATTTCATCGGCAACTTCTCGCGTAGCTTGGACCGACGGCAGAGGCGGCGTCGACAAGCGGCGGCGACTCCGGCGTTGGTGGGCGGCGTCTTGAGCGCAGGCAGGCGGCAGGCGGCAGGCGGCTGAAGGGCAGCGAACGGCGACGACCAATCTGCGACGGTGAGCAGAGGTAGAAGAAGAAGAACAGAGGGGGCTGCGGTGTCTTCGTGTAGGGGGTGGCGGAACAGGGGGTGGCAGCGTGCGACGGCGACGAAGCGGCGGAGCTCCTCGGTTGCTGTCTCCTCTTCGCGAGCTGGCGACAACTGAAGATGGCGGCGGCTGGATGTTGGCGACGGCGAACAGAGGCGACAACGGAGGAAGAGTCTCTATACCTAGCCCCACACCAGGCAGCGAAGCGAAGCGCGTTTTCACGTTTTCTGATTCTCAACCCCGCATTTTCCATTTTTTAGAAAACGATGTTTCATCGTTTTCCAATTTTCCAGAAAATGAGAATGAATTTTCTAAAAAATAAAAATGAAAACGTCAACCAAACAGGTTTTCTGTTTTCATTTTCTGAAAAACAGAAAATGAAAACGGAAAATACTCGTACCAAACGCCCCCTAATTTTTCCAAGTCCTTAATCTCCTTCCTCTAGCAAAACCCTAACTTGAGCATCAGAGTGGTTTACCGGGATTCAAACCGGGTGTCATTCTAACTCTTTTGTGTACTTTTTAGGTCTTCTTATCCTTTTCGATGACTACCTCTAGGGAGCATGTGCGTTAGCTCGTTCGTTGACCGATGACTTGATTATCCATAGTATTTGACCAGAACAATGAACATTAACAGTTCACAATCTCTATTCATAAATATTAATAAGTTGAACACATATGTGTTCAAGCTTATTCATTTAATAAGTTATTCAAGTTTATTTATTTAATTGACCTTTTATGCATTGAGCCAAGATAAATAAGTTCTTACCAAGCCGAACATCAAGCATGCTATTAATGGCTGACCTAAAATGGTTGAACGTTAAGGACTGACCTATAATCTCCCGACCACTAATTGTCAGTCAGCTAAGGTAGTAACTGGCTAAGTAATGGCCATGAATCAATTGTCAAGGTTTTGAGTCTATAAAAGGAGGCTCCTACCTTATGCAAAATGCATGGAGACAAGAGAATAGTCCATACAACAAGTAACTCCTTCCCCATATTCTCCATCTCTCACCTGACAACCTTAGTTCCTACATGACAACTCTTCCTTTGCTTTCTTTTAGTGATAGTGTTTGGGTGCAGTTCAGTTCAATAAGTAACCAATGTTTAGTTGCGTAGTTGAGCCTAGGGATGGAGCCAAAGAAGGGGGTGGGGGTGATGGCAGCGGTCACCCTCTCACTTTTTTAGTGCAAGAAGTATAGGGGTATAGAAATAGAAGATAAATGTGGGATGAATGAGGGGCGAATGAATGATCGCCCCCTCTCAACTTTGTAAATACAAGTTCTAATGTGGTTTTTTGGCTTCGTCCCTAGTTGAGCTACTGTATCTTGGAAAATAAATGTCCATGTGAACCATTAAGCATTGTTGGAGAGAAGACGAATTTATTTTAACACTGTTGAACAATTTTAAAGAAAAGATGTCCAACAATTTGTGCATGTAGAGTGATAAGCTTGAAAGATCTAATTATTTGAGTAGATAAATGAATTATCAACTAGTCTAACAAAATATGACTTATATAAATATATTTATATTGTTGAGACTAATATTCCTTGTAGATTACATATAATATTTTCAAACTTTAAATAAAAAATGAAAATGAACAATTTTGTTTTAAAACCAAAATAAAAAATAAAACTTTGATTTCATTAATCTTGTTACATTGCATTCCTAAACTATAATTGTTCCTTTCACTATCAATTCTATACCATAAACAACATGCACAATAAAAATAGGAATTTGTATTTTTTCCAATGACTAAGGAAATAGTTAAGGGGGATTATACAAGAATACAATTTTATTAAAAGTTATCTTTAAAATAAAAATATTATATTACATTTTAATTTTTTAGAAAATACAATATAAAAATTAGAAATAAAATAAACTAAATATTAAATTTAATTTTTAACACATTTAAATTTATTAGACTTAAAATAATGTGTTAATTAAATATTTATTTTTTAAAAAAAATCATCTTTATTTTATTTTCTAAAATTCACAAGTTGAAAATGAAAAAAATTCAAAACTAAATAATTTTCTATATTTTCATATAAGAAAAAGAAAACGTTTTCTATTATTAATTTTTATATTAAAATCTTATAGAATAAGAGATATAGATCGAAGAAAGGAAACACTAATGTTATTATAAAAAAAAAGTTATTGACTTGAGAGCCAACATGATTAAGTTGCAATGGAATAATATATCATAGAAGCAAGGTAACCTCTTAATCGGATAAGTTCTTTCCCATGTTATATATTTATAAATAAAATAATTAGATATTACATTCAGATATGTATGGAAGGAACAAAAAAGATAGCAAAAAATTTAAGGGTTGTTTTTATGATCAACAAATCTATATATACTATGTACAGAAAAATTTTAATATTTAATTGCTGTTAAGTTTTTCCATGTTTGTTGAGTTCCTAAAAGAGGACCTAACAACTAATCTATAGTGGTTAACTAATAATCATAATGTAGGATCTTAGTTATTTCAAGTCCTAGCAAACTTTTCACACTTTGGAACTCTTAGAAGGGAGAGACGGAGAACTCATAAGATTTCAGATTTGATTGAGTTGAGAGTGATGTCTAGGGTTTATTTATAGAGATGAAGAGTTATTTGTCAAGTATCAAAGGGATGTGAGTTTTGTAGTTTTCACTTTTGTTGTTTGGGCATCATGTTGTTCAGCACTATATCATACGATATGTGTGTGTGTGCAATGCAGGTGTTGTGTTAGTTCCTAGCAAAGGATAGGTCATTATATGGTTACTTATTGTTTACTGTTTTTGTGTCACACTTCAGCAAAAGGTGGAATTCGTCACCTTAGCGGGCCCACATAATCGGTCCCTTAAACATTTGTGAGGAGGTAAATAGAGAAACTGCAGTTGGACATGACGAGGGAGGGCATTGCCTCGGCTTCATCGAAATTCGATCCTTGTCCACTTCAGCAAGCCTATTCCATCGTAACCAACTCAACTATGTCTCGGGGGCTACTTTTGTATCACATAAGCAAGCATCGTGATTGTTCAATCATTTGATTTGATTGCGTAATCGAATGATTATACGGTTGTTCAGACGTACGATCCCCTATCTATCAATCTACAAAGGTGCCTCCACTTGGTACCTACATGATGCACTACATTTCTTAATCTTTCAACTCCACAGAGTTAAGTTCTTCTTATAACTATGAGCCAAAAATATACATTAGGAATAATATTTAAATATTAACAAACTAAGTCGACTCACACATATATAGGGTTATTATATTTAATTTTCTATATGAGATTCTTACATATATATAGACAAAAGTAAATATTGTCTCGGTGCTAAAACATTAACTCTAATTGTACCCTTAATTCCTTCTTAGTTCCAATTTTTCAACAGACTCTAATATATTAGCATCAGTTTAATTAGTACAGAATAGTTTGTATATATGCGGAGTATTTTTTTTCCCCTTGGAAGAACTTATGAATAATTTCCCAACAGTTTAAACAACACTCCGTGTGAATTTATAAAATAATATTTCATATCCTCTCCAGCCTGCCATATCTTGCATCACCATTTTTCTTCATAAAATACTCTCCTCCATCCCTCACAGTCTCTGGAACCCAAATTGAAAATCCTCAGAATCAAACTACTGCACAATAGTTTATTCAATTAATAATGTAGCGAGGAATTATTTTATGCACCTTTGGCCACTCCAATCAAAGAGACCACCAACTTTGTGGTGCCAACTCGTTTACTCCTTAAAAAAACTACGTAATCTCTTATCAAGGATCTTAATTTAATCTAAATTTCGTAAGTGAATTGCCAATATATGTTTAACCAAAGGCGTATGATTCTTCTGCAATTTAGCTTTGAACTTAGTTCCCTTGTAACACAATTTAAAATTGAGGAGGGCAAATTGTCAAAGATAACATAAATAATATCATATACATCCACGTGAAAGGAGTTGCGACGAGGCTGTCAACTTGCCAATGGGGTAAATAATATAATAAAGATCGTGAGGATCTAGACCGGTATTCTAATGATTAATTATTGCGAAATAGTCTGGCTAAAATAATCTGATTATATATTTAATTGTAGATCTCACACATGATTGTGAATCTTCTCGGAGATATATGATCAACTTTGAACTCAGAATCTTATATTAAGATCTTATGATAATCATATCAACGATGCAGTAATTATCTGGTTTTCATCTAACAATTAACCCATCTCTCTCTATATATAGCCTTCCTCAAGAGCCTTACAACAGGCAATCCTTCTCTCTCTCTGTCTCTCTCCCAGTATAATTAAACACTTGGTGTATAGATTAAAATGCTTGGATTAGGCTGTGGAAGGAGTAATGAATCCTCAAGGAGGAGAGGGAAGAAGAATGGTTCGGAGAAGCGAAAGCAGCCACAAAGAGGACTTGGGGTGGCTCAGTTGGAGAAGATCCTACTGCAGAATCAGCTGAGGGCTGATCTCCACAAGGTTTTATCTTTTGTATGCATGTCTCTATTTTCATCTAATGTTCTTGTTTGCATGTGTTCATCTCGATCTTATTTATCTTTTTCCCCTTGATGGAATTAGCAGGATTCTGGTAGCAGACTACAAACAGGGTATCCTTCATCTCCCCCATCTACCACTTCATCTTCTTCGATGTTTGATTCCTATTCTAGTGTCATGGTATGTATATCTCGCTAGCTTTACAAAGTTCAATTCTAACTTTCCATCTTTATAGGAGAGTTAATGGCGAATTAATTTTCTGTTAATTCAGATTGGATTTGGAGACAACTCAGAGATTGGCACGGCATATAATACATTTCATTCCAGTTCCTTTCTTAATCAAGGGGAGAAGCCAACGCTATCTCTCTTTGAACGGACCACACAGGTATTGCATACCTACTTAATTCTCTTCACGACCTTAATCCACATGAACCTATAAATTTAGAGATAATTAACTTTTCCCTCTTCTGGTTTTGTGTAGATCGTGAGCAACAATCATGATAGCTCCATTTGGATGAGGCACAACTCCCGTGATCTGCAAGAAATTGATTTGGAGCTTAGATTATGACTTAGGTGATTTCAGTGGTCAATGTTGGAATAATGAATGGTTTTTAGATGTTTATAAGGAAAATAGTTCATTAAACATTGGGCGAATAATTAAAGGGATTAATCATTTGAGCTATTCTCAGCTATCTATGTACTAATTTTATAATTGTTTTTCAAGTACAAAACAAACCTCTATATGCCTCTATTGTTAATTAATGAATATAAATATTATATTTATTTTATGAAATGGATTTTGAAATCCAATTTTATATATCTAGATTTGATGAAGAAATCATTGTAATATAATCATTTAATATGTATTGATTTCTCTCTCTTTTTCCTTCTTTATAAAAACACTCGATTCATTTATTTGATGAAACATTATTATGCTTTCTATTTATAGGTAGAAAGAGGATCAATATATGTATAACATCTTTATTTTTGTGTATGTATCATGAATCGATTATAATTATTATTATTTATATTTATTACAAATAATAATAATAATAATAATATATATGAGTTATATTTGATTAGTAATTGTATGAAGTTACTTTAGTTTAATTTCTTTTTCTTTTTAATTTTAAGGTTAATTATTTAGTTAGATAATAATAATTATCTAGCATTCTTCCACTTGACCTAAAAATTAGATAAAATTAAATTTTAAAATATAAGTATGATGCATCATAACTTTAAGCATAAATAATTCATCCTTTTAAGACATCATAATTACTTTAATATAATAGAATACTAAATACTGGTTATAGCGGTTGTACATTATATAACATACTTTCTTTTATATACCATAAACATCAACATCTTATCATGTTAGGCCTATAAATGAACATATAATTTTATAATGATTCACAGTAATGTTTCTAGGTAATTTATGTTATAACATAGTAATATGCACATCATAACTAAAAATTATATATCAAAAACACATAAGTGATCAGCTCAAAGTGTCAACTTAATACATCATTCAAAAGGTAAATATCTTTGGATATAAAAAAATCTTTAGTTAACAAATCCGCAATCATGAGATCTGTTCTAATAGAATCAATAGACATTTGTATTTTTGAACATCTCCTTTAATGATAAAATATTTTAATTCCATATGCTTGGCACCTATTGAGTATTTATTTTTTTTAGAGAAGAATATTACTACATAATTATCACAATAAATTTTTAGCGGCTTGACAATAGTGTTGACAAATTTAAATCCTAAAATAAAATTCTACAACCATAATGCATTTATTGTGGCTTTAAAATATGGCACAAACTCTGATTCCATTATAAATAAGACAATAACATATTGTTTAACACTTTTCCATGATATTGCTTCTTCTCTAAGAAGAAATAAATAACTAAAAGTGGACTTTCTACTATTAATGCATTCGATAAAATCTAAATCTGAGTAACCAACCACTTTCAAGTGATTAGTTTTTGATGCAGGAGCATCCAACAATACGATTAGTTTATGTTTTCCAATACAATTATATTCCCCTCCGAGCTGTGACGAGAAGAACTCGAGGCTACTAGCGTAAGATATGAAAAATTTTATTAGTGGGAGAGAATGAAACTCGTCTTATGAAGATGAGTTGAGCAAAATTGATTTCGTTCAAATTAGTGCTCATTTGATTAGTGAATCAAAAGATTCAATTCTGAACCAAATTGAGTCAACTTGGTTTGATTCGTATGGAAGAGATTTTATCAGAATGGATGCAATGAAAAGCTTTATCTTGTGAAGACGAATCGAACAAAATTGATTTGGACGAATCAGAATTCGTTTGGTTGGTGAACCAAGTGAACCAAAAATAAATCTGATTTGCTACAATATCGATTTGCTACAGTATTTAGGGTTAAGAAGTCGGTTCAGCCTAGCTGCCACGTGATCTGAATTTGCCACTCTGATTTAAAAGTATTGTAGCTCCTTGTTATAACATAAATCATGATAACCGAGTCGCGATCCCTTTTCCCCTGCCGTGATTCTCCACCGCCATCCATGCCGCTTGTTCGCACGAGGGCGTCACCAGATCGGAGTGCCGACATCGCCGATCGCATAAGGCATGATCCCGATCTCGGTCAATTGAAGTGCTGCCTCTCTTCACTACCAAACGGTACTCTTCCTCCCTGTTTGAGCAACATCTCCCTCTATTTCTCCAGGTCGCGCAAAGTCGTTGGTGAGTCGAGCACAACAGCGAGCGGGGTGGAGGCGGAATGGGATGATCAGAGTCCCAATTTCGTGCCATCTCTGAGCAACGATGGCTGACCGTGTCAACCTTCTTAGTCACGATTTCTGAAGCCCAATTCAAGCTCCGAGCGGCCTCCTTCAGTGGTGATTGGAAACCCTAGCGCTGCCGCCGATCGGATCTCTTGAGGTCGAGAAATCCATGGTCGTTTAGGTTCCCTTAGTGTCACGATGGATTTTGCCAGCCTTACCGTTGTATTTCGCGCCGCGCTCAACCCTTTCCCGTAGGAGCGCAAGGCTGATGAGCAGAGTCTTAATCAGGTGAAGTGCTTTCTCCTTCTGTTGTTCAGTCGATTTCGTTCGGCTTGGTGTTGTCGATTGTTAACCTTTGCTGCTGAATGTAGTAGAATAAGGAGGTTGGTACGTTGTTGACGACGTCCAGAAGGAGCTCTTCGAACTCAGGTCGTCCCTTTGTGGTCTATTAAAAAGGGGATTGTGCAAATCGGATCAAATCTGAGGTAAGCTTCTGAACTTGTATGGGATGTTGAGATTCTATGGGATTTTGCTAGTTTTGTTGGTAATCGAGTGTTTGATTCTGTTAGGTTAGTTATTGGCTGTTGGATTGATTGGAATTTGGGCCTGATTCGTTTGATGGATTGATCGGGTTTGTTTTGTTTAAGTGTTGATGTTGAAATTCTTGATCTATTGGGAGTGATCCTGTACTGTTGGATTGAGTTTCTGTTTTGATGGGGTTGAGATCGGGTCTGTTGGGTTTGGTCGCGATCTTGAGGATGGCGATCTATTGGTTGCTATTTGGTTTGTTGTTGCTGATGGGTTGTTCATGGTTGTTGATCAGGTTGATGGTTGGGTTTCCTACATTTGGTTAATCGGTTGAGGATTTATCCTGTTAGGTTCTATTCTATTGAGGTGTTATGGAATCTATTAGATTCTGATTGTTGTTGGTTTTGGTTGGATCTATTAGCCTACTGTTGGTTTGGATCCGAATGTAACAATTAGATTATGGATCTAATTGGATTTGGATTAAGCTAGTGTTGGATACGGTTAATGTTAACTTGTAAGGTTAACTTGAGTTAATTGGAGTGATTGGATCTGATTCGGTTTGATCCGGTTAAGGTTAACCCTAGTTTCGATTAGGGCTTGATTTATTATAGAATTTAAAATATATTCTGGTATTTAGTGTATGTTGTTATTATAATTGCAGGACATTGATTGTTGATCTTGTTACATACGAGGACTATTATTTTTAGGGGTCCTTGTATCGGTATTCATCATATTAGGTGAGTACTCTTGTGCTTGGTCAACACAGGTTTCTATTCGTAAGTGCATGATTAATTTCCGTTGTTAATTGCCTTGTTGTTAACCTTGCTATCTTCATTGATTGATCTTGATATGATCTTTTACTTGCTCCCATACAATTACATTTTACTATTTACCTATGAATGATGACTTGTTCTAGTTGATGTTGATTATGCCTGATTAGATATAGGCCTAATTTGTTGAATTGAGCATCATGACATATACATGATAGAAGTAGGTGTGTCGATCATTATTGTTGTTGTTGGCCTCACTTGACACTGTATAATAGTGGCATAAGAGTGAGAGCAATTGTTGCACTAAG
Organism: Curcuma longa; assembly: GCF_044706935.1. Lineage (NCBI taxonomy): Eukaryota > Viridiplantae > Streptophyta > Magnoliopsida > Zingiberales > Zingiberaceae > Curcuma > Curcuma longa. Next base: position 4,442,856 of record NC_133869.1, read on the forward strand.
TTGGGTGCAACCAGGACTGGCTAGATAGCTCTTTTGTGATATCCTGCCCGCTCACCACTTGATTAGTAGTGGTTTGGAGCGTGTTCAGCTTTCCTGTCGTGCACCCCAGTTCACTGCACAAGGTGAGTGTCTCGGGGTGGCGAGTGCAGACAGTGACCATGCATTTCATATGTGCATGCATTTGTTGGTGGTTGTCTACTGCATTATTATTGTTGCACTTGTTGTCATACAATTGTGGTTGTTGCAGTTACATATGATTGTGGTTGTTGCACTTGTTGTTATATGATTGTTGCATTGGATGCATTATTCCCGTACTGTATGTTACCCGTTAGTTGTTCATTGAATATCAACCTTGTTCATTATATACCATATGATATCTTGTTGTCCCTTATATATATATGCTGTACACTTTTATTCTAGTATCCACTGAGTATTGTATACTCACCACCCAGACCTTGGGGTTTTCCTTTTCTTCTCCCCAGGTAGCAGATAAGGACGTTATTTAAAGCTTGGAGTTCTGCCAGTCTGTCCCATCATCTCACAGTAGGAGAAGTGATGTCATTGGCTTCTTTGTGTGGTTTTCAGTTTGTATTTTGATGTGTGGATTTGGATTGTATTTTCGATGTGTAGTTTGTTAAGTTTTGTGTGTATTTTGCATAGTTTTGTGATTTTAGTCTTGTGATGTTCTTGTTTTGGCTTCGTAGTGGAGTTGTTATTGATGTTGTGTGGGCACTATCGATGTGCTTTGAGATTTCCGCTGTTACGTAGTTGATGCATGTGTTGTGTATAATTTGTTGTCGTGTAGGCCTTTATCCTTATAGTTTAGTAGTATATACATATCTTGTGTTGTTGAACGGCCGTGTGGGCCCTAGTTTCGGTCGTGTAGGCCTTCATGTTGAAATGTATTAGGAAAAGTTGAATTGTCACAGGGGAGATGCTTCAAAATTTTTCGAGCGGCCGTCTCTTGGGACGTGACATCTAGCCTCCCTTTGGGCCTTGAAGAAGGACAATTGAGACTACCGACAAGGAAGATGATCAACCTGTGGTCTCTTGATGTAGGATGATTCGAAGAGTTTATTACTATTTTTATAATTTTTAGAGTTTTTTATATTTAGAGTAGTTTTGAAAAGTTTTATTTTTTATATTTTAGGATTTTAAGTTCGTTTAAGGATTTTAGGATTTCGAGTCTATTAAAAAATTTTCCTTTCTATTAGAATTTTTTCTTTCTTTTACAAGTTAGGATTTTGGGTCTATATAAACATCTTGTTAGTTAATGTTTAGGAAGAAGAAGTTTTGGTTTAATAATATTTTTGATAGTATTATTTATTTTCTCTATCTCTTGTTATTCTTCTGAATCAACAGATTTTAGAAGATTATTTTCAGCATTCACAGTCGAACGAACGGATTCAATATTGCCCAAAGGATAATCACTATCCCGCTAAGCGTCAGTTGGTATCAAAGTATTGCTTGCAGGATAATTGTTATCCCGCCTGACGTTAATTGATATTAGAGCTTTCAGATTCGATGGATTGTCATCGTGAGCATTCGTGATCATGGTCTTGTGACAGGTAGGTTCAGAGCTAAGAAAGCCTTGCACCGTGATCGTAGCACCCGAGACGAGATACTTGAAGATCTACAGAGACAAGACACGGAGTTATTCCAGCGTCTAGCACGCAAGATCTTAAAGATTGTGAGGTACGTGGTCGAGGTCGTGATAGGCAGGTTCCGGCTGAGGAAATATTCACACTGTGATCATAATATCCAAAATCTTAAAGGTCGTAAGTTTTTTTCTTTTTACTTGGATAAAATTTTTCTTGAGAAAGATATGGACGACAAGATCAAAATAGTCAGTGATCCAATTTATGACGAAGACGAGACCGAGTTAATTAGCGAGCCAGTATATAACGAGGTACTTTATGATAATGATTATGAGATTTTGGTTATTTAATTTGTGAGATTCTCTATGACAAATTATATGAGGATGTAGTGCATGTTCCACCAAAAGTACAACAGTCGCCCAAAGATGTGACTTAGTTAATGTTAGAAAATCTTCCTCCCGTTCTACCACTTATGAGACGGTTTTTGATTCATCAACACTTAAGGATTTTTTATCTTGAAGACACTACCCTAAACTCGAGGACGAGTTCTTTTCAACTCGGGGCGTCTGATGCAGGAGAATCCAGCAACACGATTAGTTTATGTCTTCCGATATAATTATATTCCCCTCCGAGCTATGATGAGAAGAACTCGAGGTTACCAACCTCCCTTTTGGGCCTTGAAGAAGGACAATTGAGACTACCAACAACGAAGATGATCACCTGTGGCCTCCTGATGCAGGTGGCAATTCGAAGAGTTTATTACTATTTTTTATAATTTTTATTTTTAAAACTCTAGATTAGAGTTTTTGATTTTTCATTTATTAGTTTTAAATTATTAGGATTAGGTTATATTTTAGGATTTTAAGTTTAGTTTTATCTTTTTAGTTTTATTTTTTTAAACAAATTTTATCTTTTTAGTTTTTAATTTTTTTAATTTTTTACAAGTTAGGATTTTAGACTATTTAAACAGAGTTAGGATTCTTATAAAGAGAAGAAGTTTTGGTTTAATAATATTTTTGACAGTGTCATTTATTTTCCTATCTATTGGATTTTAGAAGATTGATTTCCAACATTTAGAGTTGATCAACGAAATCAATATTGGATAATCACTATCCCATCCGTCATCAATTAATATCAATGTTGGTGCCCTGGTTAGTTTTGATGTGATCGACCAGGTTAAGTTAGGTCCTGTGTTTTGCTAATCCCTCTGCTAAGAGCGCAGGAGCTTAGGTACGGAGGAAGTCGAGCGTAAGACGTAGCGGACGAGAAGGATTGTGCGGGGAAGTGAGCCGACGGGCTCGGTGCAATCCGAGGGACGCAGAAGCTATGGAAGAGTACGCCGGTGGAGCGAGAAGGACATGTGCGATGTCCGAAGGACGAGAAGCCGGGAGGAAGCACGCTCGAAGGGCGAAAGGCCGGAGTCGGGTTCGGGTGAGCCTAACTCCGGTTGGCCAGAAATCACCCAACCGATGATTCTACAAAAAAGTCAACAAAAGTCAACCTGTTGACTTTGACCGTTGACTTTGACCGTTGACTTTGACCAGAGAAAAGACTTAGACTTGGACGTGACTTTTGAAAAAAAAAGGAGAAAAGATAATTAAGTTTTTATCTTTTATTATACAAAGATAAATACTTAATTATTACTAAGGATAATTCTCTTTATCTTTTATTAAAGATAAAGTTTATCCTTATTTAATCAACGGCTACAAATCAAGCTTATCAAAGATCAACGATGAAGATCCCATCTACAGATCAATGGTTAAGAGCAAAACCTATCTACGATCTACGATTAAGATTTGTTCTCTTAACCTATAAATAGACTTAGAGTTTTAGAGTATCAACATTGATTTGAATTGTAATCTCTCTTTCTCTCTAAGTCTTTGAGTTCCCAGTTGTAAGGCTTCTCCGCCATAAGGAGTATTCATTAGTTGAGCTTCATTGTCTTGGAAGCAACGATCTGTTGCAACCAAGTTTTTTTTAAGAGACGAGTGCATTCCGCTTCAATTTTCTAACCGTCTATTCAACCCCCCCTTCTAGCCGGTCAACTCGATCCTACAAGTGGTATCAGAGCCAAGTTAACTTTTGAAGGACTAACCGCCCGAGAAAGCAATAAGACGATGGCCGGTGCACATATTTATCCACCTAAATTCGAAGGGGACTTCACCGTTTGGAAAAAGAAAATGGAGGTATTTTTCCGTACAGATTTTGAAATTCTATTATCAATTAAATACGGTTTTGTAGCTCCAAAAGATGCAAACGGAGAAGACAAAGAAGAAAGCCTGTGGAACAAAAAGGAACAATCCGAGTCAGTAGCTAATGGTAAGGCTGAATTTCACTTATTGACGGTTCTACCTCCTCAAGAAGTGAGTCGGATCGGCAACTACTCCTCTGCAAAAGAGCTTTGGGAGAAGTTCTTAGAACTTCACGAGGGTACCTCAGAAGCCAAGTCAGCAAGGAAAGATCTCTTACGAAATAAATTGATAAATCTACGAATGATGGAAGGAGAAACAGTAGCAGAACTTCATGCCAAAATCAAGGAACTAATCTCCGGACTCTCTCAACTTGGCGAATCGGTAAGTAATCGTGACTCAATTCGATACGCCCTCAACGCCTTCCCAAGAACCTCGGTGTGGAGCTCGATCGTCGACGCATTCTATATTTCCAAAGATTTAGAGGTAAGTACGTTAGATGAATTATTTTCTACTTTCGAATTACACGAATCTCGATGGACAGGATCTAGAAAGACAGACAATCTAGCCCTAAACACAAGGACAACGGAGAAGGAATTAGAATCCTCGACGGACGACGAGACAACGCAAATGGTAAGCTCATTTAAAAGTTTTTTTAAAGCTAATAAGTTTTCGAGGACGCAGAAGAAGAGACGGTCTCCAAAGAAAAGAACTGTTCGATGCTACAACTGCAAAGAGGAGGGACATCTAAAAGACCAGTGTCCCAAGTTCAAGAACCAGTCAAAGAAGAAGAAAGCATTGAAGGCCACCTGGGACGAAACCTCGTCGGACGAATCGGAAGTTCAAGAGTACGCAGGACTTGCGCTGATGGCAAGTCATCAAGAAGGGAGCACTGATGAAGGGGGAGCGACGTCAGAAGAAAGCGACGACGAAGGGGGAACCTCGCTTTTCGAAAGCGATCCGGTAAGTGAGGTTTGTTTTCTTCCCCATGATCAGTTGTACGCTGGTGTTAAAGCCTTGCTCAAATCTAATGGTAGACTAGAAAAAGAAAATTGTAAACTAAAAGTTGAAAACACTGATTTGAGAAATTTAATAGAAAAACTAGAACGTGATATTACTTGTCTGCGATACAAGAAAAATAGTTTTCCTGAAAACTTGAATTGGTACTTTAAAAACCACAAGGGTCAATTTAGAAAAGTGCCTAAGAATTATATTCCGTCAAAATTTTTAGTTAACCCTATAGATAGGAACCTCTTTTGGGTTCCTAAATCTATCTTGAACTAATCATTTTTTTTATGCATTTAATTGGCTGACATATTTCTGCTTAGTATTATTGAGAATTATGTTCATTCATATTTTACTGAAAAAAAAAATATTTTCATTCTTTGTTGATGCATAATTTGGCTATCTAATCGCTGGAAATTTTTCAAATTTTTTATAATGTTTTTTAATTTTTATGAATTTTCATTTGAAATATAAATTTTAATTTAAAAAAAAATAGAAAATGAAGTTATTCTTCTTTATCTAATTTTTTAGGACTCAGATACGATTATTAAAAAATTTTATCAGAATTTTTTAAGTAATTTAGAATTTTTAAATTTTATTCTTTAAAATTTCTGTTCTGTTCATTTTTCATTTATTTTTAGACTTGCAGAATGAATTTACAGTTGAAAATTTTTGTACAATCTCAAACTTCAATTATCGACTGACACAAAAAATTTCAAATTTTTATAACCTATTTTCGAATTTTTATGATTTCTTTATATGAAATCTAATTTTGAATTTTAAACTACTAAATCTGAAAATTTTTTATTTTTAAAACACACAAATAAAAAGTTAACTTTTAAAATATTATTTTCAACAATGTTTATCTTTTCTACAATTTTTCAATTTTTTTTCTTCCCTAATGTTAATATACCCCGTTTTTGCTGTGATCAAAGGGGGAGAGTAGGTTGAGGTTCAGGGGGAGGTTAAAATTCTAACATGAAATTTTTTTTCATGCTTAACATATTTTATTGTTGTTCTTATTTTTGGTTTAACCCTAACTGAATCTGGGTTGATGCACATCAAAAAGGGGGAGATTGTTGGTGCCCTGGTTAGTTTTGATGTGATCGACCAGGTTAAGTTAGGTCCTGTGTTTTGCTAATCCCTCTGCTAAGAGCGCAGGAGCTTAGGTACGGAGGAAGTCGAGCGTAAGACGTAGCGGACGAGAAGGATTGTGCGGGGAAGTGAGCCGACGGGCTCGGTGCAATCCGAGGGACGCAGAAGCTATGGAAGAGTACGCCGGTGGAGCGAGAAGGACATGTGCGATGTCCGAAGGACGAGAAGCCGGGAGGAAGCACGCTCGAAGGGCGAAAGGCCGGAGTCGGGTTCGGGTGAGCCTAACTCCGGTTGGCCAGAAATCACCCAACCGATGATTCTACAAAAAAGTCAACAAAAGTCAACCTGTTGACTTTGACCGTTGACTTTGACCGTTGACTTTGACCAGAGAAAAGACTTAGACTTGGACGTGACTTTTGAAAAAAAAAGGAGAAAAGATAATTAAGTTTTTATCTTTTATTATACAAAGATAAATACTTAATTATTACTAAGGATAATTCTCTTTATCTTTTATTAAAGATAAAGTTTATCCTTATTTAATCAACGGCTACAAATCAAGCTTATCAAAGATCAACGATGAAGATCCCATCTACAGATCAATGGTTAAGAGCAAAACCTATCTACGATCTACGATTAAGATTTGTTCTCTTAACCTATAAATAGACTTAGAGTTTTAGAGTATCAACATTGATTTGAATTGTAATCTCTCTTTCTCTCTAAGTCTTTGAGTTCCCAGTTGTAAGGCTTCTCCGCCATAAGGAGTATTCATTAGTTGAGCTTCATTGTCTTGGAAGCAACGATCTGTTGCAACCAAGTTTTTTTTAAGAGACGAGTGCATTCCGCTTCAATTTTCTAACCGTCTATTCAACCCCCCCTTCTAGCCGGTCAACTCGATCCTACACTATCAATGAGTTTTGGTAGTTTAAATGGTACTGAAATCCTAAACCTTTAGTATAAATAAGATTTAAAAAGTAGCCTCCGGGGCATAGGTGAGTTGGTTACGACGCAGCAGACTTGTAGAAGAGGACAAGGATTCGAATCCTAACGAAGCTAGGCAATACCCTCCTGCGTCGTAACCAATTGCACTTTCTCGATTTACCTCCTCACAGATGGTCGTGGGGCCAACCGTGTGAGGCCGCTAAGGTGGCGGATCCACCTTTTGCAGAAGATTTAAAAAGTACAAGGAAACTATTAATAATGTTCTAGAGTGAATCGGAGATGTGTAGATTCATATACGATGGCAATTGTACTAAAAGTAAATAATGTTGAATATTTGAATAGTTTCCCTAGATCGATAAAGATCATGAACCAAGAGTTTTAAGCCGTAATCAGATTCATACTTGGGGGAGTGAAAGAAACTTATTGAAACAAACCAACTGATCTCTCACCCATGGAGCTGTTTAAAGCTACTTTAACTAAAAGAGTTCTAGATTTAAAAAAAGACCGAACTAATTGGATCCAAGATCTAGATACCCATATTAATAAAAAAAAATTAATTTGGAAGTAATGGTAAGAATATTTTGAGAACAAGTGAACCCTTAATAAAAATAAATTGTGGTGTGTGATTTAAAATTTTTTGAAGCCCACTTGGCGTTTTTGTCTTTTCTTTTCTTCGTCTCGAGCCATTTCAATCTTCTGGTTGCTAAGAAACTTCTGCGGAAAGGACAAGTTTAATGTGAAAGAATAGAAAAGATCCCAGAGAAGACTTGCAGTGACTGGATTCCACAGCCACAAGCTTCGTTCTCGTTATCTTCTTGGCTGTTCTTGGCTTTGTCCCAAACCATTTCTTGGTTGTTCATTAGCTGTTCGGAAAGAAACTCTTGCCAAAAAGGACAATTGAAAAGAAGACTTTTGCAATTTCTAAAAGGAACAGAAAAAAAATCTTAATAAAGTTGCTAGCTCCTGCCCGCCCGTCTTCTCTAGCTATCATCATTCTCTTGCCGTCGTCCCATCATGGAATTCGTTTCAATGTATCTCCTCGATGCTCTTGTGGGCACCTTGGTCGAGACTTTGGAGCAGGTGTTCGAGGAGTTGCAGAAAGTGCAAGGCGTCGGTGACGAACTGATAAAGCTACAACGATCTGCCTCTTTGATTCAAGCCGTCCTGAACGATGCGCAGGAGAAGGAGGAGACCAGGAACTCCGTGAAGCAACTGCTGAATGAACTCCGCGAGGTTGCGTATCGAGCAAACGACGTTCTGGACGACGTCGCAACAGAGCTGCAGCGACAGCAGCTGATCAAATATGCAGCGGTACGCAATTCCCTAGGCCCTGTGAATCCTAGGCGTCTCAAATTTCAGCGAGATGTATACGATAAGATACAATCGATCGAAGAAGAGCTGGACAAATAGCAAAGAGATGCCCCTTGATCGCCTTGGCACCGCACAATAGATCGCAGAGGATTCATATCTCCGAGTCCACCTCAGTGAGTCCTCCATGCGTTCTCGGTCGCGAAAGAGATAAGCAAAAGATAAAAGAACTGCTCATGCCACTAAGTGAGCAAACAGATTCAGCTGCCTCGGTGATTTCGATCTATGGGATGCTTGGCGTCGGGAAGACGACCCTCGCACAAGAACTCTTCGACGACGAGACTGTGAAGAAGCATTTCGAGCTCAGACTCTGGGTTGATGTGCTTCACGATTTTGACTTGATGAGGATCATGAGGACCATCATTGAATTCATAGATGGATTTAAGTGTGATTTGCTAGCCCTCAACAATCTTCAGCAAGAAGTACGAAAGAAGGTGAGTGGAAGGAGGTACCTGCTTGTTCTGGATGATGTTTGGCAAGAAAGCCAGGAGTGGGAGAGGCTCAAAAGCTCCCTGTACTCTGCTGATGAAGGAAGCAAGATACTAGTGACGACTAGAAGTGAGCAGGTGGCTGCTTTCATGGCGGCTAATTCATCTCCATACCGCTTGGAGGGCTTATCGATGGAGGACTGCTGGTCTTTGATATGCCAGCCAACATTATCCCGAGACCCAAGTGCATCATGTACGCTGGATCTCTACAAGTCCCATGCTGTCAACAAATGCGGAGGTTTGCCCATGGCAGCTAAAGCTTTGGGGCAAAGGCTAGCCAGTGAAGCTGACAGAGGAAAATGGGGGACGATCTTGACGGGCCAGTCATGGGAATTTTCCGGCTCCAGCAGTAGTATCATGAAGCCTCTCAGCCTGAGCTACCAACACTTGCCCCGCTATCTGAAGCCGTGCTTTGCATACTTGTCCATAATTCCAAAAGGCTGCGAGTTGGAGAGGGATTTCATCATTCAATTGTGGATGGCGCAAAGCTTCATCCGGCCGAGAGGGACGAAACAGATGGAAGACGTCGGCAGCGACTACCTCGACTCCCTCATACGCAGCTCCTTCTTGCAGTATTCGCATTTCGATCACGAGAGCCGCCAGAAAAGGTACGTGATGCATGATGTTTTCCATGAATTTGCCCGACATGTCGCTGCAGAGGAATGTTCTGTCATAGAACCTGGCACGGATTTGCATCTCTCTCTCTCACCGAGTGTTCGCCATTTATCGGTGAACTATGAAGAATTTGTAAGGAGAGACCTTCGCGGCGATATGTACGAGCAAGTGTACAAATGCAAAGGCTTGCAGTCGCTGCTACTGATCGGCAACTCCATGAGTGGCCCAACGATGGTTGTTCCTGACGATCTCGCCAAGAGACTCAGTAGCCTGCGCACTCTGATGCTCACCAACTCGTGCCTGACTCAATTGCCTGAATCAATCGGCGATCTGAAGCACCTGCGCTGTCTCCAGCTACAGAACACCGGCATCAAGAGGTTGCCTGACTCTGTGTCTCGCCTCTACAACCTACAGACCTTGGGACTCAGAAACTGTTACGATTTGGAAGAGCTTCCAAAGGAAATGAGTAAGGCTGCGCAATCTACGGCACCTTGATCTTCATCTAGATGGCAATTCACAAGGCACCTTGAGATGCATGCCACCAAAAATTGGAGTATTAACTCATCTCCGGACACTGAACAGGTTTGTTGTGAGTACAAGGCGTAAGTGTGGTTTATCTCAGTTGGAGAACATGAACGACCTTCGCGGTGAGCTTCTCATTGAAAGGCTTGACCTCGTTTCCAGTGGGGAAGATGCTAAGAACGCCAACCTATCGAGCAAGGAACACATTCACAGACTAGAGTTAACATGGAACTACAGTAACAAGTAGAGAAAACATCCTCGAATACCTCAGGCCTCATCGCAGACTGAAAGAGATCGGAGTAGTCGGGTATGGAGGAACCTTGCTGCCGACATGGATGGGGGATTCTTCCTTCAACAATCTAGAAACAGTGAGGATCTCCAAAACTTACAGTTGCCTGAACCTCCCACCTCTCGGCCAATTACCCAACCTCAAGTATCTTTTCCTCGAGGAAATGCATGGGCTGAAGCATCTGGACTGTTCATTCTGTGGCAGGAAGGAGATACGGTTCCCAAAGTTAGAAAAGCTGCATCTGGAGAACATGTCACGACTGCAAGGATGGTTGGGGGATCATCGTTGTGCTTTGCCTTCTCTCCACGAGCTCACTATCAATAACTGTCCGGCACTGCACCGACTTACACATGAACTCCCATCTCTGACAAAGTTGGTGATCGAAGCATCCCCAAGCTTCGCCGGCTTGCCAGATTTCCCAAAACTCCAATCATTAGAAGTAAAGACAAATGACGACTGGTTTGGGAGATCCCGGGCAACTATTTCCTCGCTTCTCTCTCTCACTCTCAGTGGACTGAGGTGGGCAGAACCACCGTTCGAGATAGGCAGTCGCCATGCGTCCATCCGTCGGTTAGAGATCAGTTACTGCAGTCAGTTGAAATTTATTCCTGACGGTTGGCTACCTTCGTCCCTGTCGCACTTTGTCATCCGACACTGTCCTATGCTGCAAAATCTACCTGCAGGGTTGACCAGGCTGACAAGATTAGAGGATCTGGAGATCGAAAACTGCGAGCAGCTCGAGCAACTTCCAGTTGGACTCAGAAACATGAACTCACTTGCACATCTTGAGATCTCAGATTGCCCGGGCCTCTCGTGGCTGCATGGCCTCCCCAGCCAACTTCAGTTTTTGAGCATCAGTAACTGCCCTGAGCTGATCCAGAACTTGCAAGATCAAGGCTGCTTCACTAATCGACAGGATCTCCAAGTGTGGATCGATGGTACGCATGTCATGACTTGATATATAATATTCTTCTGTTCATCATCACCAGGATCCATATTTGATTTGGCTTGGATAAATGCACTGTTACTGTGATCTTACGAGATTGTAGTGTTGCTTGGATAAATGCATTAAGTTGTGTGTGCATGTGTATTTATGGGATGGATTTGCAAGCTCTCTAGATTTTCTAGAGCAATCTGTAATTAGTTATGTATAAAAACTGTGCATTGTGATGTTTTTGGTTTTCAATGAACCCCGTTGCTTGGTTAGTGTAATTTTTTAAATATAATAGATTCATGGCTTAAGGATAGATAAATTATGCATTTATTTATTAGTAATACAATTGTGTTCTTAGTGATTGGAGTTGATTGTGAATTTTGATATTTGAACAAACAATTTAAATTAGGATCATATTTGTATTCGATATGTACAAGGGCGGAGCCACGCTTATTTATACCCGGGTTATAGCTCGGGGGGTCCGACAGCTACGAGAAGAAAAACACCTTGGATTTAGGAAGAGGAGAAAAAAGTTTTAAGAGCTAGCCTGGGGTATCCTGTCGGCGTAGCCCAAGAGTTTGAATCAGCCTGGGTAAATTACTAGGCTGGCTCCGCCAAAATGATAATACATAAAGCCAACTAAGGATTCAGATACATTCAAGGGACAAGTAAGTTGACAAAAGATGATCTCATGCATGGTGAAGGATTAGGCCAACTGAGGATTCAAATACATTCAATTGTTAACAATGTGCTTTATCTCTAAAATACATCTCATTCATGTTTTTCAACTAAATTAGATGATAAAGCCGGACTTTAACATGTCTTTTGTTGCAGGCATCTAAACTTTGATTGATTAAAAACACACAGCAGTAGAATATGTGATTGATCTTCATCAAATTATAATTCCTTCTCAAGTTTATGAATAATTAATATGTTATGAGCAA
>NC_133869.1:4454941-4463642 GCF_044706935.1 Curcuma longa
GTCGTCAAGTAATAAAAAGATCGAATCCATAAGAACTGTTGATAGCTATAGTGATGTCACAAGGCTAGTATTATAGACTCTTAGGGAGTGAAATGGTTAAGGATTTTGATGTGGTAGAGAGAGAGATTGGCTTGAGGGTTTATGGGATGAGATGGATAAGTCTAGGATTTCGGTTTCACATCAATGCTAGGTGATATCCCTAATTCATGTTTGTTCCCTTACTCTTAATGTTTACCACCTTGTGAGGATTCTAACCAAGATACCAACTCGGCCTTGTTAGGCTTTGTCAGAATTAAATCATGATACTAACGCTACGATTACTAGTTCAAGACGATACCTAGATAGTCTGGTTTTATAGCTCTCCCGCTGTCACCGGGCACTCCAGCAATACTACTGGTATACTACCCTCTGTCATCGAGCACCCAATTAAGGGATCCCTTCCTAGTCATCAATAGTTGTTAGCTATCTCCTAAGGAAGTTTACCACCATATAAAGGTCACCTCAAAAAGTCCGGTTAAAGGTTCACCTTCTATCATAAGGCATTCCGGTCATACGATCCTAAGATCCCCCTACACAGTAATCTACCCTTCATAATCATGCACATGCGCTCATACAAATATTTCATCAAACAAGTTCAAGGCACACAATACATGAAACAAGTGTAAACTCTTCATTAAATAGGAAAAATAACATAGACTAGTTCTTACATCACCATCATTATATTAATGCTCATCCTACATCCTAAACTCAAAGATCTACTCTATTTCAAGAAGATTACAAAAAGAATGGAAGAAAATAATCATCCACAAGAGAGGGGATGATTTATCTTGAAGCTTGGACACCCTTTGAAGATATTCTCATTCCGGAGTAGGATGAATCGGTGGAGAGGAGTCGGAGAGGGCGAATCGGCGTAGATGAAGTGTTTTGGGCCCTCCCCCGGAGAGGGGAGGTACCGTCCCCAAGCCAAGACCCTAGGATAACCTATGAAAGATAACCCAAAAGGGTTGCAAAAAGTGGTATTTATAGGCTCCAGGTGCTACACGTCGTGTCTCTTGGCACGACCCAGGAAGCACGCCCCTGCCTCTCTGTCACACGGCCGTGCCTTATAGGCACGGCCTTGAGCAGCCCCTCTTCGGGAAAACAGGCACGGCCGTGTCTCATAGGCACGACCTTGGCATGGGGCTTCTCTAGAAGTGAGGCACGTGGCGACCAAATTAACACAGTTGTGCCTGGTAGGCACGACCTCAACTAATGGGTCTTCTAAAATGAAGCACGGTCGTGCCTTGTAGGCACGACCTGTGGTTCGGTTGCTCTGGTTGAGGGCACGGTCGTGCCTAATAGGCACGACCTGGAGTTGTCTTCAGTCTGTAGGAGGGACACGGTCGTGCCTCCTGGCACGGCTAGGCCGTGTCTGAGCCCTGGGAATATGAGGCACGACCGTGCTTGGTAGGCACGACCGTGTTTTGCTTTGTTGCTCATTTTCCTCCATTTCTTCATGTTTGCTGTGTAAAGAGACTCGCCCGTGACAGCGAGCATGGCCAGTGCGAGTCTCTTTTCACCACATCTTGTTCCACCATCAATATTACATCATTTTAGCTTCAAATCACATCCTGTCAATCAAAATATACAAAAAGCAGATCTCCGAGCAAAAGAGTAGAAACAAGTATTAATAAATGAACAAGGTGTGATAAAGTAGATCATATGCAATGCATTACAAGTAGATGAGCGTTAAACAAGGCTAAAAATTATATATAACCTACTCTCATCAACATCCCACCTACCAAACATCTATAACAATTTTTAAAATTATTTTGAACATGATTTTGAAATGTATTTTCAAAGATTTTAAAAAAATATTTTTAAAAACTAATTTTTGAAATAGGTTTGATCTTTTAATTTGGAATTCAGACCTTCTCCTTACTTTGATACTTCTTTAGGATTCCTTGTTAACCACAATATAATTTTTTTATGTGTCTTAGAGTTTAATCCAAGTCAAAAAAATAATTAACTTATAGTTTTTAAAACATAATTTGGACATCCCCTTAATCTTACACTTCCTTAGGGCTCCTTGTTAACCACAATGTAAACTTCCTATGTGTCTTAGGGGTTTATCCATGTCAAAAGAATAATTTATAAAGTATTTTTCAAAACATGAGTTTTCAAAAAGGTTTCCAGGTAATGTTTTAACGGGCTTTTTGAAATTGATTTTTAAAAGGTTTTTTAAAATTAAGATCTTTCAAGAAGAACCTCCCCTTTAACTAGACACTCCCTTAGGATATATTTGTTTACCATAAAGAATCTCTGCCTATGTGTCTTAGGGTTCTAGATGTAGTGTTGACCTAGAGATTTCATGTCTAAGTATTGGTCAATCAATTTTTAAATATATTAATTTTTAAAAACTTTATAGTATAAGTACACCTAGCAATCATGAATTTCAAGTAAATATCAAATTTTTAAAAATAGTTTTAAAAAATATTTTATAGTTTTTGAAAACATTTTCAAAACTTTGTAATTAATGGTCTTTATCATCTCACTTATTCTAAATGTCTCAGTACATGATATACAAGGTTTGCCTTATGGATTTTATGATATGTTTTTATCAATTTTATTTGTATTGATTTAATTTAAGTTCTAATGAATGATTGACCTTGTGTTAGATTCAAATTTAACTGTTGTTAGTTAAGTGCACCTTTAAAAAATTAACTTTTAGGTCATGGCGAGACAGGAGTCTTCTTGGTTATCATAATAATGACCACTTCCTTAGACAAAGACTTTTTAAGAAATTATGAACTTAACCTAGTTATTAAGAAATTTTGGTCTAACTAGTCTAGGATGTGGTGAGGTAACTTCAGTTAGTTCCAGTTAACTAAGTAGATCAAGCAAGGTACTCCTTATCCCACTTGACTATCTAGACCAAGCTTTCTTGACGTACTATCTTCTCGCCCCACCCTGGTCTTGTATTAGGCAAGTGTCAAACAAGCATATGCCCTTAACTAACCATTCTAAGTTAAGCAAGAATTAAACATGTATGACATGATATTTATGAGCATAAATAATTAATTAAGCATATGCATGTATATGACAAATATATAAGAATTATAAAATTTTTAATTTGATATATTTCATGTGGACTCATGAATATGTCAACCCATTTTGACACATTTTAAATTTTATTAATTTTTTATTTCCTTGATTAATATTTTATCAATTAGTATCATAATTATAAGTATTTTGTTATAATTAAGTTTATGAATTTTAATTATATTTGTTTGGATTATTAATTCATTTTTATTGAATTTAACAAGTTATGGATTTAATTTTTTATTTGAATTAAGTTATATTCCATAATTAAATATAACTTAATGATAATTAATTTAAATTCAAATTTTTTGAATTTAAATTTGACTGGTTAAAATTGACAAATTTATTTTCTTGAATTTTGGTATGTTATTTTAAATTTTTTAGATTTAATTTTAAATTTTTATAATTATTCATTATTTAAAATGTACTTAATTATAATTAATTTTATTGTTTAAATTTAGATTTTTAGTATTTAAATTTAAATTAGTATTTTTAAAATTTTAAAAATTATTGTATGAATTTTTAGAATTTACTTTTAAATTTTTAGTTGTTAAATGATTAATTTTAGAATTTATCTGGTTAGATTTTGAATTTATCTCATTATTTTTAATATTATCTTAATTATTTAATTCTGAATTATTAACTAAATTTAAATTATTAATTTTATCTTGATAATTATTAATTTTATCTTGTTTGATTGAATTATTTATAATTTTTAAATTAATTAAATTTAAAATTTTTAATTTAGAATTATTTTGTTTGAATAAGTTAAAGATTTGATCGAATTTTTTATTTATTCAAATTATATTTAGATTAATTTTATTATCAAAATTTATTAAATTTAAATTATTAATAATTAAATTTTTTAATTTTTATTTAATTAAATTATTTTTTAATTTAGATTTATTAATTAAATTATTAGAGTTGGGTGTATTCTCATATTGGTAAGATCTAGGTTAGAATTTTTTAAATTAATATTTTTATTAATTAAAATTTCAAAATTATTTGAATTTTTTAAAATAAATTATTAATTAAATTAAATTTTAAAATTTCTGTTTGTTTATGTTTGAATTTGTCAAATTAATATTTTTATTAATTAAATTTTTTTTAATATTGAATTTTCAAAATTATCTAAGTTTGTGTTTGTCAAATTAATATTTTCATTAATTATATTATTTTTAATTTCAAAAATTTTAAATTATTTAAGTTATCTAAATTATCAAAATAAACTAATCTATAATGCAAAATCTTAGGGGTATTTTCATAAATAACTACACTTACCAGAATCGCAACCCTTAATTCTTAATTTTTCTCCATTTGCTTCTCCAAGCATCAATTCTTGTAGTGTTCGAATTTTTAGCACTTGAAACACATAATGTGTTCTTTGTTTCTCCGAGCTCCTAGTATCAATTGCTCCTTGCCGTCGGTGGTGCCATCCAAATTTTATGAGTAGGACACTGAATTTTGTAGTGATCTCTCTCCCTGTATTTGAAACATATAATATGAAATTTAAATTAAACATTTAAATTTTTTACTTTGCTCCCCCTCTATCTTTGCCTTTTTGCTCTGATGATGGTTAGTCTTACAGAAAATCGATCGATTTTGATGCCAATTATAAAACCGTTGTGTGTGAGAGAGGGGGTGAATCTCGTTCGTTCGTTCCTTCATTCGACTTACTATTAATAAAAACTTGGCAGCAAAATTAAATAATAAAATAAGGTGACATACGGATTTACTTGGTTCCCAACCCCCCAGAGTGAATACATCCAAGGTCTATGTACGGGAGGCGCCCGTTCACTAGTGGTCTCCTTTACGGAACTCTTTCTAGAGGTGGTGAAATATGTCTTACAGTGAAAATATAATAGAAAATGTAAATCATAAATAATAAGACAAAATAAACAAAAATACTAGTCGAGCTAATCTAGAAGGCTTGGGTGTTCAGAATATGATCCGAGAGTCCGGAGCGGGTTCAACCAGGTTTGACCTGAGATGACTTGAGTTTGGTTTAACTACTTCTGTTTGCTTCTGTCATGCTTCGTTAGTCTTGCTTCCAGCTCCTGGTAGCTATAAGATAAGCAAACAACAAATAAGCAACCTAAGCCTAATTATAGTCTGTCTGACCTACTAGGCTTACCTAAGCCTTACCCTATAGGTCTAACCTACTAGACTTATCTGAGGGTTACTCTCTCAGGTTTTCTTTTGCCAAACATTCGGTAACCCTTGACCTACTAGGACTTATACTTGCCTAACCTCTAGTTAGGACTAGTCATTGAGTAGACTTCCAACCTGCCAAACATCTGGTCACCCTTGACCTGCTTGGACTTATCCTTGCCTAACCTTTAGTTAGGATTAGTCACTCGATAGACTTTCCACCTACCAAACATCTAGTAACCATTGACCTACTTGGTCTTACCCTTGCCTAACCTCCAGTTAAGACTAGTCACTTGGTAAACTTCCCACCTACCAAACATCCAGTCACCCTTGACTTGTTTGGACTTCTTGCTCAACATTCTATCCTCTGACCTCCAAGACATTCTTTTCAATGTTTGATCCTCACTAATCCATCAACTTGCTAGACGTCTGATTTACTGACCCGCCTAGACTCTCCCCTTAGTGCATTCCCTAGATCGGCCAAGACTCCTTGCCCAATCTCACTGACTAGGACTTCTTGCCTAGCTTCTAACTAAGACTTCTCTTGCTAGTCATAAGGTCAACTTTGACCTGACTAGACTTCACTCACATCTAAATATTAAGTCCTATTTGGATCAACCCTTAGTCAAACTAATCAGACCTAGGTATATTGTCAAATATTGAAATCCTAGAGACAAATTGCACCAACACTTTGTTTATCCAAATATGACATATGTATTTAATTAATGATTTTAATTTCTTAATAATATTAGAAGGAATTTAATTTTTGATAATATATTGTAATATTAACCCAAACGTATATTACAATATATTCTAATGTTTTATCTATATATGTATATCTTATTTCCTATAATTTACTATAATTTCCTATAATATATTGGAAGAACATTTTCGTTCTACCAATAAGTCACTCGCTATGATCTTTTCCATGTGTTTTAGATGTGGGACTATGTTTGCACACTTGCAACCCAACAATCCCCCCTCAAACAAAGGACTACATGCCCCTCTCAAACGGAAAGCCTCCATTTGATGTCCGAATCCTTGACCCACCAGGACCCCTCGATCCACCCGACCTACTAGGACTTCCTGCCCCTCGGTCCACCCGACCTACTAGGACTTTCTGCCTAGCCGCAACTAGGACTTTCTGCCTGGTGTCTGGTCCTCTTAATTCAGACACGGGAGCACTCACTTTCTTTGTTTAAGGTTCAACCCACATGGTTAGATCTGGATCATGACTCTTTTGGCAGTTAGTCCGGTGAAGAGCGGCCTCACTCTCATACCACTTGTTAGGACCGATGAAATCAAAATATCTCCACAATGGCATGATATTGTCCACTTTGGGCCTAAGCCCTCATGACTTTGTTCTTGGGCTCTCCCCAAAAGGCCTCATACCAATGGAGATACTTTTCATCCTTTTAAACTCATGATCTTTTCCATGTGTTTTAGATGTGGGACTATGTTTGCACTCTTACAATCCAACATAAACTTCATCTTAAAAATTAATTTCTATCTCTAAAGAAAGTCTTCCTCCCCCATTAAGGAATCATTTTCTTAAAAATTAGGTGAAACCCCACTTTAGGATTGTTCATTCTCCTTAAAAACATAAATAAAACTCCACTTATTTTCTAATAATCTCCCCCTTTTCCAACATTGTCCCCTTATAAATACTTTGATTTATATCAAAAATACCTCTTAGAAATCATAAACCTATATTATAAGTGTTTAAGAGGTTTAGAGAGTGAATACATACTTAGGAGGTAAATAAATAGCAAATGCCAACTAAATTTGAAACCACATAAAGTTTCAAACAAAGTTCAGTTGATTAAATTGATCTTTAATGGACTACATAGTAAATCAATCCATTGTCATTTCTAAAAATCATGAAAATTCATGAATGTACTTGCTAAATCATACTTTATCAGCAAAAAATAATTTTTTGTAAATAATTTATCTTATTTTCAAAACATAACAAAAAGTGAGAAAATATTGAAAACTTTAATGCTTCAATTGTAACTTTGTATCAACTATAGACCTAATACACAATCCGTATTCTCAAAATTTCAAAAACAGACACATTTGATGAAAAATTATAGAGTTGTATGCAAGTAAATTAGGAGTCAGATGATCTATATAGACTAAAAACAACCTGTTTAAAAATAGAATACTCTAAATTGAGCTTGAGTCAACTAGAATAAGGGATCTAATCGACTCAAGTGAACACTTTCAATTGACTTGAGACACTTTCAATTGGTTGGTTTTCTGATAAGGTCATGTAAATGACTCTTTAATTTGGATTCCAATCAGATGAAGTTGGTTCAAGGCAACTGAAGCAATTCAAATGTGGTTGTTGGATAGTCATAAGGGCACATCTATGTAATCATCAATATTAGTTTAGTCTTGACATTTGTGCACCAATGTTTGCAACATTTTGTTATTGCATCAAGTTGAGATAAATGCAATCAAGAACTACAATAAGGCTCTTCTACAAACTTTAGTAATCTTCTCTTTCAATCTTGTTGGTATATCTTATATAGAGAAGGAGTATTGTTGTAAGAGGTTTATTCACCTCCAAAAAAGGAGAAAGCGAAGTTCATATTTAATCCACCTAACGAATTGTTAAGCATAGAGTAGGAACTGAGAGTTCCAAATCATATAAATTCCTTTGTGTTAGCATTACTTTTGCTTCATCTCACTACTAGAAAAAAGCTAATACATAACGTTTTTTATGCGTTGTCTATCTGGCAGAAAAAGCATTGTAAAATCGCCTGTTGTAAAAGAGGCCTCTCAAAGACAACACTTAAAAAGTGTTGTCTTTGTTAACATCAACAATACTTTTTGCAACTTTTAAAAAACGTTGTCTATTATAGTTAACAGCGTTGTCTATTATAGTTAACAACGTTGTCTATTATATTTAACAATGTTGTCTATTATACAAATATTATTATCAATAAATAAAAACTATTATATTTTTCTTGTACAAAATTATTGTCTATTATATTTACCAAATGGCTTCCATATACAAAATCATTGTCTATTACAAAAGCATTGTCTATTAAAAGTATTACATAGACTTAATTATATAATATATGCTTCTATCAACTTTGAAATATGTTGTTGAAGTGATATGAACTCAATCCAATGCCCCTCACACGCCCGACTCAAGTACTTTTGTAATCACATCCTCTTTTGTCCCTTCAATTTAAAATATGGAATATATAAGTAACATCTATATTTAAACCAATAAGAACTAAGATAAGATATATATAACTGTAAAGATTTTAGCTGCATGTTAGTACCTTTGTCCATTGGTAATCAAATATAGTATCTATGCTTTTCTGTATTACTCCACAAATACAGCAAACAAGACCAAACTCATTATAGAGCAAGTAGGAATGGTCACATTCTTTTTATTCTCCTACTTCTTCTTCTTGCACAACTTGATTGTCGAAAGCATCATCCTACAAGAAAA
>NC_133869.1:4463742-4518188 GCF_044706935.1 Curcuma longa
CAGGATACTGACATCCCAAGGGATTTTATAACCACAACTTCTTTACTTTACTTAATCCATACACAAACAAACTTAGATTCTCTAATCTCTAGGTTAGAAAAATTAGAAATTATAGGAGAAAACCCCACAAAATATTGGGAGCGTGATAAGATCTCATCATAAAAGCACAAGACTTAAACTATTCAAATTGGAAAGCATAAGAATGTGCTATGCACATTAAACAGTTATTAAGCTTTGGTGCTATACATAGATCTTCTTCTTGATATAGTAATAGAAGTCCAACCTTTATAATCAATAAAGGAGCAGAACAAAAACAAGGACAATCTAGAATGATATTTAATTATAAACGTTTAAATGACAATTGTCATGAAGACGGTTATAAATACCAAATAAAGATCAGCTACTTAATAAAATTCAAAATTTAAAGTGATATTCCAATCTGAATTTTGACAAGTTAAAATGCATCTTGACTCCATTGAATCGACGACGTTCTCTTGTCTTGAGGGATATTTTGAATGACTAGTCTTGCCCTTTGGACTTAAGGTAGCCCCGCAGGTCTTCCAATGCAAGATGGATGATATTTTTAAAAACACCTCTATGTGTACATGTGTCTATATTCATAATATCCTAGTGTTTTCCAAAATAAAAGAACACTTTGCACATCTGCACATGATGTTTACTTTATTTGAAAAACATACTCTCATAGTTTCACGAAAGAAAATAAAACTAGCTACCAAACATAAAGATTTTCTTGGAATAGAAATTGGGTAAGGAAGAATCTCTCTCCAACCTCATATTACTTCCAAGATACTTGATGTTCCGATAAAATGGAAGATACTAAAACACTTAGGTCCTTCCTTGGCCTTCTTAATTATGCATGACCTTACCTTAAAAACATAAGAAAAGTTAGTGGACCTTTATATAACAAAACATCCATAATAGGACAAAAATACTTCAATCAGCAAGACATTGCTTTAGTTAAACAAATCAAAATCATGGTTAAAATGATTCCAATACTTACGTTACCCCGTAATGCAGATTATTTGGTTATTAAAACAGACGGATGTCAATCGGGATGGGGAGGAGTATTATTTAGAAAAATTTTTAAGTATGACGCCAAAAGCTCAGAATCACTATGTAGATATGTTTCGGGAAAATATAAAGAAAAAGGTCACTTAACATCTTTAGACTATGAAATTTTAATAGTAATATACTGTCTAGATGCTTCATGCTTTTTATTTGTAACAAACAAGAAATTATTATAAGAACAGTTTGTGAAGTCATAGTAAAATACAACTAACAAACAAAAGGACTTAGAAAAAGCCTAAGCATGAAGAGATGGATAAAATTCACAGATACCATCATAAATAAAGGATTAAAAATATAATAAGAACATATCAAAGGCATAAATAATTCTTATATTGATACACTTTCTAGACTTCTCACATAAGTTTTCCTTGCAGAAACTTTTTGACCTGTATTATAGTTGTAATAGCGGATGGACAAACAAAGAAAAGTCAGACCTTTTGTAGGTATAAAAACTATGAAGTTTGGAAATCAAGAACTTAAGCAGTTTATATGAAAGGAAGACCAGTTCCACTATGATCATAGATCACAGTTTGACCTTATTCAACTTTGCATTATTGATCATATTTGGAATATTCCTATATCCCCAGGGATTTCCAACCATAAAATAGTTATCATTAATGCACAATCTAATTAATTCATCACCACGGTGCAAAAACCGGCAGGAAAGAAGTTCTCATGCTATGCAGTCTACTCAAGGCTTGCTGGCAGTTGTGTATGCAACTTGGGATGAAGTACAAACTGTCATCTCAAGGAATGAGACTCCTTACAGAGGATTTTATTCCTTAGAGGAAGCATTTGACTCAATAAGGACCAAAAGGGCCCTAATTACTTTATTAGTTATTCTCTAAAAACTGATGGTTTGACAAACTAGCCAGAAGAACTTAGCAGCATGGTAGCTAGCTCCGGTAGCTAGCCCCGGTAGCTCAATACTTGTTTCTACTTATACACATTATAAATCTCCCTATGGAATAATTCTAAATGATGTTGGGAGTATAAGCCTTGAAGGCATAGCAGAACCAAAAGCTAAAGCAGAAAAAGGGCCAGAAAAACTCTCTTCAGCGCAGCTGACTAATCTACTACCTATATCCAGAGTCTTGCAGACACTTCTACATTTACAAGATTCCAAGAGCTATCTGAAGCACTTAAATGGTTTCACAAAAATCCTACAAAAGGAGTAGCCAACACTTATGAAGCAGAATTTGCTTATAAAAATCAATGCCTGAATACTTTTCCTCAGTGCTTCTCAGAAAACAAAGCACTAGGTGTCGATGTCAATTAGTCTATTCTTTCCGAAGCAAACATCAACTTCAAAGAATTGAACACCATAAGTTCAGAGGAAGGCCTATTACTCCATTCACACTAATGGATTATGGGCTTGTAAATAAACTCTGGATTCAGGACATTGAGTCCATTCAAAAGTTTCCTTACAAGCTAAGCCTCATCTTAAAAGATACCTTAGAAAAAAAACATTTGTAATTTGTCATTTTGACAGTTCTCCTCCAGACTAGATCAACTTCAAAATTGAACCAGCTAGACATCTAATCAGAATCGACATCAATGAAGTGAATGAGCAACATGAACAATTCAAAGACAGTGTCTGATTCTGAGACTGAATGGCTAGCAAGCATAACTATGGAAGAACAACTCAAACATTTATGAGCATCTATCCAAGGAAGCTCATGGATGTGGGATAAATATTATGATCCTTATAAATTCTTTTAGCAGGTGAAACATATATAGAAAAAATCTACTGGCCAAAAGAAATGAGAACAATTTTCTACCCTTTCAAATTTACAACTCAGCATCCCAATCTCTGCCAGCTTTATCAGAAAAAGAATGAAGAATGGTATATTACTAGTGCTAGGGGACCAACAACTTTATCCCCTGCATCTACCCCACCTACAGAAGAAGCCAACCTTGCCAATCTAACGGAGGCTTAGGACTGTACCGATAATGCAAAAAGCATCTACAGACAGAACCATATGGACTCTAACTTAGCACCGACTCAAGATTCCTTCTTATTGCATCCTTCTAGACAGTTGTAACATATCGTAAATAATTTCTTTCATGCTTTCTTTCTCTATATAAGGACCCTCTCAGTTTGTTGTAAAAAACTAAGTATGCAAGCAAGTGTGCAAGATCTTCTGTAAGTTTTCCTGGTTCATCTTTTCTAGTTTGTAATTTCCTAGTTTGTAATTTCCTGTGCAGTTTATAATAAAGTGTGAACTTTCCTATGGTAGCTTAAGAACTCTTCTAGGTTAGAGAAGGCTCTGCCTTGTTCCTATATCTTCTCGGTTCTTCAGTCCTTTTCCAAGTCTACGTTATAGTAGAATGGTAACTGTATAAGGGACAACAAGCAATCTTGCTCTTAAAACATGTAAGACCTGTGTAGGCTAAGTAAGACAACTAGGCAAGAGGCCAACGTAAGACCTGAATAGAGCTAGAGCTAAGTAAATTTTTAGTTCCTTAATAGGTGAGACTCCTTGGAACGAGAAAAAAAAGGAAGTAGGGCATTCCATTCTCACTTGACCTAGATTTCCTTAAACCCCTCTCAACACCAAGCAAAATAACCTAGATTTACCTCAAAAACCACAAGAGCATCCCTAAACCCCCTAAACCTTAGTGAAAGAAGTGTAGGGGTATAGAAATGGAGGGCAACGACACGACCGCCCCCCTCAACGTAAACACATATCTTTTGCCCCTCCAATATGAAATTTCTAGCTCCGTTCTTGGTTAGTAATAATTATTGCATCTAATGACTGAACCTGTAATCTATCAATAATTTTTATGAAGATAAATGTGTATCAATAATGTTTATTAAGTTAAATGTATCTCATGTTCATTTAATATGATATCACCATAACTGAAGCTCATGTTATTGGTTGGCAACAAATGTTAATTACCATCAACACCCATGGTTTAAAATCTCGAGCTGTTTCGCTCGATGCGGGTAAAACATCTTGTTCCGCCAGCGAACTAGCATTTGCACAGGCAATATCGGCGCCGAAGGCATCGCATGGGTCCGGAGTGTCACTCGCCTCAGGATGCGTTGCCGGAGCCCAACGACGCCTCCGGAGGCTTTGCCCGGGCCCTGCGACATCTCCGGAGGCTTTGCTTGGGGCTGACGACTCCTCCGAAGGCTTCACCCTAGATGCGCGTGTCGCGGTCATGCGCTAGAGCAGAATAGAGAAGAGAAATAAATTTTAACTTATTTAATTAAAAATATAGGTTAATAATTTTAATTAACTCCTAACTATGATTGGGATAATTTAAATAGGCTTAATTAAAATTTGATAAAATTACCCTATTAATTAGCTATATAAAAAATTTAAAAATTTATTTTATTTTTTATTTTTAAATATTTAAATTAAATTTTTTATTTTTAGTTAATATATTTAATATTTATAAATATCGAAACTATATCAACATGACACGATATAGTACTGAAACTATATCATTTTGGTCCGGGACCGAAATCTCGACACTGCTCGAGATTTTAAATCATGCCAACATCTTAAGGGCTTTATGTGCATGGTCAGATTACCGCATATTGGAGGATAAGTAATAACTATTAAATAATTATTAATTGTATTTCTGAAAAAACAAACTTTATTTCAAAGGTCTTAAAAAAAAACTTAAGCATGATTTGTACTTTCATAGTGATCAACAAATTGTTAATTCTATTTGTCTCTTACCCTTGCCAATATGTAAAATGTGCAATGTCTATGCTTTTACTTTAAAAATCAACAATTCACTAATTACTTCCCACTTGTCACTTTTTGAATAAAGGGATCTCTTGTTTTTCATTTTTGTTGGTTCTTTGTATCTGGATTACGTTACATGTACACCATGCTTATGATCTTCTACTCATCTAGTCTATTCCTAAAGATATTACATTGGTTTAAACTAAAAGACTGGCTGGTTCTTTAAGTCAATTAAACATCAAAGCAAGATTTGATTGCATAAGCATATAGGAAGTGGTGAAATACTGCATGTTCATATGCTAAAACATTGATTATGGTAACTGTTTTATGGCTCTTGTTTTATAGGACTGGTAACAACCAGTGGAGCTCTGGTCCAGCACCTCCACCGCCACCCTATTCTCCTCCTCCGCCAGGTCGAAAAAGTAACCCCGGTCAGCAATCTGGTCATGGGGGTATTGGTGGTGGAGGAATAGCAGGAATCATTATATCTATCTTGGTTGTCGGTGGAATAGTTGCATTCTTTGTGATAAGGAGGAAATCACGGAACTACTCAGTTGAAGAAAATCTTAATCAAGATCAACCTTTTGCTCATCTTGCTCCAGAGGAAGTTAATGGTATATTAGATTTGGAAATTATGTGCAATTTGGAGAGAGTTTAACTGTGGACTACTTAGATAATTTTCCATATACTACCCAATTTTAGTATATGCATGTTTCTATATTATTATGACTTAAGACTTCCATTCTTCATCATTTATGCCCTTGGCAAACTGTAGAGTGAATCGTCCTTCATTGTCTTGATCAATTGCAAATGTCCACCCATTCTAGTACCTTTCTGAAATATTCTGTAGTTGTAGTTTGACTGCCCACTCAGTTAATTTCATAAATTGACCTTGGACAGGGAGTCCCTCTCTGGGATGTTTTACAGTTTTAGTGCATTATAACTGTCAAGTGTCTAATTCTACTTATTCTTTACTTTTGCTTGTTTGCATATTTGCCACGCAACTGAAAAATGTCTTGAGGAAAAAATAGTAGACACGAGTAAATAATGTTGTTGGGGTTTTTGAGGCCTTAAAAACTGTGGAGTTCTCAAGAGAAATTTTCATCTGGGCTTGCCCCTTTTGGTTCTGGTAGCCATTAGTTTCAAACTTCTTTTTTATGAAGATTGTGCAGTTTGCTGTACCATTGTTACATGCAATATGATCTATCCAAAACACTCTTGATTATTTTATTTTTGTCAATTTCATTTTATGCTTTTCTTTATTTTCATTTGGTAACACATTACCTCTGTCATTCTATTAGTTGACAATGAAAGGTCTTTCTGAAATTTGAACCTTCGGTTTCTTTGAGAAAGAAGGTAGGCATAATTCCCACCTGAAAGTACCTAGGTACTGAAGAACATAGTGAACCCACCTAGCAAGACCCTTTTGACATTGGATAACTTACCCATATTTGGCCACCAGTAGCTGTATGATGTTACTGCATAACTATACTCAAGATAATGTTAAACCAAAATTAAGATTTATGCTCTATAATAGACATGATTGATTGTTGAATAATAAAGAGTTTAATTGATTTGTCTAAGTGCCACTCCCTGACTTACTAGCCACTTGGTCCATGGCTTTGCTACATAATTCAAGGGGCTCTCTCTTACAGGGTACAGTAGCCTGTAAATAGGAAGACGAGAGTTACTTAAGGGGCTAAGTTGAGCTGAACCTACCGTGTGATATGTTGCAATGTCGATTTCGGACATTAACTTGAACTATTGGTCATTTAAAATCAATTCAGATGTGACCTCAAGCCTAATTTAGTTTGAATGTAACAAAACCCAATAGATTAAACTCACCATTTTTTATAACATAGTTCACCAAAATTGAGTCCTATGTATGTTCTAATTTGAGTGTTTCACTTTGAAATGAATTCCTTTGATATTCTACCAAGGTATTAATAGGAAATTCCAAGAAGTAGGTGATCAACCCACTACCTAGCACCTAGGTAGTAGGCGAGACAATTGACATTAAAAAATGCTAGCATAGAAAAGAGAAATATATTAAAATGAGAATGACTAGAATTACTGTGCATGTATAACAATTGAATCCTTAATCAATCAAAATAAAGTTACAATCACAAATATACAAATCATAATTGATAAGTAATAAGCATATAATAACAATGAAATATTTCATATTTAAATGTAGCTAAAAAATCAAAATAAAGTTTAAAATTCAATAATTTGTAGTTACCAATCCAAATTGTAAGAAAAATACATAATTAGTATCATGCTAAAATATAAATAAGATAACTAATGCCAAATGAACTAAAAACTTATGAAAAGAAGTGGTCCCCCTCTCCCCCCCCCCCCCCCCCCCCCCCCCCCCCCCCCCCCCCCCCCCCCCCCCCTTTAAATTCATTTTGACTGGCCAAGCGTACTACTTGGGCTACCTAGGTGATCCACTTGGGCCAATTTTTGAAAGGGAGTCGTCGTTGGGCTTAGGCATGTCCATAAGGCGGGAATTCCTAATGCATCAAAAGCAACAAATGAAAATTTTCTTGAAAGTCAAACATCTTTCCAATGTTAATATGTACTTTGCTATGCTTAGCTTGCTCTATTTATTGTGCTTGCCAATCTCACAACTAGTTCATTAAATGTAAGGTAGTAGCATCTAGTCTTGTAGTTGGGGTGGCACCTAACCACTAGGCAAAGCAACCCCAGGGCGAAAATGCTTAGGTGTTCACCTCGGTTGCCTTTTAGATAGGGGTGTAAATGAGTTGAGTTGACTTGAGTTTAGCCGTGTTCAAGATTGTTTATTTACTTATCGATCTTGTTAAGCTTGTTTATTAAAAATCTTTTTGAGCTTGAAACTTTTTATCGAGCTCAACTACCTCCGTTGTTGTCCTTATAGAATAGGTTAAATATTTATCTAATTCATGAAACTTATATTAATTTTTTAATTTTAACATATTATGAATAATTTAAGATTATAAAAATTTATAAATTGCTGTTTTTTTATGTGTATTTAAATTAAAAAATTAAGAAATAAATTTATAATTAAATTTTATACAAGTTAAAAAATAAGTTCATTCATAAATTGTACTTGACTTTGTTCATGAATGTTAATGATCCAAATTTATTAGTGTTCAAGGTTGTTTATTTTATATATCCTTTTACTATTGATTGAACAAAAATGAGCTTTATCGAACCAAACCCCAAGCTTGTTCATGAAGGTCTGTTATTTAATCCTACTTCTAGCGCAATGCATTCTACAATTTGTTATTTGTTATTCAAAGTGGTTAATTGTCTAAAGGTTGAACCATCATATAATGATGCATCTAGTAAAGTAGTAAAGTATCTTAGCAAGAACTTGTAATGATCAAATATATGCTTCAGTTAGGGAAATTGAACATATTTCAGGATGATGTAATGCCTTTAATACTATGGTTATGCCTCTTCAGCTTTTACATTGATTTGTGGTGTAATCATATATTTGTTCTTCCATTGGTGGAGCATAAATATTTTGGACTCATCGCTTGTTCTACTTGTGTATTTGGGATGTTATATTGAATTGTTAACTGATGCAGTCTAAACCTTGTGATATTGAAAACATTTCTGTGACTTGCAAATTTAGGCTTTGTAAGTAATGTTATGAAATACATGGAGAGATTGTGTCAGCAGACCATTATTAAGGTGATGTGATTATCATTAGAAGATGACGTGCAAAGAAATTATGTTTATTAGACAGACAGAAACCAAATGATGTCCTATTATAAAGAAATCAAGAAGTGAGAGGGAGAGATAGTCATAAGACAATTTCTGAAAGATGGCACTTGTACAACCCAACATTTTACATGTTCTTTTAACTGATTAGTTTGTTAGAATTTATTAGTATTTTAGATGACAATAGTTCCATAGTTATTAGTTTTCTTATCAGTTGGCAGCA
Source organism: Curcuma longa (assembly GCF_044706935.1). Classification (NCBI taxonomy): domain Eukaryota; kingdom Viridiplantae; phylum Streptophyta; class Magnoliopsida; order Zingiberales; family Zingiberaceae; genus Curcuma; species Curcuma longa. The sequence goes on from NC_133869.1 coordinate 4,472,473, forward strand.
ATGTTACAAAAAAACTTGGTCAATGTAATTCTGTTGTCTTATAAATTGATTGATTGCAGACATGAAGATGATGCAGACACCCCCTAGGATTGATACAGAAAGGTTGCCATCGCCTGCTCCAATAAGCCTTAAGCCTCCTCCACTTGATCGTTACAGATCATCTGATGAGGATGACTTCTCGAACAAATCCATAGCAAAGAGGGTCATTACTACCTCTGTAAAAGCAGTTAATTATTCTGTAGCTGACCTACAAATTGCAACAGATAGCTTCAGTGAAGATAATCTTGTTGGTGAAGGTTCTTATGGTCGTGTGTACAAGGCACAATTTAACAATGGAAAGGTATTTACTTAGCCTCTAGATTATTTCCTTTTTTGTTAGAAAAGGATTCTCGGCTCTAACGAATAGTTTCTTTCATCTAGAACACCAATGTAGGTCCTTGGATGCATATCACATTTTTAAGGTTCATTCTATCAAGAAATCACACTTTTAAGATTCATTCTATCAAGAAATCAGCGATCTCAAGTTGAAAAAAATTGTTCGCCATCTACCATAAACCACCATGTCTAATTGTGCCTTTGAGAAACACAAAATGTAGTCAAATGGACAAACTGATGCTCTATGCAACAAAAAAAAATGTAAAAGGATATATAGCATATGCAATAACAAGCAAGCCTTTATCCCACTAAGTGGAGCCAACTATATAGATCCTCTCGATCCCCTACTATATTATTATTTATATTTAAATGAATTTTATTATTTTTAATCAAGTCTTCTTTGGTTTCCTTGTAGGTTCGTGTCTATGCTAGAGGGGGGGGGGGGGGGATAGCATATAACAAATTTTAGAGTTGATTAGCTAACTTTTTTAAACTAATACAAAGTACGCAATGGAAAATAAGACATACAAGTTAACTTGATTAAACAAATCAAATGACTAACCCAAGTTTAACATGCAATATTTAACAAAAACACTTAACTAGATTGACATGTAAGATTTAACAAAATACTTAACTAGATTAGCATGCAAGATCTCAATAGAATATTTTTGCACAATTAGCATGCACAATCTAATTAAGAAAAATGGGATTCTTATTAAAATTCTCCTCCTTTAACAAGAATCTCAACACAATTAAGCACAAATATAAAGAATAAAATGAACAGCAACTAAAGAGAAGAAAAACTTTACAAGCCCTAGGTTGTTGTTGGACTTTAAGCACAAGCGCAGAGCATCAACAAGAAGAACACGAGCACTGTACGATTGAATGAAGAGATTTGTTGATCCCAAAACCAATGTCTCGAGTCTCCTTTTATAGAGCCCATTCAAAGTTGACCTGACACTCTTCCGGTTGGTTAGAAGTTCCTTCGGTCGCCTAGACTCTCTCCGAGCATATGGAGCATGGTTAAACGTTTATCTTAACCGTCTCCTTCTGATCGCTGGGTCACATCTTCGTTGGTTGCTTGGAAACTACTCCTGTCGCTTGGATTCCAAGGTCGCCTCGCTCCTCGCTCCAGTCGCTTGGAAGAAGTTGACTCCGTCAGTTGAATCTTATCTCCGGTCGCCCGGATCCCATCTGGTCGTCTGGAATTGTCAAGTAGCTCCCTGCAACATAAAGTTAATGAGAAACAGTAGTAATACTCTAAATAGGTTTTGAACAACATACGTTGCTTAAAACCGTACTTACCTTTGCTTGATACCTCTAATACTTTGTTAGACGTTCAGCTCCCAACTGACCCATCTAGACTTTTACTGTAAAGTTTTCAGCTCCCAGGAAGTCTCCTTGGACTTCTTTCACCTAGTTCTCAATTATGTCTTCCTCGTCTGGTTCCTAATTAAGTATTCCTTGTTTGATTCCTAACTAGGTCTTTTTGCCGCCTAGTTTCCAATCAGGCTTTTCATTGCCTAGTCCCACTAGGTATTTTTGCTACTAGGTCTTTTCGTTGCCTGATTCCCAATTAGGACTTCTGTTGCTTAGTCCACTAGGTCTTTTCGTTGTCTGGTTCCCAACTAGGACTTTGCCTTATGTCAAGTTTCTTGCATCTGCAAACTTGACAAATTCGTCAGATCACAAACAAACCTAACTTTAAATTTAATTATATATCAAAACATAGGTTCGATGTGGTGCTCCTAGCACTAATACTTCTTTCTCAATTAATGTAGATTAGTAAATATTATGTGTAAATCTTGCTTTTATTTTTGATACTTTTTAATCAGTTGTCTAAGAAAATGTAAAATTTTTATTGTCAAACTTTCAAGCATAAAACTAAATTGATCTTCGACCACCTTGGTCTCCTTAATCTTTTTTTCTATTAATATTTTTTAAGTTTCATGGTATAATTCATTAGTTTAATGTCTCTATAATTCATACAATTTTATATGTATCCTTTGTTTTTATATGGGGAACTAAAGTACTTACTCACTGATCCAATATTTTCTATGCTTCCAATATCTGATTGAATAACTTCGTAAAACATTCAATACCTTGTTTCCTGACGCACTTCCATACTATTATTAGAATAGCATCCAGTCCAACTACTTTTCCATTTTTATCCCATTTAATGTGTGTTCTGTTTTTAAAATTTGAATTCTCCGATAAAAATTTAAAATTTTATACTCCTTTGAATTACATAAATTTCCTAAGCTAAGTTGGTCACTTAGCTTTTCATAAAAAAGTTGTTGAACATACCTCTTCTCTTGCTCCTTTGTTTTCTCATCCCTCACTAGTACTCTACGGGATTCATCTTTATTGCATATTATTTGGGTAAGATCCCTTGTTTTCTTAGTCGGAGTGATCTTAAAAATAAGATATCAACTTTATGGTGTAACCAATTTATGTTATGCTTTTGCTATACAATAGTAGTAAACAATCTCACAAGACATGATGATGTCTAAATAAACACATGGGTGCGTAAGTTGGGAACAACACACTTAATGATGAAAACTCATACCTATTGTCAATGAGAATTTCATGTAGACAGAGTGGAACTAATTTTCAAACTTGACATAACTCATAAGAGCACCAACATACTTTAACACTTGTCATACGTTCTCTTAAAAGGGTTGTATGTACACTTACTATTGAGCATGTTGTAAATCTTATAGAGATGAGATAGTATTCATCATAGAACTTTTGATAAAAAGGAGAATATATTACATGACTGATTTGTGACCGCTAATATTAAACCTATATATAGTGGAATCCAATCGAAAAAAATCGCATCGATTGGTCATGGATATATCTAATAAACATTTAGTTCTAATAGCACAAACACTAATCTTACGGGTGGATCATGAGATAAAGTGATAAGGGGAGGATGTTCTAGAATCTCCACTTCTGAAATTTGGTGTCCAGTCTTGATGCCTTGGTAGAGGGGCCAATGGAAACTTCCGAAACAAATAAAAACAATCTCAAACAGTTTGGTCATTTATGTACAATGTCACTAGATGTTAAAGTTTGCTCGCATGCATGCATGTAGCCTAAGTGGGGAGTGTGGATAATTAAGTCCTAATTATTCTAGTCCATTAATCATATAATTAAGTGTTAGTTATATTAATTAAGAATTTAATTGGGATAAATTAAGATTAATTTATTCAATTAAAATAAGAGATAGTAATTATGAAATTAAAGATTACTTTGTGCAATATAAATTTGAGAATCATATTTAAAATTAATTAAGAGAAGTAAATTTAAATATAAATTTATTTCAGCTTAAATTTTACAAGAGTTATAAAAATTAATTTGTAGTAAAATGTAATTTTAAAATAATTTTGTAGTAGTAATAAAATTATAAAAACAAAATTATAAAAACTTTAGAATTGTTTTATAAAATTCTAATTTAATTAATTGGTTAGGATTTAAGAGGACTGGATTTTAAGGAATCTCTAACTCATTTGCATAGCTCTAGTAAATAATTAGTGGAGATTTAATAGGATTGACTCATTATTTTTATAACTAATTAGTTAAATTTAATGTCTTGGATTAAAATTCATAGCATATATATATGAGGCCTAGACGAGAAAATATACATCTTGAGACAACTAAAGCTCTCTCCCTAGTTGGTGATGCCGTCAAGCCATAACCTTTTGACCTTGTCATGTTGTCAATGTTGACCACTATCCTCTTGGTTGTCGTGTTGGATGCTAGCACTATGTTAGGTTAGAAAATCATCCTCTCTAGACAAAGTAGAGGATGTACTTTTCAATGTATCTTCATAAGATAAGATGAAAATTTTTCTTTATCATTTATATTCTATTGTTTAGACTAACATTGTAGGGAAAGCAAACTCACAAAAATAAAAATATGATAATTCCACAACGAGAGTATGCTTTATTTTGCCGTGATGATCCCTACAACAAGATCTTTAACTCTACTCTTCCTTTGCACTCAATTTAGCCACAACTGTTTGCTTCTTGCTTTTCCAAGATATCAAGTTGCTTATAAGAATAACTCAATATCCTAATGTGAATATCCTATGTGTGGGAGAGTACCTAATCTGCATTTGTACGCCTCTTAATTTGTAGATGACCATGATCAGGGCATATAAGATACTTTCCAGTGAGACATCAAAGAGTTCTTAAAGCTGCTTTCCATGATTGATATGAAATCTCATGGAATTAATTAATTAGACTTACAACAAATGATATGACAAATTTATTAATATATGATAGGTCAAACTTTCTAACAGATCTCTCGTACTTGCAATAATAACTTGAATTGTCTTGTTATCTATCTACATTTGAGTGTTAATTGGTCTAACTTCTAATGTACCTACTTTTCAATCTTGTTAAGTACATACTGTTTTTTGTGAAATATAAATGTCCCTTAATGCTAAGTCCATGGTTTGAAATTGTTAATGAGATATGCTTTTAACTTTTTGATTTTTATAACATCATTACTGATAATAATAATCGCATCAAGATAAACAATAGGAAGAATGTGTGCTCCAGACTGAAAAAGATGGTAAAACACTAAGTGATTTGATGCACATCAGATCATTCTAAACTGGAGATGAGCAAGGTAAATTAAGAAATCATGCCCGGAGACTTCTTGAACTCATATAGTGACTTCTGAAGAGGTTGTTTTATGAATGACTCTTTATTTAGATAATGAAGAAAAACATTCTTTCTATCTAATTAGTGAACTGAGATATAGTTGTCGATGTAAGAAAAAAGGGAATTAGGAAGTTTTAGCCACAAGAGAGAATGCATCCATGTAATTAACATCATATATCTGCTATAGTCAACATCATGTATATAATTGTGTATATTCAAGGAGAAATTCCTTGACTTGTTTGAAGACGATGCAGTGAAGTTATGAAAATCAACACTTCGAACATGTTGAGATAGCTCTTTTAAGTTATGATGGTGTCTTTCTAGTGCAGCATAAAAAATCGTTCCTTTATAAAATAATTAAGGGTCTTTAAATAAAGTTTCAAAAATTAGAATTATGCCCTTAGAGAAAGGTAATCCAAATTTAAAATGTGAATCTTAGTCATCTTTTTAGAATTTTCCAAACCTCTTCATCGACAAGCCTGCCAATAGTGCTAACTTATCTTCTTGGTAACCTTCTGGAAATACAATATTTAGATATCTTGTCCTATTAAGTGATAACTATTGTGATTAGTTTTCCTGCCAACATTTTATTTCTAGATTATACATGCATGTAAACAAGCTTTGTTATGCAAGTAAAACTAGATATAAACTTTGATGACCTTGTGCAGGTATTGGCAGTGAAGAAATTAAATCCAAAATCCCTACCAATCAGGTCATCAGATAACTTTCTTGAGCTTGTTGTAAATATCTCACGCTTGCATCATCCAAACCTGAGTGAGCTGGTAGGCTACTGTTTTGAGCATGGTCAGCAATTGTTGGTGTACGACTTTCACAAGAATGGTAGTTTATCTGATTTCCTTCCACTGTCAGACGAACCGTTGACTTGGAATGCTCGTGTCAAGATTGCACTTGGCACCGCACGAGCACTAGAGTAAGTGACCATCTAATCAATAGGGACCTAACATTCTTTTCTTGAATCTTAAACTTGAGAAGTTGAGGCATGAAATTGAATTGATCTCTGCTGATTAGTTCACAAATGGATTGTTAATCATTTCACATCTTCAATCACATTTCTTAGAAGTATTCTTTTATCTTTTGCTTTTAGGGGATTATAATTTTAAAATATTATCACAAAACAATTTCTTTGATATTTTCGGCTCTATTCAAAAGTTGTTGTTTGCTTCAATAACAGTACTTTTCTTTAAAATTGAAGATGCACGGATCATCTTTGTCATCACAAATTTGTGATGGATTCCCCTGATATTCACAAGATCATCTAGACATTCTTTCTACAGGTATCTGCATGAGGTTTGCTCACCATCTGTCATCCATAAGAATTTGAAATCATCCAATATTCTATTGGACATGGACCTTAATCCTCACCTTTCAGATTGTGGACTTGAAAGCCTTATCCCCAATGCAGATTTTCAGGTAATGTCTCATGAATATAATAATGTTCTTTGTATTCATTATGCATCTTTTAAATTTATTTTCCAGTGGTAGCATTTTTAAGGTGGTAGGATTTCTAAGGTACTAGAAGACTGATACATTCTAGTTAATGCCTTAAATAAATTGGCACAGCACAAACTGAACCAAACCTCACAGTGAAAACAAAATGAAAATTTTATTAACACGACTAAGTCAAAGAAAAATTTACAAATAATTTAAAATTCAAACTATTTCTACTCTGCATTTGATATTGCACTATTCTCCTTCTCCCTCAACAAGAAGGATTTGACTTTATTCAGTGGGGAGATCAAGATCTATAGTGTCTTATGTAGGTACTAAGTGGGGTGTCTCTATGGATGTATCAGGCAACTATTGCTTCATTTCTTTTAAGTAACTTCGGGGCAATACGTCGAAGCTCATTCTTAATAATCCAAGTGTCTTGATGGCCAAACGTCCTTTCCTTTGAACTAGGTGGTCTAAGTCTTACCGTTAAGGAGCTAACACTATATTAGTGTCTATTATGCAGTTGGTATGAGGATTGATATGTATCATGAACAAGAGCATAGGAATTGGTGTGTGCAAGTGCCATGTAGGCAAATCAACAAATGAGAAAGGTCAAATGTAGCTTAAATCTTTAACATTAAAAATTAGACTAATATTTAAATTAGTACATAACTCAATAACATATGCATTAGAATAAGTTTCCTGACAATTTGAAAGACCCTAAAGGAACAAACTGTAGGATGGTTGAGTGCGCGTTAGAGGGGGGGGTGAATAGCGCGTTCTTTTCCTTCGTTCGCTTTATTGCTTAACACAGAAAATTTAACAGTGGAATTAGTAAACAATACAAGGAAACTCGCGGATTTTACTTGGTTCCTAACCCTCCAGGATTAGTACATCCAAGGCCTATGTATGGGAGGCGCCCGTCTGCTAGTGGTCTCCTTTCCGAACCTTATTTGGAGGTGGAGAAACTCATCTTACAGTCCGAAATAGTAATAAAAAGAATAAAGAACAAGACAATAAGACTTAAAATAAATTAACCAATCTTGAGTAGGCCGATCCGGAAGTCTTGAGCGCAGCGCATCCTTCCTGAAACTTTCCCGGTCGCACAATCTTGGCTTCGTCCGCGTTCAGCAGCACCGCAGGATAAGAAATGAGGAGTAGTAATAATCTTCTTGTGGTGCACGTTTAGCCTTCTTATATAGAGTCTTCCGGGTGCTTGGATTCTTATCCGAGCGCTTGGATCCGAGCCTATCTCTTTGGACTCTATCCGGGTTGATTCTTCTTGATCTGAGCACATGGACCTTCCAGGGGCGCCTGGACCTTCCGGGTGCTTGGAGTAACATCCGGGCGTCCAGATCCAATTAACTCGGGTTTGACCTGAGTTGATCTCGGGTTTGGTTTGGCTGCTTCTATGTGTTCCTCTTATGCTTCTTTGTCTTACTTTCAACTCTTAGTTCCTGTAACATAAGCATACAAACATGCAAGCAACCTTAACTTATTTATAGTCTGTCTGACTTATTAGGCTTACCTAAGCCTTACCTTGTAGGTCTAACCTACTGGCTTACCCGTGCTTAACTTTTCGTTAGAACTAGTCACTTCCATAGGTAGACTTCCCACCTGTTAAACATCCAGTTTAGACTTTTCCTTGCCAAATCTCCAGTTAGGACTAGTCACTTCTATATGTAGACTTTTCACTTGCCAAACATCCAGTTTGGACTTTCCCTTTCCTAACCTATAGTTAGGACTTTTCCTGTCTAATCCTCTAGATCAGGACTTCTCCTAGCATCCAACTAGGACTGCCTAGCCTCCAACTAGGACTTCTTTGCCCAATCTTCCATATCAGGACTTCCTCTACTTAGCCTCCAACTAGGACTTTCTCTACCTAGCCTTCAACTAGGATTTTCCCTGTCTAATCTTTCAGATCAGGACTTTTCCTAGCCTCCAATTAGGATTGCCTAGCCTCCTACTAGGACGTTCTTACCCAATCCTCCAGATCAGGACTTCTCCTAGCCTTCAACTAGGACCGCCTAGCCTTCAATTAGGACTTCCTTGCCCAATCTTCCAGATCAGGACTTCCTCTGTTTAGCCTTCTGGTCAAACTGACCTGACTAGACTTCACTCACATCGAAACATTAGGTCTTATTTGAATCAACCCTTGGTCAAATAGATCAGACCTAGGTATATTATCAAACATTGAAACTCTAAGGACAGACTAGTGCTCTTTGTACCAACACAAACATAAAGATCTTTATAGAAGGTTTTGAGAAGTGATCAAGGCGGATGCAGATAGGCAAATAGTCCCTATGTTATTCTCCTTAAATTTAGGCTATGCATTAATGTAAAAGGGTAGGTCGTTGCACGAAGCTTCTACTAATACGGGATCCTGGGGAAGGATTTATCATGCACAATCTTACCCTACTTTGCAAGAAATTCTTTTCGAGACTCAAACACATGACCTTTAAATCACACGACAATAACTTTACCATTGTGCCAAAACTTCTCTTAAAGCTATGCATCTAAATTTCATTACATAGTGCAATCTTCTTTCATATATCAGCATAGACTCTTAAATACATTCAATAAAATTTTGACCCCACTCAAATGAATGGATCGTGGTAGTTAAAGAATTAAACCAATAGGTTGATGAGTTGTTGGGCCATGCATGCTTATCTTGTAAGGGTTCAGTGCATTGCGCATGTTTATACGTTTTACAAATGTGCGCAGTGGAAGAAAAGACAATAATCAAAATTAATTATTACAAAACTCGCATGCAGGATACAACATGTATATGACATAACTGGAAATTAAAATTTTCAGAATAACAATTGATTCTATGTATACCTGGCGGATGCCATGGAATGGGATTGACATCAATCGAGCAACTCTTTCAAAGCTCCGCCTCTATCGGTGATCTACGCCAAACTCTCGTCTGGACGGCTTCTAAAAGCCACGAGTCGCGTCACCATCTTTGGTACTAGATGACGATCGACAACGGTCGATACGAGAGAAAACTCTAATGTCAGAAAACACGCAACAACACGTCACGTTCATTTTTCGAGACTTTCTAACTATCGTCGGCAATCGTATTCTCGGTGTAATTTTCGGTGGTCAATCTTTGACCGCTGGTATAGGGCAAATGGCCGAAAATATTTTCCGACGAAGATGGAACAATGGTCATTGGACAACCGAGATTGGTCGGCCGTGACTAGATAATTTTTCACAAGAGCTATCAACAACGTTTTTTCTCTGGTAGCAGTTATCCTCGATGAACACTTCACCGGTACCCGATGACAGCCTTTCATAAAAGCTCCAGTGGCTGGACAACAAGCTCCGGCCAGCAGTTACAATAGCTCCGACGGTGGAGGGCAAGCTCCGGGAAGAAGGCAAAAGGGGTAGCCTTTTCCTCTCCGGCAACCGCTGTTCATGGGAAAGCAACTGTCGTTGACCAGAAACACAAGCTGTCGGCGTCCAACGCCGGCTGGTGCTTGGATTTTTTCGATTGGGGAGGAGAAGAAGGAACGCTAAGGTTTTTCTTCCTCCGATGGCTGGCGATTTCCTTCTTCTTGCGCGATCGACGATGGGCGCTCAACAGCGAGGAGAAGAATCGGTGGCGTTCAACGCCGGCTAGGGTTCTCTCCTCGGTGGTTGGGTTTTCCCTCTCTTGCACAGTTAGCGACTGATGCGACAGTAACTTCGACATTCAGGGAAAATCGCAATCACAGAAGACAGCTGCACTCGGGAGAGAAGGGGCGATGCTCGGGAAGGAAGAAGCGACACTCGGGAAAGGAGGGAGGCGATGCCACACGATCGGGGAAGAAGAGGAACGTGTTTTTTTTGAGAGAAATCGTGATCTCACCTCTTCACTCACACGGGTGGAGGTGCTCAATAGCGGAGACCCAAATCGCAATTCGTAAATAAGGGCAACATGCAATTAGGGTTTTTCTCATTGAACCAGCGGTTGAGTTTTGTGTTACTGTAGCAAATCGAATTTCTAGGGGTTTACTGTAGAAAACCATGGGTTTAAGGTTTGAATGGTTGTAATTAATCCTAAGTATTAGGATTTAACCTTATCTGTTCATTCCTATTCTAATATTATATCTTATATAACATTTTATTGGATTTGGATCCAATCCAAAACTTGCTCAATACCCAAAACTCATATGCCGATTAACTTGAGTTGATTCAAAACCAAACCAAGTTGGTTCAATTTGGTTCAAAATCTAATTACTTGGTTCAATAACCAAAACACCTCTAATCAGAATCAAACTAATTTAGTTCATTTCGTTTTCATAAGACGAAACTCATCATCACTTCCGATTTGCCAAAATCTGTTCCATCAGAACCAAACCATTTGATTCATTTCATCTTCACAAGACGAATCTCATCATCTTTGCCCTTTGTCCGGTCCAATCAGACTTTATTTCTCTCGTTCTGAGAATCCAATTCTCAAACTTGTTTTAAGTTCTTCGGCGAAATTTGTAATGTGTGTGACCCAATAGGTTTCCGATTATATTGGTTGTCCATAATTAACCATTAATTACAGAACGATCATGAGTGACACCTAGTAGTACATTATGACTGAAAAATCAACGATTAATTCCAGAACCATTTCTTTCACTGTCTTATACCCGCTTAGTTCAAGACATGGTCTATATGTGTCAGTTCTCACTAGGCTGACTATGTCACACCTAGCTCAAACTTCCTTTCTTATCTTGTGGATTCAAGTTAATTATACATGTGTCTAAGAGTACCATACTCTTGACATGCAATGCTTTGGCCAAAGATTTCTAGTAACAATCTTAACAAGCGGTCGTAGGGTGTACATCTCCTCTGTCAAGGAGCAGTAAATCCTGTGGGCTATCCAAACACATTCGGGCACTTTGACTTACACCCAATCATCTCGGGTTCACACATCTTTGGAGATGTTTGCTTAAGATGTAAAAGTATAAGCCTTCATGACCAAGATGACTTGAATACCGTAAACCATATGAAGTCTCATGACAAGTCACTCCAATGAACTAGTTACCTTTAACTAGCATCCACGTTTAACTCTTAACATCCAATATCTCCAGCAGTGGGAACAGTTGCTTGGTAAACCAAAGAGTATAAAACGTGCTAGTTTCAACAGAATCGATGGCGTCCATGTTCATCAATTAGGAATAATTTCAATACATTCATAATTGCACATGTAGAAATGCTTACTAATTGTGATCTAATCACAAATTCTCTCATGTTATGAATCGTATTGCAGACATTCAGTAAATGAGTTTAAGATCCAATCAAATACATAAAAAATGTATACTGAAATAATGAATTTCTATTTATTCAATAAATAGTATAACCGTAAGGCGATTGCCTTAGGACACCTGTCAAATATAACATATCTTTTGTTCACATGAAGGTGTAGGCGAGAGAAAGGATGGATTGCATATCCTTTCCTATGTTTATCCATTGTAAACTATTAGGATGACGGATTAGAAAATTCATCCACGGATCATTTTTTGGATATTTTTTCGTCTATTCGAAATTGGACAGAACGAATTTTCATTCCCTTGTCAACTTGTGCCTCGCTCGAATCTCTTGTAGTGGCGTCGCGAGGTTGCTTGCAGCTGCAAGAGAGAGATAGCTCGCAGCCACGAGTTTGGCGGCCTCGCTTGCGATTGAGTTTGGCGGCCTCACTTGCGGCTGGTCGCGAGCCACCACAAATTCGCAGGAGTTTTTTCTTTTTTTTCCTTTCCCTCTCCTTTCCTTCTTCTTTCTCATCTTTTTCTTTTCTTTTCCTTTCCTTTTCCCTGAGATTTTTTTCCACCTTGAATTCTTTTCCTTCTTCAATCCACACCTTGGCGTACATAGCATTAATAAACTTTTCAGTGGATTACTTTGCTTTGCTTTACTCAATTATTGTACGCAAATTACCTTCTTCCAAAGATAACTAACAAATTTTACATTCCTTTTTGAAACTATAAATGTGGATAATCCATATAGTTTAATTATTTTCTGAAGAACAACTTGGTTATATGTGATTTGTTGTTGGTTTGTTTATACAGACGAAATGTCTCATCTTTGAAAAATAGTCTAGCACTGCTAAAATATAGTTGTGGCCTTGGTTAGTCCTAGGTAAATCTAAAATGAAATCCAAGCTAATGTCTTTGGAAGGTTCATAAGGAATTGACAATGATGTATAAGGACTTATGTGTTGTTTAGTTGAGTTAGTTATCTGAGATGATCTGGGCAACATCTCGTCATAGTGAGGGCTAATAAAATTCATCTAAAATAAGCAATGATGATTGTATCTTTCCCTTAGTGCCCAACTAGACCATTTGTGTGCATATCCCAAATAAAGAACTTCCTAAGTGAGATAATATAAATGCATAAATGTGTACCTCAAAACCCTAAGCAGAAAACAGTCTTTATTCACAAAGTCAACCAAGTGATGACAATTTTCTTTATGAACTTAAAAGATTGGGCTGAAGTTAGGAGGACAGGTGTTCTCTTGCTTAAGGTGCTTAAATTGTATCATGTGTTCATTGTGTGCAATGTGGCTATTACATAACTTAGTGCATCAACAAATTTGTTGTCTATAGCAGGTCAATGTTTAAAGACAAAAACATATTTCTGAAGGAATTCAATCCACCTACCATCTTTGACACTTAGCTTCTTTTAGAATTGGATAAAGCTCATTGTCTTGTGGCCAAAATGCAAGATGAACTAATTAGGTAGTAGATAGCAATGCCAATGTCTAAAAGCTTGGATGATAGCATAAAATTCTTTATCATAGATCAAATAACATTGTTAGATTGAGTTCTTTTGCTAAAAGGAGCAATTAGATTCCCTTCTACACTTACTTTAGGAAGAAGTACCTTAAAAGGATTAGAGAACAACACCTTAGTCACCCTTTCTTTGATCTCCCTAAAGGCTTGGGAAGGCAAATTTATACCACTGTTACCATCCATTCTTATAGATTGTTATGGGAGTTATAATGGCGCTAAAGTCTTTAATGAAGTTTTTGTAGAAAATTGCAAACCGTGGCCTCCTGAAAGGTATGGGTTTCAAGCTAATCCTTTATTACTCTAATTTTCTCTACAAGGATTATAAACCCAAGGAAGAGAATCTTGGGTTATAGGAAGGTGCACTTTAGTTTGACAAATAACTTCTTGATCTTAAGGCTCTCTAAGACAAGGCAGATGTGTTTCAAGTAGGTATTGTGTGTCTAACTAAAAATCATTATGTCATCAAAGTAAATTATGAGAAATTTTCCTATAAACAGTTTCAGAATTTAGTTCATTATGCTCATAAAAGTACTAGAGTGTTTGAAATTTGAAGGGCATGACCAACTACTTGTATACTCCATCCTATGTCTTAAATGTTGTTTTCTACTTGTCATCAATGTTCATCCTAATTTGGTAATATCCACTACGCAAGTTAATCTTAGAGAATCATCGAACTCCTGCTCAACTCAAACATGTCATAAGTCTTGGTATGGAAACCTACCTTGACAAGGATCTAGTTGATAGTATGACTATCAACATACATTCTCTAAGAACTATCATTTTTAGGCATCAATAAGGTAGGGACAACTCATGTACTTGTACTCTCCCTAATGAAACTTTTTTATAAGAGTCCTTTGACTTGCTTATTTAATTCAACCTGTCCTAAGGGGATCCAAGAGGTTCATGTAGTAGTGCAACAGATTTGGTAATTATGATCTTAGAACTAAGTTTATAGTGCGTTGCATCATGCGCATAGGTGGTAGCACATTAGGTAACTCTACAAATATCCTCAAGCTAATCTAGTATCTTTTCAACTAATGGAGGTGATTATTTGGTAAGATAATAGGGTTAACGTTGAGGTTTGAGTCACTAAGACTATCATCACGCTGACTCCGTACCTTTTCTCTCAAATTTGGATTGAGTGAGAAAGTGAAGAAGTTGCTTTAAAGGTTGGTTTGGCTTTGTTGTGACCTTAGGTTTAGGCTTGGTGTCATTTGGGTTGGCCAGCTATAACTTAATATTTCATTCATTGAGACTGAAAATAAGTGTTTTCCTGATCAAATTTATCCACTAATAGAGAGATTTTAAAGCCAAGACCAATCAAGGATGATATGGGCAACACTTATGGGTAGAAGGTATATGGATCATCTTAATAGAAACCAAACATTACTATGTAATAGGAAGGATAATTTGGTATATCACCTTATAGGGACTTGGGTGTGACTTGGATTTTAGAAAGGGCTTGTGTGAAAGTTACATTCATGCAAATCCCACTGTCAATGACAATATTGCAATACTTGTTTCTCCACTTGGCATAAGGAAGATGCTAATGTATTTCCATGCATCGTCAATTATGGGTGTGGGTAGAATGCAGCGCACTTCGTGAAGCCCTACAACTTCACAACTTCTCTGTTATCTCCCTTGGCCTCTTGGTGTTCATTTAAGGGTTTCACCTTTTCATCACTACCCATAGTTGGGCATTCTGCTATTTCATTCTTAGAGTTGTGTTTGGGTTTTAAGGCCAATCAATACTCTATGGGGTCATTTGGATCTTACATATCTCTTGTCACAACAATTGTAGCACTGTATGCTAGAGTTATGGTCCTCGAATCTCCTAAGGGTGTGTGTATCAGCTTTTGCTTATTGGATAATAGCTTATAGGCAAGTCAAGCTAGTTGGTTTTCCAGATTGTGGAATGCTCTACTAGGTGTGTTGCCGATTGAGGAGTCTAATGGTCAAACGGTTAAGGATCTCAAGAATTGCTCAATCTCTACAACCTTATGGCAAGCATCTTTGATTGAGGTCAAGGAAAACTCTTGAATTGTCGTGGATCTCAAGCCTAAGTCCATTGGTAAAGTGGATCAAGTTCCCAAGAGACTACTCTAGAATTATATATAACACATGCAAGTTCTTGAACTTACTTTGGGATTCTATTATGCTTGGGATCAAGTGTTTCTAAAGTTTGTCAAAATGTACTCAATCAACTTTGCTTTATATCTAACCATTTGTGATGGGCTTAGCTCCCATAGCGACATAGTGATTGTGAACACTTTGCCAAGACTTTGCTAGATCGACGAGTTTGATTTTAATAAATCATAGTCATTCAATTTGGCTCATGTTATTTCAGTTAAATAGTCTTTTTTTTCAGTGATCCAATAGAGGAATGCATTTGCGTTTAGATAACCACCGAAACTAGGGGCTTTGAGTTTGACTAACTGGGTGGTGTCAGACCCACATCTAGGCTAGGAATGAGTTTCAAAGAAGTGATCTTCATCCAAAGTGAAATAATAATCACGGTGCATGTGTTGTCTGAGTGAAGGTCGCGGGTCTTCATGAGGTGTATTCCGTGCTAACTCTCAATATCGTTTTCGTTAAATTTGTCAGTTATACTTGGTAGTATAGTCTTTAAATCATTCTAGGTAATCCACTCTAAATTGTAGGCCCTAAATTCGTGTTTCATTATCTCACACCTCATCTACTTTTCTAGTAATGGGGTTTTTCATCATGTGAAGGCTTAACAAGTAATGAAAATTATAAAAGTAACCTTGTAAATAAAAGGAACAAATAGAAAATTAAGCGTGTAAGGTGGCATATAATTTTTTTGAATAATCTGGAATAGATTGTACATGAGAAAATTAACTAAACTAACTAAATTAAACAAAGAAATTTTAAATAAAGGAACAAAAGTAATCCTATTAATCAAAAGTGGAATCCTATTAATCAAATTGGCTTCGTCTTTTGTAGGCTGTATGTTATTTTGGGAGCAAAGTGGAATCCTATTAATCAAAAGTTAATTATTACAAGAGAGACTAAACACTTTTATAGGCTCAAAAACTAGGAAATGACACAACAAACTAGGAAATATAATAATCACTATCAATTGATTACTAAGTCAAAAATGAATTATCAAATAACACTACCAAATACCAAACAACTTCAAACGTCTCAAAGTTCAAATTATTGCTAATTTGCATCATAAATTCTGATTAATTTACAAGCTCTATCCAAATATATTTTTTATTCTAACTCTGGAATCTAACCAATGTTGTTCACAAACTTACTACTAATATTTGGGTGTTTTTGGAGATTGTAAGTACTAGAGCATTTATGAGAATATTGAGATGAAGATGCAGGAGAAAATTTCACTGCCCAAGATCATCTAAAATAAAATTTAAAAAAAAAACTGAAAACCAAAAACATACCTTTGTTCAATGTGACTTGGTTTTCTTCGGTTCCTCTCTTCTTTGATGGCCTTATATGGACCAAGCACACAATGTAATAAAAGGTAGGAGTGGACCTAGTCTCTATTAATTAATGGTTGCTTGAGAGAAAATTCCTATTGGAGATGTGAAATATGAGATAAGTAGTTCCATTGGCGGCCACTTGAGAACAACCTTGACAAACGATTAAATATTAAGAGGTGAGATACCTTTGTGCAGTCTGAGGCTTCATCAAAATTAGGGGAAACCTTTTTTAAGAAAAAAAAAGAATTACCCAAAGCAACATTTAAGTGCACAACTAGAAGCGAAATGTTTTTCCTTTCAACTGGTACTTTGGAATTCTGTTACAGAGGCTTATAAATTATTTTATGGACTGAATTTGTATATGTCTGTGTACAGTGTTACTGAGTATGATAGATAATTGTATGAATGATTGACCTTGGCATAAATTTGGTTTAGTGAATGCATAGCTAAGGTCCCAACTTGTTCTGAACAGTTCAGATGCCTATGCTATTATTTTTATTTTTTATTTTTTGGTTCCATGAATTTCTAAATTCAATCCCGCTTTGGCTTCATTGATTCTTACAGACATCTGAAATTATAAAAATGGGATATGATCCACCCGAGTTGTCCATGGCTGGCCAGTATACTCTTAAGAGCGATGTTTACAGCTTCGGAGTGATCATGCTGGAGCTCATGACTGGGAGGAAACCTTTTGACAGGTAATCTTTGAAAAGATTCTATAAAGAATACCCACTTAATTTCCTAAAAAATGATGCTCGAGGTTCAACTAAGTAATCTATTGGAGGATATGTATTCTATTAAAATGCTCGACAAAAGCAGCTGATTGGAAGTTTAAATGCTGTTAGTGCTTTAAGTTTATGATGTTGCAGTCTGATTGATTTGCAAACTCCAACAGCTCAAGGCCATGGTCAGAACAATCGTTGGTGCAATGGGCAGCTCCTCAGCTCCATGACATTGACGCTC
The DNA here is from genome assembly GCF_044706935.1 of Curcuma longa. Lineage (NCBI taxonomy): Eukaryota > Viridiplantae > Streptophyta > Magnoliopsida > Zingiberales > Zingiberaceae > Curcuma > Curcuma longa. The sequence goes on from NC_133869.1 coordinate 4,490,170, forward strand.
TGGAAAGGATGATCGATCCTGCACTCAAGGGGCTATACCCTTTGAAATCAGTCTCTCGATTTGCTGATGTAGTAGCCCTCTGTGTCCAGGTAAAATGGTACTTCACATGCATGAAAATTTTTATGCTCGACTGCAGTCACGTTGGATATTCTTGCATTACTCTTTCAATCTAATAACTTTGTTGCTCAAATGTTGTTTGACAGTCTGAGCCAGAGTTCAGACCACCCATGTCAGAGGTGGTGCAGGATCTCGTTCGCTTGGTGAAGAGGGCAAAGGTACCAGGAGATTAGCAATATCAGCTCCCTCAATTACTTGGATGCCTCTTAATCAGTGAGTTAATTCATTGACTGTTTAGTTGTAAATCTATTGATATGCAGATAAATTTAGTGTGTCCTCTGAGATTCTTTACCTTATCGTATATAGAACGAAACAAATTCTTTGGTTGGTTAACAAGTAGACTCTTAGTAAATTGAGCTGTACTTCAAGAATATTTTGTACGTTGTTTCATCAATAATGCCGAATTTAAAGAACAGAACTCATGGTCCATAGCAGCAGGATGGCCACGGCCGCCCTACGCCGGAGCAAAGCTCCACCTCCGCCGGTGGCGCTGATATCCACAGCACGATCGTGCTTTCCCTCGTCGATCATGATGTTAAACTTGCAACTCCCTTGCGAGGGATCAGTCTTGGTGATGACGGAGAGACCGGAGAAGTTGCATGCCCCCTTTTGCTGGTTGGCCACCTGGAACAACTGGTTGAAGGCGTACGACACGTTGCTCCGTGCGTCCAACCCGTTGCAAGAGGAGCCGTAACCCAGGCTAGTGCAGTCGGCGTACTCACAGGCGTACCCGACGGCGTCAGCGACTTCAGGATCGGTGGCGCTGACGGTGGCCGAGGACACACACCACTGTCGCTCGAGGTAGCGGACGCCTCGTGCTGGTACGAGGGGGCGACCGTCATCCATCACGAATTGGTACTTGAGGCTGCCGTCGTAGTAGAAGAGGCCCCAGTGGCGCTCGAAGTTACCGGGTTGGATGCTCTTCTGGTCCTCGTCGAGCAGGCCGAAGAGGTAGATGTCCGGCGGCGCAGGTCGTTTGGGCGTGCCGCGCCGTTGTCTAATCCGATCGAGCAGGCCCTGGTTGAACCGGCGCGCGTACTCAACGTTGGCGTTGATGTCGCCGTCGGTGGGCCACCCGATCTCGCCGACGATGACCGGCATGGATCCAAAACCGTTGCGCTCGAGCGCCCAGATGAGTGTGTCGTAGTTGGCCTCGAAGACGTTGGAGTAGGTGATGGGGCCGTCGACGATGTTGTTGGCGGAGGGGAGAAGAAGGCATAGTCGATCGGGAAGTGGGGATCGTCGTAGAGGCTGAGGAAGGGGTAGATGTTGATGGTGAGCGTGCCGCCGTTGTCCTGAAGGAAACGGATGATGGCGACCATGAGGCCGTGGATGTCAGGGCGGAAGTCGCCGCCGGAGGGGAGGCCGCTGGCGCCGCTCGTGTAGACGTCGGCGTTGAGGGGGACGGTGACGCGCACTTGCCGACCGAGCCCGGCCTTGATCAACGCGGCCTGGATGTTCTGCAGCGCTGCGAACGTCGTGTTCTCGAACATCCCGTTGTACGTCTTCAGAAACGGCTCGTTGCCAACCGCCACATGCCTGAATCCAAAATTTTGAATTCGATTAACCGTTAACGAACGAGTTAATGATCAGTTACTGCCAAATAACTAATTAACCGACCTAATGACTGACTGACATTACATGAAAAATATAATATAAAACTCAACATAATAAAAAATATAGTATAAAACTCAACATGACATACTTAATTGCATGGATATGAGTTCTACTGTGTGAATGTGGGATCCACTGTATGAAATATGTCATGTTGAATTTCATGTTATATTTTTCATGTAGTGTATCATTGCTCCTGATCTATATATGCATGCATGCATATGTACGTACGTACGTGATATTGACGCCGTACTGGGAGACGTAGGTGGAGACGTTTTGTGTCACCCACTGCTCGGCGACGTTGACGCTGCCGGCGAGTGGTGCGAGAAACTCGTTGGGAATGCCGAGCATGACCTCGATGCCGGAGCGGCCGAGGGCACGGAGGGCGGCGGCGTCTGCCTCAAAGAGCTTCACCTTGTCGAAGTTGTTGTCCCTGAGGAGGCGCACCACTATGTCCGCCGGCAGTGGGTGCGAAGATCGGGTGCCCCAGTTGCAGCCCATTCCGTTGGCCATCAGTGCTTCCTGAAGCAGGAAGAGGAGCCACACCGCGGCAGCAAGAACAACTCCCATTGCATATGCTTTTAAAAACTATGCTTCTTCTTCGCCTTTGTATGTGTCGATAGAACGAACACCTAATGGGTTAAGTTTCATTTCCTGTTTAAATTGAAGTGTTGGGCGTATTATTAATAATCTTTAGGGAGGGGAAAGGAATGGCAGAGGATCGGAGTCCAAAAAAGGAATTGGATGCATGCATATGTAAGAAACCCAAGTGCATGGATCATGCAAAAGGATCTCCCTCCCATGGCTTGGAAAGTAAGGGAAGCAAGGAACAGATTATGGAACGACAGTAGCGTCTGCATAGCATAGGTAGGTTGAAGTAAACTCATAAAAGATTAATGAACATATATAGTTAGCTACGTTAGCCATTCAGCGACTAAGCTATTCATTGAAAACTAATCAAGTAAACTCATAAAAGATATTGATTATTTAATTTGAGGAGGTAATCAATGTCTGACTAAAGTGTACAATTTTGATAATATGATCGAGCTACCAAAGCTTAGATGGAGTAGTTGGGCGTATCATTTTTAGTTATGCTGTCTGAACAATTAATATAATTGACAGGGCAAGCTAGCTAGATGGTCCAATCGAAATAGTCATGGGCATGCATTGCGATAATGCAGTCATAAAAAGGAGCTCTCCTTTAAAATTCGGGAGCTATTATTATTTTTAAATAAAAATAAAATAATTTTATATTAATATTTATTTTTAAAAATAAAATAAAATCAAGTTGTTGAGGCTATAAAACTAGTCATTGTTCAATGGCTAAAAATTAGCCGTTGTTCAATGGTTAATATTTATTTATTTTTCAATGATTAAAAATTAATTATTACAAACTAGTCTATCTATATATAAGTAAAAGTAAGAAGACTAGAATATTTTATTCTACCGATATTGTCTTCTCAATCACGTAAATATCTTCATTTATTTCAAATGTTTGAAAATCCGAATTAACATATCTTTGATCCATAAATTCTGGATAAATGAATTGATGGAAGATACTGAGGATATAGATGAACAAATAATACTTTGGCTATATGAGGAGTGGCAAATGGTGCATCAAAGAGCTCAAACTTCTTTTGACAAAACAAAGAGGAGAAGGTATTTGAATTGAGATCGTGAAGCTATCCAGAATTTATGGATCAAAGATATGTTAATTCGCATTTTAAACATTTGAAATAAATGAAGATATTTACGTGATTGAGAAGACAATATCGGTAGAATAAAATATTCTAGTCTTCTTACTTTTACTTATATATAGATAGACTAGTTTGTAATAATTAATTTTTAATCATTGAAAAATAAATAAATATTAACCATTGAACAACGGCTAATTTTTAGCCATTGAACAATGACTAGTTTTATAGCCTCAACAACTTGATTTTATTTTATTTTTAAAAATAAATATTAATATAAAATTATTTTATTTTTATTTAAAAATAATAATAGCTCCCGAATTTTAAAGGAGAGCTCCTTTTTATGACTGCATTATCGCAATGCATGCCCATGACTATTTCGATTGGACCATCTAGCTAGCTTGCCCTGTCAATTATATTAATTGTTCAGACAGCATAACTAAAAATGATACGCCCAACTACTCCATCTAAGCTTTGGTAGCTCGATCATATTATCAAAATTGTACACTTTAGTCAGACATTGATTACCTCCTCAAATTAAATAATCAATATCTTTTATGAGTTTACTTGATTAGTTTTCAATGAATAGCTTAGTCGCTGAATGGCTAACGTAGCTAACTATATATGTTCATTAATCTTTTATGAGTTTACTTCAACCTACCTATGCTATGCAGACGCTACTGTCGTTCCATAATCTGTTCCTTGCTTCCCTTACTTTCCAAGCCATGGGAGGGAGATCCTTTTGCATGATCCATGCACTTGGGTTTCTTACATATGCATGCATCCAATTCCTTTTTTGGACTCCGATCCTCTGCCATTCCTTTCCCCTCCCTAAAGATTATTAATAATACGCCCAACACTTCAATTTAAACAGGAAATGAAACTTAACCCATTAGGTGTTCGTTCTATCGACACATACAAAGGCGAAGAAGAAGCATAGTTTTTAAAAGCATATGCAATGGGAGTTGTTCTTGCTGCCGCGGTGTGGCTCCTCTTCCTGCTTCAGGAAGCACTGATGGCCAACGGAATGGGCTGCAACTGGGGCACCCGATCTTCGCACCCACTGCCGGCGGACATAGTGGTGCGCCTCCTCAGGGACAACAACTTCGACAAGGTGAAGCTCTTTGAGGCAGACGCCGCCGCCCTCCGTGCCCTCGGCCGCTCCGGCATCGAGGTCATGCTCGGCATTCCCAACGAGTTTCTCGCACCACTCGCCGGCAGCGTCAACGTCGCCGAGCAGTGGGTGACACAAAACGTCTCCACCTACGTCTCCCAGTACGGCGTCAATATCACGTACGTACGTACATATGCATGCATGCATATATAGATCAGGAGCAATGATACACTACATGAAAAATATAACATGAAATTCAACATGACATATTTCATACAGTGGTACCCACATTCACACAGTAGAACTCATATCCATGCAATTAAGTATGTCATGTTGAGTTTTATACTATATTTTTTATTATGTTGAGTTTTATATTATATTTTTCATGTAATGTCAGTCAGTCATTAGGTCGGTTAATTAGTTATTTGGCAGTAACTGATCATTAACTCGTTCGTTAACGGTTAATCGAATTCAAAATTTTGGATTCAGGCATGTGGCGGTTGGCAACGAGCCGTTTCTGAAGACGTACAACGGGATGTTCGAGAACACGACGTTCGCAGCGCTGCAGAACATCCAGGCCGCGTTGATCAAGGCCGGGCTCGGTCGGCAAGTGCGCGTCACCGTCCCCCTCAACGCCGACGTCTACACGAGCGGCGCCAGCGGCCTCCCCTCCGGCGGCGACTTCCGCCCTGGACATCCACGGCCTCATGGTCGCCATCATCCGTTTCCTTCAGGACAACGGCGGCACGCTCACCATCAACATCTACCCTTTCCTCAGCCTCTACGACGATCCCCACTTCCCGATCGACTATGCCTTCTTCTCCCCCTCCGCCAACAACATCGTCGACGGCCCCATCACCTACTCCAACGTCTTCGAGGCCAACTACGACACACTCATCTGGGCGCTCGAGCGCAACGGTTTTGGATCCATGCCGGTCATCGTCGGCGAGATCGGGTGGCCCACCGACGGCGACATCAACGCCAACGTTGAGTACGCGCGCCGGTTCAACCAGGGCCTGCTCGATCGGATTAGACAACGGCGCGGCACGCCCAAACGACCTGCGCCGCCGGACATCTACCTCTTCGGCCTGCTCGACGAGGACCAGAAGAGCATCCAACCCGGTAACTTCGAGCGCCACTGGGGCCTCTTCTACTACGACGGCAGCCTCAAGTACCAATTCGTGATGGATGACGGTCGCCCCCTCGTACCAGCACGAGGCGTCCGCTACCTCGAGCGACAGTGGTGTGTGTCCTCGGCCACCGTCAGCGCCACCGATCCTGAAGTCGCTGACGCCGTCGGGTACGCCTGTGAGTACGCCGACTGCACTAGCCTGGGTTACGGCTCCTCTTGCAACGGGTTGGACGCACGGAGCAACGTGTCGTACGCCTTCAACCAGTTCTTCCAGGTGGCCAACCAGCAAAAGGGGGCATGCAACTTCTCCGGCCTCTCCGTCATCACCAAGACTGATCCCTCGCAAGGGAGTTGCAAGTTTAACATCATGATCGACGAGGGAAAGCACGATCGTGCTGTGGATATCAGCGCCACCGGCGGAGGTGGAGCTTTGCTCCGGCGTAGGGCGGCCGTGGCCATCCTGCTGCTATGGACCATGAGTTCTGTTCTTTAAATTCGGCATTATTGATGAAACAACGTAACGTACAAAATATTCTTGAAGTACAGCTCAATTTACTAAGAGTCTACTTGTTAACCAACCAAAGAATTTGTTTCGTTCTATATACGATAAGGTAAAGAATCTCAGAGGACACACTAAATTTATCTGCATATCAATAGATTTACAACTAAACAGTCAATGAATTAACTCACTGATTAAGAGGCATCCAAGTAATTGAGGGAGTTGATACGACTAATCTCCTGGTACCTTTGCCCTCTTCACCAAGCGAACGAGATCTTGCACCACCTCTGACATGGGTGGTCTGAACTCTGGCTCAGACTGTCAAACAACATATGAGCAACGAAGTTATTAGATTGAAAGAGTAATGCAAGAATATCCAACGTGACTGCAGTCGAGCATAAAAATTTTCATGCATGTGAAGTACCATTTTACCTGGACACAGAGGGCTACTACATCAGCAAATCGAGAGACTGATTTCAAAGGGTATAGCCCCTTGAGTGCAGGATCGATCATCCTTTCCAGAGCGTCAATGTCATGGAGTTGAGGAGCTGCCCATTGCACCAACGATTGCTCCGACCATGGCCTTGAGCTGTTGGAGTTTGCAAATCAATCAGACTGCAACATCATAAACTTAAAGCACTAACAGCATTTAAACTTCCAATCAGCTGCTTTTGTCGAGCATTTTAATAGAATACATATCCTCCAATAGATTACTTAGTTGAACCTCGAGCATCATTTTTTAGGAAATTAAGTGGGTATTCTTTATGAATCTTTTCAAAGATTACCTGTCAAAAGGTTTCCTCCCAGTCATGAGCTCCAGCATGATCACTCCGAAGCTGTAAACATCGCTCTTAAGAGTATACTGGCCAGCCATGGACAACTCGGGTGGATCATATCCCATTTTTATAATTTCAGATGTCTGTAAGAATCAATGAAGCCAAAGCGGGATTGAATTTAGAAATTCATGGAACCAAAAAATAAAAAATAAAAATAATAGCATAGGCATCTGAACTGTTCAGAACAAGTTGGGACCTTAGCTATGCATTCACTAAACCAAATTTATGCCAAGGTCAATCATTCATACAATTATCTATCATACTCAGTAACACTGTACACAGACATATACAAATTCAGTCCATAAAATAATTTATAAGCCTCTGTAACAGAATTCCAAAGTACCAGTTGAAAGGAAAAACATTTCGCTTCTAGTTGTGCACTTAAATGTTGCTTTGGGTAATTCTTTTTTTTTTCTTAAAAAAGGTTTCCCCTAATTTTGATGAAGCCTCAGACTGCACAAAGGTATCTCACCTCTTAATATTTAATCGTTTGTCAAGGTTGTTCTCAAGTGGCCGCCAATGGAACTACTTATCTCATATTTCACATCTCCAATAGGAATTTTCTCTCAAGCAACCATTAATTAATAGAGACTAGGTCCACTCCTACCTTTTATTACATTGTGTGCTTGGTCCATATAAGGCCATCAAAGAAGAGAGGAACCGAAGAAAACCAAGTCACATTGAACAAAGGTATGTTTTTGGTTTTCAGTTTTTTTTTTTAAATTTTATTTTAGATGATCTTGGGCAGTGAAATTTTCTCCTGCATCTTCATCTCAATATTCTCATAAATGCTCTAGTACTTACAATCTCCAAAAACACCCAAATATTAGTAGTAAGTTTGTGAACAACATTGGTTAGATTCCAGAGTTAGAATAAAAAATATATTTGGATAGAGCTTGTAAATTAATCAGAATTTATGATGCAAATTAGCAATAATTTGAACTTTGAGACGTTTGAAGTTGTTTGGTATTTGGTAGTGTTATTTGATAATTCATTTTTGACTTAGTAATCAATTGATAGTGATTATTATATTTCCTAGTTTGTTGTGTCATTTCCTAGTTTTTGAGCCTATAAAAGTGTTTAGTCTCTCTTGTAATAATTAACTTTTGATTAATAGGATTCCACTTTGCTCCCAAAATAACATACAGCCTACAAAAGACGAAGCCAATTTGATTAATAGGATTCCACTTTTGATTAATAGGATTACTTTTGTTCCTTTATTTAAAATTTCTTTGTTTAATTTAGTTAGTTTAGTTAATTTTCTCATGTACAATCTATTCCAGATTATTCAAAAAAATTATATGCCACCTTACACGCTTAATTTTCTATTTGTTCCTTTTATTTACAAGGTTACTTTTATAATTTTCATTACTTGTTAAGCCTTCACATGATGAAAAACCCCATTACTAGAAAAGTAGATGAGGTGTGAGATAATGAAACACGAATTTAGGGCCTACAATTTAGAGTGGATTACCTAGAATGATTTAAAGACTATACTACCAAGTATAACTGACAAATTTAACGAAAACGATATTGAGAGTTAGCACGGAATACACCTCATGAAGACCCGCGACCTTCACTCAGACAACACATGCACCGTGATTATTATTTCACTTTGGATGAAGATCACTTCTTTGAAACTCATTCCTAGCCTAGATGTGGGTCTGACACCACCCAGTTAGTCAAACTCAAAGCCCCTAGTTTCGGTGGTTATCTAAACGCAAATGCATTCCTCTATTGGATCACTGAAAAAGAAGACTATTTAACTGAAATAACATGAGCCAAATTGAATGACTATGATTTATTAAAATCAAACTCGTCGATCTAGCAAAGTCTTGGCAAAGTGTTCACAATCACTATGTCGCTATGGGAGCTAAGCCCATCACAAATGGTTAGATATAAAGCAAAGTTGATTGAGTACATTTTGACAAACTTTAGAAACACTTGATCCCAAGCATAATAGAATCCCAAAGTAAGTTCAAGAACTTGCATGTGTTATATATAATTCTAGAGTAGTCTCTTGGGAACTTGATCCACTTTACCAATGGACTTAGGCTTGAGATCCACGACAATTCAAGAGTTTTCCTTGACCTCAATCAAAGATGCTTGCCATAAAGGTTGTAGAGATTGAGCAATTCTTGATACTGTTTGCCTGAGTCATTATACTCTCACGTGCACACACCAGCATTCCACAATCTGGAAAACCAACTAGCTTGACTTGCCTATAAGCTATTATCCAATAAGCAAAAGCTGATACACACACCCTTAGGAGATTCGAGGACCATAACTCTAGACATACAGTGCTACAATTGTTGTGACAAGAGATATGTAAGATCCAAATGACCCCATAGAGTATTGATTGGCCAAACCCAAACACAACTCTAAGAATGAAATACAGGATAATGCCCAACTATGGGTAGTGATGAAAAGGTGAAACCCTTAAATGAACACCAAGAGGCCAAGGGAGATAACAGAGAAGTTGTGAAGTTGTAGGGCTTCACGAAGTGCGCTGCATTCTACCCACACCCATAATTGACGATGCATGGAAATACATTAGCATCTTCCTTATGCCAAGTGGAGAAACAAGTATTGCAATATTGTCATTGACAGTGGGATTTGCATGAATGTAACTTTCACACAAGCCCTTTCTAAAATCCAAGTCACACCCAAGTCCCTATAAGGTGATATACCAAATTATCCTTCCTATTACATAGTAATGTTTGGTTTCTATTAAGATGATCCATATACCTTCTACCCATAAGTGTTGCCCATATCATCCTTGATTGGTCTTGGCTTTAAAATCTCTCTATTAGTGGATAAATTTGATCAGGAAAACACTTATTTTCAGTCTCAATGAATGAAATATTAAGTTATAGCTGGCCAACCCAAGTGCACATTAGCCTAAACCTAAGGTCACAACAAAGCCAAACCAACCTTTAAAGCAACTTCTTCACTTTCTCACTCAATCCAAATTTGAGAGAAAAGGTACGGAGTCAGCGTGATGATAGTCTTAGTGACTCAAACCTCAACGTTAACCCTATTATCTTACCAATAATCACCTCCATTAGTTGAAAAGATACTAGATTAGCTTGAGGATATTTGTAGAGTTACCTAATGTGCTACCACCTATGTGCATGATGCAACGCACTATAAACTTAGTTCTAAGATCATAATTACCAAATCTGTTGCACTACTACATGAACCTCTTGGATCCCCTTAGGACAGGTTGAATTAAATAAGCAAGTCAAAGGACTCTTATAAAAAAGTTTCATTAGGGAGAGTACAAGTACATGAGTTGTCCCTACCTTATTGATGCCTAAAAATGATAGTTCTTAGAGAATGTATGTTGATAGTCATACTATCAACTAGATCCTTGTCAAGGTAGGTTTCCATACCAAGACTTATGACATGTTTGAGTTGAGCAGGAGTTCGATGATTCTCTACAAAATTAACTTGCGTAGTGGATATTACCAAATTAGGATGAACATTGATGACAAGTAGAAAACAACATTTAAGACATAGGATGGAGTATACAAGTAGTTGGTCATGCCCTTCAAATTTCAAACACTCTAGTACTTTTATGAGCATAACTAATGAAATTCTGAAACCGTTTATAGGAAAATTTCTCATAATTTAATTTGATGACATAATGATTTTTAGTTAGACACACAATACCTACTTGAAACACATCTGCCTTGTCTTAGAGAGCCTTAAGATCAAGAAGTTATTTGTCAAACTAAAGTGCACCTTCCTATAACCCAGGTTTTCTCTCCTTGGGTTTATAATCCTTGTAGAGAAAATTAGAGTAATAAAGGATTAGCTTGAAACCCATACCTTTCAGGAGGCCACGGTTTGCAATTTTCTACAAAAACTTCATTAAAGACTTTAGCGCCATTATAACTCCCATAACAATCTATAAGAATGGATGGTAACAGTGGTATAAATTTGCCTTCCCAAGCCTTTAGGGAGATCAAAGAAAGGGTGACTAAGGTGTTGTTCTCTAATCCTTTTAAGGTACTTCTTCCTAAAGTAAGTGTAGAAGGGAATCTAATTGCTCCTTTTAGCAAAAGAACTCAATCTAACAATGTTATTTGATCTATGATAAAGAATTTTATGCTATCATCCAAGCTTTTAGACATTGGCATTGCTATCTACTACCTAATTAGTTCATCTTGCATTTTGGCCACAAGACAATGAGCTTTATCCAATTCTAAAGAAGCTAAGTGTCAAAGATGGTAGGTGGATTGAATTCCTTCAGAAATATGTTTTTGTCTTTAAACATTGACCTGCTATAGACAACAAATTTGTTGATGCACTAAGTTATGTAATAGCCACATTGCACACAATGAACACATGATACAATTTAAGCACCTTAAGCAAGAGAACACCTGTCCTCCTAACTTCAGCCCAATCTTTTAAGTTCATAAAGAAAATTGTCATCACTTGGTTGACTTTGTGAATAAAGACTGTTTTCTGCTTAGGGTTTTGAGGTACACATTTATGCATTTATATTATCTCACTTAGGAAGTTCTTTATTTGGGATATGCACACAAATGGTCTAGTTGGGCACTAAGGGAAAGATACAATCATCATTGCTTATTTTAGATGAATTTTATTAGCCCTCACTATGACGAGATGTTGCCCAGATCATCTCAGATAACTAACTCAACTAAACAACACATAAGTCCTTATACATCATTGTCAATTCCTTATGAACCTTCCAAAGACATTAGCTTGGATTTCATTTTAGATTTACCTAGGACTAACCAAGGCCACAACTATATTTTAGCAGTGCTAGACTATTTTTCAAAGATGAGACATTTCTGCTGTGTAAACAAACCAACAACAAATCACATATAACCAAGTTGTTCTTCAGAAAATAATTAAACTATATGGATTATCCACATTTATAGTTTCAAAAAGGAATGTAAAATTTGTTAGTTATCTTTGGAAGAAGGCTAATTTGCGTACAATAATTGAGTAAAGCAAAGCAAAGTAATCCACTGAAAAGTTTATTAATGCTATGTACGCCAAGGTGTGGATTGAAGAAGGAAAAGAATTCAAGGTGGAAAAAAATCTCAGGGAAAAGGAAAGGAAAAGAAAAGAAAAAGATGAGAAAGAAGAAGGAAAGGAGAGGGAAAGGAAAAAAAAGAAAAAACTCCTGCGAATTTGTGGTGGCTCGCGACCAGCCGCAAGTGAGGCCGCCAACTCAATCGCAAGCGAGGCCGCCAAACTCGTGGCTGCGAGCTATCTCTCTCTTGCAGCTGCAAGCAACCTCGCGACGCCACTACAAGAGATTCGAGCGAGGCACAAGTTGACAAGGATAGGACGGAGATCCAGAACGCCAATAGGGCTCCAGATGCATCCTTGGGTTTTTCGAAGTCATCTACAACACTAAATCAGTTTTCAATATCATTCATTAAGTAATACTCTATCCTACTTTTTCAATAGGCAAAATTGTTGCCGTCGAAGTAGGGAGGTCGTGCAGTGCTATAACCCTCTTGAAACGCCATTTAGTTCTTTCGGTTGAGTGTTAGTTCACATGAAAGGCAACCTCGCTCTGATACCACTTGTTGGGATCGGTGCGTTCGCTAGAGGGGGTGAATAGCGATTTTTTTTCTTTCCTGCAAAATCGTTAGCGGAAGCAAAAGAACAAAAATAAGATAAAAGAAGACAATCGCTAACCCGTTCGATTTACTTGGTATCCACCTCTACGAGGTGACTAGTCCAAGGATCCACACACACAGCACCTTTCCACTATGAAAAACCTCTCCTTTTCAAAGAGCATTTTGAAGGCGGAGAAACTCTTACAAATCAATCACTTCCTTGTACAAGATTAGTAGTGAGGTTTAAAGGAAGAGATATGAAGATTACAAAGATTGGAGTTCGTGCAAGAATAAAAGAATGTGAATCACCCCTTTCCAATCGTCAAACTGCGTTTTTATAAGATTCCGTACATCAGTCGACTTCTCCAAGAGCCAGTCGACTGATAAGCTTCAACAACTCTTTAATCTGCATTTAATTGGCCAGCTGGCACCCCAACGGTCGTCTAGCAGTCGACTGCTCCAGTCGACTGCACCATGAGCAGTCGACTGCTCCAGTTGACTGCTCCACTCGACTTATCTTTCTGTGAAGTCTGTGTGTGCTTCTGATCAACCATCAGTTGACTGCACCATGAGCAGTCGACTGCTCAACTGGTCAGTCAACTGCCCATCAGTCGACTGGTCAACTGGTCAGTCGACTGATCAAGCTGAAACTCCCCTTCCAACTTCTTCTTCAACCCTTAGCCTTGACGCAAGCCTTCAAATGCCTTCCACAAGCCTCGTGCCCTTCCTTGCACTAGCTTGAGACGTTTCTCTCAACTTCGTCGTGCTAAGTCTTCCTTTGCCAAGAGGCCGTGCCTCCGGGACTTCATTCTTTGCCAAGAGGCCTCGCCTCTGGGACTTCACCTTTGCTAAGAGGACACGCCTCCGGGACTTCACCATTTGTCAAGTCTTCATTCCTGGACTTTCCTGTGAACTCAATTTACACACGTTAGATCACCAATATTGCCTAACTTAAACTCATTTTAGCCAAACATTAAAATCCAAATCACTTGGGGCAAGATTGCACCAACAGAAGGAAATGCCCCGGTGGATTGTGTTGATAGCTAGTAGGTGGTGGATGATCGCCTAAGGAAGGAAAATTACTTGACCTTACAGAGATTGCAGTCAGTGGAGAAACTCAAGTGGGATGGCCAATGGTGAAGGGTGGTGAAGATGATCTGTTTGTGGCATCGATCCTCTATTCTTGCCTTCTAGAAATTAAATCATGATTTGGGGTGTTACTGTAGCATTCTCTTTTGAATCTTCGCCATCCAATCTAGATCTGAAATCAATGAATGATAATCACATATTTGATCTAAGGGTTGGGATGAGTTCATATCTTGATCCAAGTCTCTAGATCTTAATCAATGGCTAAGATCTACTCTCCCTTGACTTGGATGGATGGGTTTTAATGGATGGTTTAGATCACTCCTTATCTTGGATGAATGGTCTAGATTGCTTCAGGTTGGATCTCTTTATTTAAACCTATTGGGACTGGTGCGTTCGCTAGAGAGGGGTGAATAGCAATTTTTGAACTTTTCTGCGAAATCGTTAGCGGAAGCAAAATAAAATAAAGAAAAGAAAGCACAATCGCTAATCGGGTTTGTTTACTTGGTATCCACCTCTACGAGGTGACTAATCTAAGGATCCACACACACAGACGACCTTTTCACTATGAAAATTTCTTCTTTTCAAAGAGCACTTTGAAGGCAGAGAAACCTTTACAGAATGATTTCTTCCTTTCACAAAATGAGTAGTGAAGTATGGAGGAAAATTAGAGAGAGTTACAGAGCTTGAAGATCGTGCAAGAAGAGAAAGAATAGAACCCTTGCTTTCCCAATCGTCAATCTGCATTTTTATAAGATTCCGTACATCAGTCGACTGCTCCAAGGGTCAGTCGACTGCTCCAAGGGTCAGTCGACTGATGGACTTCAACGGCTCTTTAAATCACATTTAATTCGCCAGCTGTTCTTCCAATGGTCATCTATCAGTCGACTGATGGTGCCATCAGTCGACTGGTCATCAGTCAACTGATCAACTGGTCAGTCGACTGGTCATCAGTCGACTAGTCAACTAGTCAGTCACCAAAGTCTCTAGGTGTTTCTGATCAAGATATTAGTTGACTGATGGCAGTGTTAGTCGACTGGTGAAGCTGAAAATCCTTTTTCAGCTTCCTTCTTCATCCCTTAGCCTTGGCGCAAGACTTCAAACATCTTCCACAAGCCTCGTGTCCATCCTTGCACTCGCTTGAGATGTTTCCCTCAGCTTCGTCGTGCTAAGTCTCCCTTTACCAAGAGGTCGCACCTCCGGGACTTCACCATTTGCCAAGAGGTCGCACCTCCGGGACCTCACCATTTGCCAAGAGGTCGCGCCTCCGGGACTTCACCATTTGCCAAGTCTTCAAACCTGGACTTTCCTGTATACTCAAATCACACATGTTAGATCACCAACATTGCCTAACTTAAATTCATTTTAGCCAAACATTAAAATTCAATTCCACTTGGGGCAAGATTGCACCAACAAAACCTAGCTTTGAACTTGATTTGGATCGATCTGACTCGAGTCCATAACCCTTTAATCATCTACAAAAATCACATTCAAATAACTATCATGAAATATTACAAATATGAGATAATTATATTTAAGTCCAAAAATAAATCCAACTATGAAATGTAGTATGAATATGAAACCAAACACATAAATAGTTAAAAATATAAGTATACATGCTAAAGTCTCATATCAAAATGATAGTTATCAAGGGGTGTAAATCCAAGAAATAGATTGCAGTGAACCCAAGTAAGGCATGCGCTAGCTCGATCTACACACATTAAATGTCAGACCGATCAGGGAAAAATTTACTGAAGTGAATCAACCTACGTTTTGCCACCTGAATCCTTTTTATTACTACCTTCTCAGGTACATAACAGATACATTAATGGTTGGATCTGAAACAGTCAACGTTAATAGCAAATTTATAACCACTCGAGTGAAACAACCGACCATTGATGGCCAACAACTGATGTTTTGAGTCAGGTGGGTAAAGGTAGTAAATGACCTTTATTCGACCATTTAACGCTGTCAAGGGCCATTGATAACAACCAAATTAACGTATTATTTTGTATCCCTAATTGGCAATTTTAATTCTCTCATATGCTTAAAGTTGTGTTTATAATATATTTTATGAGCAAGGGTTTATTTTGGACTTTATTTCAATTTCTTGTCAAGTGATACATTATTTCTGAATTCTAAGTGTGTTTTGTCTTGTAGGGAAAATCAAGGAGAGCATCAAGAGTTTGGGGGAGCATTTCTAGCAAGGGGCACAACCTAGCTGTGCCCCTGGCAAGGCCAAGCCATGCCCCCTACTATCTTCTTCCAACAGTGGCAAAACCGACCACCATAGGATTAGACACGGCTGTGTCACCACCTAAGTGACCAACATGGCCATAGCATGGGATGGTTCAAGGGGCCTATACAAGCCAAGTTGAGATCTAGGGTTCAGGGAGTCTTCTTCCTCCACCATTTCCACCATCTCCACCTCCATCAAGAGTCCATCTCACCCTCTCATTTGAGTGAGGCTCCATCTTCATCTACGGTGGCCATCTCCCTCCATCCATTGAGAAGAAGAGGTGAAAGAGAGGTTCCCTTTGTCATCTCCAACTCACCCGCGGCCTTGCCTTCATCCACCTCAAGAGAAGGAAAGGGGATTCCCTTCCTCATCGGAAAGCCACCATCCATCGAGGATATGAGACGGAAGAGTGTTCTCATCATTCTCTCCTCCACCATTGTCCATCAAAGTTTAGGGGTTCCTAGTTCCGAGCCATGCCACATCCATCCGTCGATTGTCCATGAACTTTGGGGTTCCAAGTTCCGTGCATAACTCCACCAAGCTCGCAGGGTTCTAGCGCTCGTTTCGCATCATCCAATCGAGGGAGAGATCTTCACTTTACCTTAGTGCTTAGCTTAGTTCCATTTATGCATGCTATATGTTTGTTTTTATGTCCCTTACACTTTTGTTCATTTAGTTAATGCTTTTCAATTCATATTAATGCTTGCTTTGTCAAGTTTCATTTAAATGCTCTAGGTTTCTATTATTCATTTTGATGCAAGTAAGTTAGGTTAGATTAGGAATGCTTTATGTTATGCTTTCATGAATTCAATTGCAATTGTAGTTTAGATTACATTAGAATATCTTTCATTTAGTAATCTTAGGAATCCAAAATCCAAACCCCCAATTAGAACATCAAAAAACCTAAAACAATAACATTAAATCCTAGGATTACCATTCATTGGCTACATTCCTTGTGAGAGACAATTGGGTCATTTCCTATGCTAAATTAATGTAGAGGAGTTCGATAATTTATTGGATACTATAGTACAACACAAAATCTTTATCAAAATAGTGTCGTTGTAGGGGAGTGTTAGCAGTGTTTGATAATCTTAGAATTATTCTTTGTTTTTCTATTTTTCTATTTTATTTTTCTGATCAATGAAATTTTTAATATCTCTGATTACCCTCAAACTTTGCAAGTTGATGGAAAAGGGTGTGGAGATCAATACTCATAACTTTGCTATGAATAATGGTCTATTTTGGCTAAATTCCATCGTTTAGATCACCTTTTCAATTTTTCAAAATTTTTCATTTCATTTTTATATTTATTTTCACTTACTTTTACTCTTGTGGCAGTCGCAAAAATTCTAAAATTATTTAGGGCCTTAATTCTCTTGAATCCATGTGTTTTATTTTGTATGTTTCTTGTGTTTTTTGATCTTATTTGTTTCACATGGATTTCTATTCTCAGCAATTTGGAGGCTTTAATGAGGCATATGTTTATGGTGTTTAGCAACATAGAATGGGAAGTAGATTGGATGAGATAACTTTTATTGTCTCACAGCTCAGTGTCATGAACCAATTTTCAATGCCAACTATGCAACCTTAGTATTACCAGCCTAAACCTTAGTACTAACTAGCCTAAACCTCAACAATATTAGCCCCTTCGATAGAATAGGTATGATTCATCTTCCATTATCTATAATTCAAGTTAGAGAGATGATCTAAATCATAGGTATGAGGATGCACAACAACAAATTATTAAGCAACCTCAGTGCTATAATTAGAGTGAGAGTAGGTTGGACGAGATAGCTTCTATTGTAAAACAAATTGGAATGAACCAATCTCAACAGCCAACTATACCTCTTCTAGTACGACCACTTTGATTTTGGAATGACCCAAGGACTAGCAGATCACAGTTGTTTTCGGAGGTTGAGCCAACTCCCTAGGAGACATCCCAAGACTTCGATGTAGAAATTCCTGCTCCCATTTAAACAGAAACCTCGGGAACTAGAATATCTCATGTAGCAGATGGCAACCCCTAATCTTCAATCCCAACAGCAAGTTGATGCATTCAAACAGTATTTGAAGATACAGATGGACCAACTTGCATCATCTATTAGCTAGCTATAAGCACAAGATTTTAGTTAACTTTCCTTAGAGACAATTCCTAATGGTATCTATGTGTTTGAGGAGATAGATTATAGAGTTTATGATAACATTATCTTTGATTATGTTACTCTACAAGACTCCTTTAATTCACTATGTTGTGATGACGAAGCATGCAAGGATAAAATTATTGATGTTGTAGATGCTTTTGTTGATAATGATGCATGTAAAATTTTGGATGGAATTGTAGTTGTTGCAGATTCTAATGGAAATGATGCACATAAAATTCTTGATGAGAGTGTAGATATTGTTGCAAATATTGATGATGATGATGTTGTTATGTAGCCACCTAAATTGGAGTTAGAACAACCCCTTCTTGATCACTTGAGGCAAGACAAAGAAGATAGTGGATGGACATTTGTAGTAGGAGCAGTTCTTGCTCCGAGGATTGAGATAGCACTCCATGATATCTGTTATACCTCAAAGATACTTAACTCTATGCCAGTTTTGAAATTCATGTTGAAGAAGGCCCTAACTCCCCTGCACTAATCAAGCATCCGGAGTGGATACTTCAATTGAACCGTCTCCAACCTCCAAGAAGAACTATCAAGGGAACAATGGTAGAGCGAGTGGTTCTACTTTCAATTCAAAGCATTCCACCTTGGGGCTGGAGGCTTTGACTAAATCAACTATAATCACCAAAGAGAATTTTCTCTCAAATCATCTCCCCTTTGGTCTGACTTCTATTTTTGAATTGTTTTCAACCACTAGGAAATAAGGGGAGTTTGTTCCTTTCTTTGCTTTGTTTGCTTTGCTTTCCAATTTTGCACTTTGTTTAGTTTTGGTTGAAATTCCATACGTGTTCCTTTGTAACATTTTGAGAATCGTAAATGTTTTTATGTTTAACTGTCAAGTTTTACGATTATTTACATGATTGAATACTCTGTCTACATGTTGTCATTAGTGTGGTGATGGACTAGATTAAGTTTCTTAGTTATATTTACCTAGTGAGGATCTTGGCCATACTTATTCTTTATCCTCTTGTATGTGAGTTTCACTCATAACAATTGATACTCTAAAACTTGCTTTGCTTCTTTTTTAGACAACATTATCGTATGCATGTATGAATGAGATGAAGGCCATCTCATTTGTTCACTTTGTGATTTCCCTATTTGTTTAGTACTAGCTGAATAATTCCCTTAGCACCATTATTGTTTGTTACATTTGTCTTATCATACCTTTATTTTTTTATCCCTTGCCTTATCTTTGAGAGTTGTGATTGATGGCATGATGAGTTATATTATTTGAGATAGACAAACTTTAAGTTGGGGGGGGGGGGGGGGGGGGGGGGGGAGAGAGAGAGAGAGAGAGAGATTGGAACTAAGTGTGGAAGAAATAATAGAATAGGAGTGTCCAAAATACAACATAGATATGTTGTGTTAAGTGACAAGGTTGTGCTCGATTCTGTACACCTCACGTGAAAAAAAAAAAAATTAACCACGACCTGGCCATATTGAGTGCCATGGCCATATATATATATATATATATATATATATATATATACTGGGCACCATTCGTGACCATCAAGTGTAAAAAAAATTAATTTTTTCTTAGAGTTTATGCTTTAGGCTTTAGGGTTTAGTGTTTGTTTAAGGGAAGTGAAAATAAATAAAAAATAAAATTTGTTATACTTGGTGCTTACGGTGGTGCTCACGGATGGTGTCCAACATAACATTCCTCTATATATATATATAGGGAGGAAGAAAAAAAAGAAAAGAAGTCATTCTTAATTTGAGTGATGTTATGTACAATGGAAGTTGAGAAGTTTTGGGGTGAGACTTTTATGCGTGTTACGTGATTAGATTTATCATGTTCATCATTCCATTACTCTAATATTCTCTTTGACTCTTCTTCTTGTGTTACCTATCCTTCTTGTTTCTTTTGTTTCCTTTTTGTCACATTACAACTCTAATAAGTCCTTCAGATTTATGCATATGTATGTTTACAGTAATGGAGAAGTAGAAAATAAGCAAGCATATGATAGTGAAATGTTGGGAGAAGCATTAAGCGAAAAACTCCACCTTGCAAATGTTTATGAGAGCAAGATTAGAACTACTTATCTTGTGAGGCTCTATCATGCTTATTTGATTCAAGTTGATTGAAACCACCATGCTTCTTGGCTAGTATAATAATTAGATTCATGAATGTTTTGATCCTTATAAAACTTGATGGCCCTAAGTAATTACCTTTTACGATCTTCAAAGTATAGATAGGGAGATGAGTTTTTGGTTGCTTTTTAGTTTTGCTTACTTGCTCGAGACGTGTAAGAAATAAAGTGTGGGGGTGTGATAACAACCAATTTAACATATTATTTTGTGTCACTACTTAGCAATTTTGATCCTCTCGTATGCTTAAAGTTATGTATATAACATGTTTTACGAGCAAGGGTTTATTTTGGACTTTATTTCAATTTCTTGTCAAAAATGATACATTATTTTTGAATTCCAAATGTGTTTTGTCTTATAAGGAAATCAAGGAGAGCATCAAAAGTTTAGAGGAGCATTTCCAGCAAGGGACACGGCCTGGCAGTGCCCCTGGCATGACCAAACTGTGCCCCTATTACGTTCTCTAAGCAGCAGCAAATCCAACAACCATAGGATTAGGCATGGCTTGGTTGTGCCCAAGGTTAAGGCCGTGCCACCACCCACAACGTGAGATGGTTCAAGGAGGCTAGAAATGCCAAGTTGTGATTTAGGACTTGGGGAGTCTTCTTCTTCCAACATCTCCAGCATCTCTACCTCGATGAGGAGTGTTAGATTTAAGAGGTGTCCTAAGGCAATCGCCTTATGGTTATATTATTTATTGGATAAATAGTAATTCACTATTTGAGTACACATTTTCTATGTGTTTGATTGGATTTTAAACTCAAATACTGAATATCCGCAATATGCTTCATAGCATGAGAGAATTGTGATTGGATCATGACTCGTGAGCATTTCTACATGTGCAATTATGAATGTATTGAAATTATCCCTAGTTAAGGAATTGATAAGCACAGATGTCATCGTTCTATAGAAACTAGCACGTTTAGACTCCTTGATTAACCAAGTAGCCAATCTCACTACTGGAGACATTGGATGTTGAGAGTTAAACGTGGAAGCTAGTTAAAGGTAATTAGTTCATTGGAGTGACCTACCTTGAGACTTCATATAGTTCTATATATATGTCAATGAAGATTTCAATGCAGCTTAAGTGCGAGTTTCCTTTGACTTACGGTATTCAAGTCACCTTGATCATGGAGGCTTATACTTTGACATCTTAAGCAAACATCTCCGAGGAGGTGTGGACCCGAGATGATTGAGTATAAGTCGAAGTGCCTAAAAGTGTTTGAATAACCCACAAAGGATTCATCGCTCCTTGAAAAAGGAGACGTATACCTTGTGGCCACTTATCAGGATTGTTACTAAAAGTCTTTGGCCAAAGCATTACATGTCAAGAGTACGGTACTCTTGGACACATGTACAAGTAACTTAAATCTATAGGACAAGAAAGCAGCTTGGGCTAGATGTAACGTAGTCAGCTTAATGGGGACCGAATCCCTACCGGTGTCTTCCTATGTTACGAGTGGTTGCGGGTTGTTGCCTCCGACCTCGACGGTCGTTGTGCGCTTCATCTCCGCTCGATGCCATCCTTTGACAAAGCAGCCGGCCACGGCGCTAGACCCCAAGAGTTGTCTTCCTGATTGCGATCGGGCTCTTCTCGGCCTATTGTTGGAACAGGAGATGCTGGTCGTGATTGTTCTTCTCCGTCCTGATTAGTTTCTTCCAAAGGGCAGCCGATTTTGTACGCCAGCAGTCCATGTTTTCTTGGGATAGCAATTGCTGGAGAAGATGAGTGGATGTTATTTTCTTTCGGTTTGATCCTGGTGCAGATCACACGACCGATGCCGACAATCGATCTGGAAGCTTGTGAAGTTTCCGGATAATATTCCATCATCATCGGAATAGTTTCCATCAATTTATCTTAAATCGACGATCAAAGATTGACCATCAAAAATTACATCAGGAATACGATTCTCGGTGATAGTTAGAAAGTCCCGGAATGATCATGATAAACATTGTTGCGTGTTTTCAAAATTAGACTTTTCTCTCGAATCAATCGTTATCTATCATCGGCTAGTATCGAAGATGATAACGCAACTTGTGACTTCCGAAGTCGTCCAAACGGGAGCTTGTCGTGGATCACTAGTAAAGGCGGGACTTCGACGAGGACCGCTCGATTGATGCCAACACCGTTCAAACGTCATCAATGAGGTATGCTTAGAATAATTTATTATTTTATAAAATTTTAATTTTCTATCATGCCTTATACATGTTATTTCCTACTTTACATGCGTGTGTTGTGATAATAATTAGTTTAATTATTTATTTATTTCCGCTGTGCACGTTTGTGAAATGTGTAAATATGCGCATTGTACTAAGACGATCCCAACAGTGGTATCAGAGCATGATAATGCAAGGCCTACCTGTAAAATTGTTTTACGTATAGTAGTTAGTCGTAAACCTAATTAATGAAATTTTATAAATTTAATTTATAATTTCTAATTATAAAAATTTCCTAATTGGTTAGGAGATTTCATATAAGGAAATTTATTTCCTAATTAATAAGGTTTTCTTAATTAAAATTTTGTTTCCTAAAAAAAATATTGAGGTTTAATTTAGAATTTTTAATTATAAAATTTCTTAATTTGTTAGGAAATCTAGATTAGAAAATTTATTTTCTAATTAATTAAATACTCTTAATTAAAAATTATTTTTCTAAAAATAAAATATGTTATTAGATATGAAAATTTATTCTTAATCTAATTAAAAAAATTTCATTTGTGAAATCAAATTCTTTACCATATTTTATTAAATAATATTTAAGATAACTATGGCTAGAAATAGTCATAATTAGTTACATTAATTATGTCATGTCATGTCATTTGCCATGATTACTTGTATTAATTATGTCATGCCATTTATTGCAATGTCATGTAGATAATTTAGGGAGCGTTTGATTTGGACATTTTTCATTTTCATTTTCTTATTTTCTAGAAATTAATGTTTGCTTTGTGTTTTTCAATCTCATTTTATAGAAAATAAGAAGTAATTTTCCAAAAAAATAGAAAATAATAAAATATCATTTTCTATAAAGAATGAAAACTGTGGTTGAAAAATAGAGAATGGAAAAAGGCTGCTACAGTGTCGCACGCCTCCTCATCACATGATTATTTTAATAAAATAATTTATTAAATTATTAAATATAATTAAATAATTTTATTTTAGCAAAATAATTCATCAAAAATAATTTTTTAATAAAATAATTTATTAAATTAATAAATATAATTTTTAATTTTATCTTTTAAAATTTAAAATAAATTTATACTTATTTTAATAAAATAATTTATTAAAATAATTAGTTAAATTAATAAATATAATTTGATAATTTTATTTTAATAAAATAATTCATTAAATTAATCAATATAATTTGTTACTTTTATTTTTAAAATTTAAAGTAAATATATATATTAATAAAATAATTATTTTATTCATAAAATTAATAAATATAATTATTTAATTTTATTTTTTAAATTTAAAATAAATTTATATTTATTTTAATAAATTAATTTATTGAAATAATAAATATATTTTGATAATTTTATTTTAATAAAATAGTTTATTAAAAATAATTATTTTAATACAATAATTCATTAAATTAAAAAATATATTTTATTAATTTTATTTTTTTAATTTAAAAGAAATTTATATATATATTGATAAAATAATTTATTAAAATATTTAATAAAATAATTTATTAAATTAATAAATATAATTCATTAATTTTATTTTTAAATTTTAAAATAAATTATTTTTTTAATTTATGACTATTTAAATTAAATTTTATTGAATTAATTAATTTGATTTTAATTAGCTAAGTTTCACAGTACATTTGAAGTTTTATAATGTTGTATTAGAAGGTCAAGTTTGACCTCTTTCTAATATGGTTGATCCCTTTCTTATATGATTTTTCCTTTTCCATAATAAGATGGTATTTTTATTTAAAAAATCTATTTTATTTATAATTTTTTATATTAACAAACCAAACATATTTTTTAATTTTCTTTTCTAGAAAATATAAAATAGTATATCATACCAAACGTATTATCTATTTTCTAAAAACTAGATCAAAAAATAGAAAAATAGAAATAGAAAATAAAAAATAGAAAATAGAAAAAAGTTTCCAAACTAAACGCCCCCTTATTGTTTGCATGAAAAGAGGATGAGACTTGAAAATCTCTTACAAATAATTAAAGCTAACACCTTCCGATAATATGATTAGAATTAGAGTTTAATTTCTTGTTTGGGTTGTTGAACTCTCGTCAAGTCCGATTTAAAATTAAATATGTTAGAACCATCGAGATATGATCTCATGATTAACGGGCTGGCTTTAACTTGAAGCGTTGATTTGTTGAACTCTCTCTAAGGTCAATACGGATAGAGGTGAAGTCGGGTGTTATACATGTGATGAATACGTGTTAATGTGTTAACAACTCGATGTTTATGCGAACATTCAATTAGTTGATAGCATAATGTGATAATTATGTATACGTGATACATAATCGGTATATGATACCTATCATTGTAGCTAAGAATAGCTTGTTGGACTCTCTCTAAGGTTGTTTTTATTTATATATGGATATCAACTCATTTGGAGAATACCTATAATCTCCTAGATTCAAAGTAAGGGCTCTTGAATTCGTAAAATAAATAGGATCAATTAATATATGTAAATACATTGCAAATCATCTCTCTTATTTACTCGATTGTATTTCTAGATTTAATTGATTACGCATGTTGTCTTTTATTGTGCATAATTTAGGATACCAATGATTTGGCTGACATAACCTTTAGAACCGGTATCGAAATTTGAGAATTGTTCTCAAAATTCAAATTTGTAAATTTTATCTAGAGTTCATAAAAGGAAAGTAGACATGCGATGTCTCTTCCGCTTGATGTATTTCATAAATGAATGTCATACTATTTCCTCGTCCACTCGGGTATTGGATACTGAATGAGGCTCTTATATATGTGATAATATAAAGCCTAAAGAACAGTAAAAGACTTGTTTGAAAATTATTACTATGTTTAGTTTTAATAAAGAATATCCTTTCTATTTCTTATTTAAATAGAAAATGGTCTTATTTGATTTTAGGCAACAATTGTTGTTATCTAATTTGGAATAGAATTCTTTATGAGACCGAAATATTAAGTAATAGTATCTACGTATTAGATATTTCCAACGAGATATTTAATATTGAAACAGACAACAAGCATGCTCGAAAAGATAATCAATTAACCTCATATTCGTGGTATTATCGTCTTGACCATATAAGCAAAAACCGCATCACCAAACTCTAAATGGTTGGTAGTTTGGAATCATTTGAATTACATTCATTTGATACATGCAAATCATGCTTTAAAGGCAAGATGATTAAATCACCTTTTATCGGAAAAGGGTGAACTAGTGGGAGACTTGCTTGGCCTTATACATACCGATGTGTTTGGTCCAATGTCAACTCAAACATGAGGAGGTTATAACTACTTCATTACCCTTTATCGATAATTATTCATGATTGGGATAATTGTATTTATTAAAGTACAAATCTGAAGTCTTTGAATGGTTCAAAGAATTCAGAATTGAAATAGAGAAACAACTTGACAAGAGTATTAGAATACATTGATCCGATCAAGGTGGTGAATACTTAGTCAAGGGTTTCAGGATTATCTAAAAGACAATGAAATATTGTCTAAGAGGATTTCACTGTATACACCTGAGCGTAACGGGGATTAAGGGGTGAAATCGAACCTTGTTGGACATGGTAAGGTAAGTAATAAATTATGCAATCTCCCTAGAATATTTTAGGCAACGTACTTGAGACAACTGTTTATTTGTTAAACAGAGTCTCGACTAAGATGGTCTCTGCTACTCCATGCGAGATATGGAATAGTAAAATCTTGCTTATCTTACTTGAAGATATGAGGTTGTCCTACTTACGTGAAGAGGACTATATCAGATAAGTGGAAAGCTAAATATGATAAATATCTATTTATTTGATGCCCTAAGGAAACGAGGGGTTACCAATTTAATTTATTCTCCTGTGGAACAAAAGCATTTGTTTCACGTCATACTATATTCTTGAAAGAGCTTCTCTTGCAGGAAACAGTGGGAGCTGTTAGCGGTTTATGTAACCGGCCACTACGCACTCCACGAGTGCACGATCTGCACTCGGTGGAGAACGCAGCCTTTCCCTATTAAAGGGAGAGGAAAGCCCTACGAGAGAGGTTCGATTCTGTGATTAGTGAGAACCTGTGCTTGTGAGCGTCCAAGCGAAGAGGAGAAGAGGTTGCCGGAGAAGAACGCCAAATCGTAGGATTTGGTTTGTGGATTCGTGGAGAGTCTTCTGTCAAGTGATAACTCTTCCGACAGAAGCGATCTTTGACACCGGAGCCAGAGACGAGGCACGCTTCAACAGCAAGTCAGCGACGTGTCCTCTGATTTGGCGAGGCTGGCGTGGAACCGGCGACTGAGGTCGGCGGTTGGCGTCGGCGGCAAGACAACGAGAGTTGTTTTTTTTTGTCAGTGGCACGGCTGGTGCAGCGAGGCCGGCACACGCTGGTGCCGGCAGGGCACTGGCGAAGCAGGCGCTGGCAAGGGGCTGGCGCCGGAGCGGCGGAGCGGCGACACTGTGCTTCGTGCACAGGAAGAAAAAAAAATAGAGCGGCGACACTGTGCTTCGTGCACAGGAAGAAAAAAAACAGAAAGGAGACACTGTGCTTCGTGCACAGGAAGAAAGAGTTCGGCGGCGATAGAAACTAAGTTTTTTTAGGGCATGTTTTTTTTTTCCTTCGTTTATATTTTAAAAAAACAGAAAGTTAATTGGGCGAGTTAGCAATGGGCATGGAACAGTAAGGTTAATTGGGCTTCGGGTTAGCAATGGGCAAAGATGAAGCCTGATTAAATTGAAATTCCATTAAAAGAAATGGCATGATATGGATTTGAACCAATGACCTTCAAAGTCATTACCTCACGTGCTAACCACTAAACCAGCAATGTAATATGAAATTGAATTAGTTTCAATTACATATTTTGAATTTGTGGATCTGATTAATTAGATTTAATTAAATGAATCTGTTTCATTTGTTTATGTGGATCTGATTAATTAGATTTAATTAAATGAATCTGTTTCATTTTATTTATATGATCTGATTAATTAGATTAGATTAAAAAAAATGGATTTGTTTCATTTATCTATTAATCTGATTAATTAGATTAGATTAGAAATATGGATTTGTTTCATATATCTAATAATCTGATCAATTGGATCTGATTAGAGTTGATATTAATCAACTATACTCATAATTATGAGAAGTTGTTTGAACAACTAATACCCTAGAAACAACTCAATAGGCTGAGAAAATTTGATATCATACATGGTGCTCAAGTGCCTGGGGTGCTTAGAGCTAGATGATATTTTAATTCATGGAACACTGCCATGTTGAGTTTTGCCATGTTGAGTCTTCAAGGTGCCGATCGACTGATCAAAAGGATCAGTTGACAAAACCCCAATAAATCAAGAAGATTTATTTTTCTTGATTTATTGTGTTAGATCTATGCCTGTATAAATTGAATTAAGCTGGTATATGTACTGGTTTGTCAGTTTTGTACTGACTTCATTAATTTCAATTTTTCATATGGCAAGGACGATTACCACGATGACTCGACGTGAAATGATGCGCAATAAACTGAGGGAAGCTATCCAGTGGATAGAATATGACTCGGCTTATGGAGTTAGTGGACATATGGGGAGGTTAGACAGACTGTTCTGGCGTCTGGAGATGTAGGACTTCCCGATTCTGGATAATTACAGGATTTGGGCTTTGATTTGTTC
>NC_133869.1:4518235-4571668 GCF_044706935.1 Curcuma longa
GAGGCCTTAATGTTCGAGGGCACCATCGGTGTCACGTGCTCCGGTTTGTCGCCCCACCCATCCCATCCGCTATCGCCCAAGCCACGGAGGCACAAGGCGCACTCCTCGCCGGCCTTCCCTTCCCCTACATTGCCTCTATCGACGCCTTCGATGCCGGACGGTGGCCCATATTCTCTAGCAGCGCTAGCTCCAGTGAGAAACAACCCAAATCCCCCACCCGTAGATCGACTGCAAGGTTAGGTCAAGCCTTGGGCCGACATCATCGCCGCCGGCTGTTGCATTCTCAGAATCCGCTCAAAGAAGGAAGCTCACGTCGCTCTCCTCCATCGATGCAGATCGATCGAAATGGAAGTAATTTGAAATTCGAGCCGAGGAAGTAAGCGACCAGAGGGCGAAATCATGACTTTTTTTTAAGGAATGGTTAAATGTTGGGCCCATGGGCAACGCAGCCCATTACAACGAACGAATGAACGAAGAAGTCGGCGGGACCATTAAAATGACTCTTCATTTACCAATGTTCGCTTGTCCTTGACGGCGGAAGGTGGCGGAGGAGGAGGAGGAGGAGGAGGTGACGGTCGAGGGAGGGGGAGCTTGACCTCCACATCTCCCTCCTACCGTTTCCTTCCGATCTCGTTCCATTCCGAGCATGGATGCGCCGAAGCTCCCGATCCGCCCTTCCTCCGCCCGTTTCTTCCCATTCATATCCAGGAGTCCATCATCCGCCCATAATCCCTACCGACGAGGCATTTGGATCTCTGTTTGTTTCTTATCTGTCGCCTTTCTTCTCGTCTGCCTCGTTGTCTCCTCCCGCAGCTCGACTTCTCCATTTGGGATTGTTATCGACGCCGGGAGCTCCGGCACCCGGATCCACATATTCTCCTCCAAGGGAGTAAGGGGTGGCGTTCCTTTGCTCGATTTGAAGTCGATGGCGGTGATGCGGAAGACGCCCGGTCTGTCATCTTACTTAGGGGACCCGGAGCTCTCCGGGGAGTCCTTGGTGGAGCTGTTGGAGTTCGCTAAGGAGAAAGTGCCGATGGACTGGCACAAGGTCACGGAAGTTAGGCTAATGGCAACAGCGGGCTTGAGAATGGTCGAAGTGGGACTGAGGGAAAGGATTTTGGAGTCTTGCAGGAGGGTCCTGAGATTGTCAAGCTTTCAATTCAAAGACGATTGGGCGACTGTGATATCGGGTTCGTAAATTATTTCTTTCTGTGAATACTGTCATCATCCCCTCTTAGCTACTGCATGGAAACATCAATAAATTTTTAGTGTTTGGTTTGTTAGATATTGGTTACTCATCATGATATCTGATAAAAATACGTTATTTTACTCTGTATCTGGTCGCTCTATATAATTCTATTAAAAATCTTCATGAATTTATAGTCAATGTTATGGTCACAGGTTCTGACCTAGGTGTGTATGCTTGGGTTGCTGCCAATTATGCACTTGGAACTTTGGGAGGTGATCCTAATAACACTACTGGGATACTTGAGCTTGGTGGAGCATCAGCACAGGTTAATTCTTGTTCCTATGGCATGAAGATAATCTCAGTCCATTTTGCACATATGTTTGTCACTCTGTAACATGGACCCATTTAGATTTTAGGAAATTATCAACATATGATTGCTGTTATGATGTATTGTTTCTTGCAGAAAATATCTTGAGATGTGATATGATGTCAACTTTATTTATGCACGTAGGATGACAATTGAGCTGAACCAACTTGATCTTTAGCTTGTTTCAACTGTAAATTTAACTTTAAGCATCAGGCTCAATCCATCCTTGTTTATTACTAGATGTGCTTGATGTTGAGACTTGATCAATGTCATAGTTCAAATATTATATTATAATTCAATTTAAGATCTTTCTCATATCAGTCTCAAGGAAGTGGTTAGCAACCATAATTTCTCTAGACTTTCAAATATCACTAAGATCATAATAAGTTTGTGATGGAGACAAGTGGCAGTCTCCTCTAAAGATTATAAACAACTTTAATTTGGAAAATGATGAGTCTATTTGAGAAATAATATAAGCTTCAACAATTCCAAGGTTTGAAAACCAAAGTTTGGAAGCCCAAGAGTTCACTATAAAGTCTAGCAATTCCAATGTTTTTCAATTTCCAATTTTTGGGAATTAAAATGCCAATTAAAAGTTTTTATGAGTTCTCTATGTTTTCTATGTTAAAAAGTCCATTTAGTAGTATAAATATGTATTGTTGTATTACTGGAAGAATATGATGATAGTAAGTTAATTTTTAATATTTTGTTTTAGATTGTGTGATGCCTAAGTTTTTATAACCTTTCTATACTTCCTACTCCACAAAACCTTCAAACAATCAAGCTCTCTCATTTTAGATTCGTGCTTCATAAACCTACAAATGATCTTGTGTTGCTTCAGTTTGCCTTACTAACCTTATAAATATGTTTGCTCAAGAGCTAATAATGATCTTAAGCACATGCTTATAATTAAAGTAATTTAAAGATTGTAATTAGTATGTTTATATGCTCATCTACGAGGCTTTCAAAATCTTGTATGTTTGTTTGTTTATCTAAGTTTATTTGTGGTGGGTAGAGTGTTGGGCAATTGTAAAGCAACACAAAAGAAGTTATTGTGGTGCAAATACTACTATAAGTACTATTAGGTGATGTTCTACTATATAATAAAATGGGGAAAATATACATAGTTAAGATATGTTAAGGTGTTATTTATATGTTTAAAGGCAACCAATATATTCCATAGTTAGACAAATTGAACCAATTAAAATTTAAAGGCATGAATAGAGGTAAAGACAACTCTCATTTAATTTTACTAATACTTGATAAAGACCACTTACACATTTTACAGACTTATTTCCATGTAATGAAATATTGGTAGCAGTTAGATGCTACTAAATTTTGCTAGAGTTAGTATCAAGAGAGTCTGAGAATACTATTTTTCTTCACTTCATTTATTGGAGGGAAAGAATTTGATAAATTTAACAATCCATGGATATCCATTGCAGTTCAACTTCTCATGGAATCAATATTTTGATTTTACTCTAGGTAACTGGTTCACTGCTGATGTTTTTTTTATCTTTAGGTGACGTTTGTTTCCAATGAAGCATTGCCCCCTGAATTTTCCCATGTGCTGACACTTGGGAATACCACATATAAACTCTATAGTAATAGCTTTCTCCATTTTGGCCAGGTAATTTCTGCAAAATGGTATATTCCCTTCTGTGGATTATTATCTTGTTCTTCAGTATACTGCAGAATCTTATATTCAGTTATTTCACTCCAACCAAGTATTTTCCTGATTTTAACTGGATCTATTGTTGAACTGTTCCATGACCTAGATCATCATAGTTCATTATATTTTCCTGCTTTTGTCCTAAGAAAAGATCAGCTCTATGCATTTGTGCAACATTGTTGATTCTCATTGCAAACGTTTTCTGTGTCATTTAAGTCCATTATACTTCATTGTGCCTTCTCTTTATCATATATTTATCCTAAGAAAAATATCAACTTTAGATGTATTGGCAAATAGTGATTGCTTTCCAGAAAAAATATTTATTGTGCATATGACTCAACCCTTTCTCTGGCATGCCATCACGCAGAATGTTGCCCATGAGTCTCTTCAAAAAATGCTCAACTCAAGTGACCTAAAATCATGTAAGTAATCATCTTTCTCATAATATTTGTTGTTGAAATGGTGTTGCTGTTTGTATATCAACTAGCAAACAGATTATATGCAATTTCTAGTAGTTATTAAAGTAAAAGAAATGGCAAAGCATTAAGGTAAAATAGACAACTAAGTATCTTGACTGCACATTAGTCTGTGGATATCATTCCTGGCAATGCAATGATGTCAAATAACTTGGCGTTGTTTACTAAGGAAACTTGGTTATCATTGTCAGTGTGTGTGTGTGTGTGTGTATTAAAAAAACATGCAAAGGATAGAAGTTTACCATTTTTCATTTTTTTTATTTTATTACAGTGGATACCATGTTATCCTTATGAAACTATGAGCCTCCTAATGCACATGGAAAGAAGTTGATCGTATTATGCCTTAGCTAAGTGATACATGAAGATTGTTAGTGTAAATATGTAATGAGGTTCCTGTTTGAGTGTAATTCTAGATAGGGCTTCTTGGGTTTTAGTATCTTATTGCCTACCTTCTTAGATTATGATGTAATTAGGTTGTCTAATAATTGAGTTAGACGCAGCTTTTTATTGTTGTGACTATTGTTGTTTGCCTAATGGCTATAATTATGTAAGATACTACCCTCCTTTCTTGCTGAATTTTTTGATCATGAAATTATGTTGCTTTTACTGAAGGAATAACTATAACATATTAGCAATTTTATTGGGCTGAGAAAAGGACAATGACATGTTTAAAAGTGATCCATTATATTTTAAGGTGAAAACTGTCTCTCTGCTATTTGACAATGTCTTAAAGAAAACCATCTCTCTGCTATTTGGAAATTAAATTATAACATGATAATATCTTTCTATTTTTTGTTTTTTGGAGTTGGAGTGGAGTGTGCTAATTGCCCAAAAACCTTTAGCTATTACATCGATAAAGCACTGTGGCCAACTCTCATCTTAAAATTTTATTGATCTTGTTTGTGCAATACACAAGGAAAAAATCTTTGGATGCTCAGAAAAGTAAACTTTTATTGACAACAATAGTAATCTGTTCTTACTCCAAGAATTTTATCCCTCCATTTAATTCCATCAAAGCTATTTTCATAGTGATTGTTAGAATATTTAGGAATTGTTAAAATATTTAGGGATAAATATTCTGTTAAGGATAAATATTCTGTTTTTCTTTTTTAGAATAATTCTCCTAGAATAGGTCCCTATATTCATGTATAAATAGGGGCTTATATCTTGTAATAGAATAAGAGAGAAATCCATTGTATTATTATTTTACATGGTATCAGAGCCAAGGTTAGGTTTAGGGTTATCCTACTAAACCAATCCTCTTCCTTCTCTCTCTCCTTGTTCGCTACGCGTTTTTCTCGCGTGTGCTCATGTTTAGGTTTCGGTTTTCCTCCCTCCTTAGGTTTAGGGTTATCCGCCCAAACCAATCCTCTTCCTTCTCTCTCTCCTTGTTCGCTACGCGTTTTCCTCGCGTGTGCTCGTGTTTAGGTTTGGGTTTTCCTCCCTCCTTAGGTTTAGGGTTATCCGCCCAAACCAATCCTCTTCCTTCTCTCTCTCTGTTCACCACGCGTTTTCCTCGCGTGCGTTTCTATTTGCCGTCTTTCCTCGTCGCGCGTTTTCCTCGTCGCGACGTAGTAATCTCAGTGGCTTCCTTCTCTCTTTGTTCGCCACGCATTTTACTCGCGTGTGTTTCTGTTCGTCGTCTTTTCTCGTCGCGCGTTTTCCTCGTCGCAACGCATCAATCACAAGCGGCTTCCTTCTTTCTCTGTTCGCCACACGTTTTCCTTGCGTGTGTTTCTGTTCGCCGTCTTTCCTCGTCGCATGTTTTCTTCATCGCGACGTAGCAATCGCAGCGGCTTCCTCGTTGTGCGTCTTCCTCGACGCGACGAGCAGCACGTCTCCGCCGTCGCCTTCCTCGTCGCACGTTATCCTCGTCGCGACGCAGCAATCGCAGCGGTTTCCTCATCGTGCGTCTTCCTCGACGCGACGAGCAGCACGTCTCCTCCGCCGCCTTCCTCGTCACGCGTTTTCCTCGTTGCGACGCAGCAATCACAGCGGCTTCCTCGTCGTGTGTCTTCCTCGACGCAACGAGCAACACGTCTTCCTCGCGACACCACTCTTCCCGTGATTGTGCGCTCCTATTTCTTCCTCGCGACGCCACTCTTCCCGTGGTTGCGCGCTCCTGTTTCTTCCTCGCGACGCCACTCTTTCCGTGGTCGCGCACTTCTGAGCAGCATGTCTTCATCACGCGGCTAGGGTCTCGACGTAAGGATCGCGCCGTCTTCTTCTGCTCGCCCGCGTCTCCTCTCTTCTCAACAGAAGCAGCAACATCAGCTGCTTCTCTTCTCCGCTGCCCTCTTCCAGTAACGGCAACAAACTAGCAAGTTCCAGCTCTCCAAATGTCAAGCTCATGCCAAATCAGGGGGAGCCTCTTTCAGATCCTGAACGATACAGGCGATTAGTAGAGAGACTATGCTACGTTACTGTTACTCGTCCGGATATCTCTTTTACAGTTAATGTAGTAAGTCAACTCTCCATGCAAGAAACATTAAGATGTTGTAACAAGCATTATCCGATATATCAGAGGTGCTCCAAGAAAGAGTCTTTTGTATGAAGACAAAGGACATCCTCGAATTGACTACATATGTAACAAGCTGGGTACATATAATTTATATCTTCCAGCTTGAGGGGGAGTGTTAGAATATTTAGGAATGGTTAAAATATTTAGGGATAAATATTCTGTTAAGGATAAATATTCTGTTTTTCTTTTTTAGAATAATTCTCCTAGAATAGGTCCCTATATTCATGTATAAATAGGGGCTTATATCTTGTAATAGAATAAGAGAGAAATCCATTGTATTATTATTTTACAGTGATGTTCAGATATTTTAAAAGTTTTCTGTGTTCTACTCATACCCTTTGTAAGTTCAACTCTAATTGGTTCAACTTACTGTCATCTTTTTTCATCATCTCCATCTCATCAAGTTGTGTTTGATCCTACTATTTAAGGCTGACTATATAAATTTTCTCTACAGCTAGTTTTATATAAAGCTATATCACTTGTAACATTCAAAGCAATTAACATATTTTTTTATTATGTTAACAAAGTTTTATTTGGCCTCTATCTATCCATTTTATTTTCTACCATATTCACTATTGGAGCTATATTTACTTGGTCTCGCATGATAATGTTTGTTTAAATTTATCCTACATAATAATGGCATGCGTCTATTTTAACATTCTCATCTTTGCCTTAATTTGTTGTACATGTTTTTTTGTTAACAATTTAAATTTTAATTCATAAAGTGCATGGTTGTACTTGTATTACAAAACCTTTTTATTCCTTGTGGCACATGAAAATCCTGAGGACTATACTCTCTATTTTAATCATTTGTTCTTTATCATATTTTAGGAGCTTAATTGTAAATATCACATTTTTGGATGGACAAAAAGTATAAAGTTCCATTAAAAATATAAATAGAAAAGAGGGGACTACCTAGGATATTGTACCTTAATAATTTTCCATTGTATTAGAGCTATCCTTGTGATACCCATTTTCCTCTTCTTCGTCTCATGTTGGTTTCTCACTACCCAACTCTGTTGTTCTTCTACGTCCTTTGCTCACAAGCCTCTACAATGTGACATAAGGGTGTGCTTAAGTGAAGTTGACTGAGTGACACTCTTAACAAAGTTTTGTTTGGCCTCTATCTATCCCTTTTATTTTCTACTATATTCACTATTGGAGCTATACTTGGTCTCACATGATAATGTTTGTTTAAATTTATCCTATATAATAATGGCATGCGTCTATTTTAACATTCTCATATTTGTTTTTTTGTTAACAATTTAAATTGTAATTCATAAAGTGCATGGTTGTACTTGTATTACAAAACCTTTTTTTCCTTGCGACACATGAAAATCCTAAGGACTATACTCTCTATTTTAATCATTTGTTCTTTATCATATTTTTAGGAGCCTAATTGTAAATATCACATTTTTGGATGGACAAAAAGTATAAAGTTCCATTAAAAATATAAATAGAAAAGAGGGGACCACCTAGGATATTGTACCTTAATAATTTTTCATTAATCATATTGCTGTATTAGAGCTATCCATGTGATACCCATTTTTCTCTTCTTCGTCTCATGTTGGTTTCTCACTACCCAACTATGTTGTTCTTCTACGTCCTTTGCTCACAAGCCTCTACAACGTGACGTAAGGATGCTTAAGTGAAGTTGACTGAGTGACACTCTCTTGTGATCACAGTTGATGCTCGACCACCCTTAATTGCATCCACCTCTCCTATGCATTGTAGGGTTGCTTGAATGAGGCAAACCGTACAATGCCTTTCCGGGACTACATGCGATGCTTAATCATTGCTTGCACTTATAATTGCTCACAATGCCCACACTTGCATACCATCCCCATTTGATCCCACACATGCTTGCACTATAGTTGCATATATCTCTAAAGTGATTGTATTTGTTTCTTATCTATATCATTTGTGAATAAACATATAAGATAATCTTCAACATGATGATTTTTAATGTAGAAACAGAAATTTACCTTTGATTGAAACCTACTTGTAAAAAAACTACTTTTATTTTCCATGAAGCTTGTTTAACCTTTCTTGTTTATCCTTATTTAATACAACATTAGAAACAAATTTATGATTTCCAAAAATACCCATACCACAATTATTGGTCTCCATAGCTAAATTTACTATATGTTGCTCATTAAATAGTTTGTAGATATAATTCTTTCATCTTTCTTTAATTGCACTAACTTGACAAGAATCTTATCAACTGCACCTCTTATGCGTTTGATATTGCCTCTCTCTCTCTCTACATATACTTTGTCTAACTTAGAAACTAGTAAATTTACTTTACAATTCTATTGAATGGAGAATAGCTCTGTGCAGATGAAGAGTCAGATCAAGAGAGAACTAATATTGATCCTTGTTCTCCTAAAGATTTTTCTCATGGTGAGGGATAATTGTCATTAATGCATGTTTTTGTCAATACCTATCTGGAATATAAACCTTGTTTTCATGCAGGGGGTAACTTCTCAAAGTGTAGGTCTGCGGCATTAACTCTACTTCAGAAGGAAAAAGGTTGCAAAAATCTTCTGTCTGTGTTATTTTTTATTTTCTGGAGTATTGGTTTCTTCTACCTTGGAATACATGTTTATAAGACTCTTCATCATTAAATACGCTAACATTCAAATTAGTACCGTCAAGCATCATCCAGATGTGAACTACCTCTAAATTTTGAGTTACATTTAGATAAAATATGTACATGCATCACCTAAAATAGTTAAACATGGATAATCATCGATAGGAAGATACCATAACAATAGCTGCACATGCATTTATTGGGACCTTGCTTATATTATTTTTCTTTGTTTGCTAGGCTTACTTATTCTTACCATATAGATGAGAAATAATGGTTTAAATATCTATCTGTAGTCAAAGCCAACTTGTTTTACATATCTATACCTGTATTGCTAGCGTACATTGTGTTCTCCAGACAATTGCCTGTACCAGCAGTGCCACTTGGGATCAAGTTTCTTACCAAAGGTTCGAGGGGATTTTATAGCAACTGAGAATTTCTATTATACTTCAAAGGTTTGTTTCTTTCCCATGATGTTGCTATCGTTTTTCGTATATAAGTGGTTTATTGTATGCATTTACAAAATGCTTGCAAATTGGTGTCCACGATTTGTATGAGTTATAGGACCGAGCAAATTGGTGTCCTTTTTCTAAATTCTAATTGTGTTGGATTTTTTTTTTCTTTTTTCTTTTTCATTTAACTATTGTGAGGGATAAGGCTGGGTTGTTGCTGTTGTATTTAACTACTAATCTATCTGCATGTTTAACAGTTCTTTGGCCTGAATCCAAGGTCATCTCTGTCTGATTTTATACTGGCTGGACAAGAGTTTTGTGAAGATTGGTCAAAGAATAAGCAGAAATATCCTTCTGCAAATGAAGAAGATCTGTCTCGATATTGCTTCTCAGCAGCATATATTGTGGCCCTCCTGCATGATAGTTTTGGCATCCCTTTGGATTATAAGAGGTATGTTATCAGATCCTTCCCTAGAAATTCCTACATATGTTGGCAAAATTCTTAATCCAGGCATTAAAAGTTGGGAATTCCACCAAACGCACCTAGTTTCATAAATGTCCAACGAGCACATCTTCTAAACTAAAATTGAAAATACCCACCCTCATTTTACATAACCATAGTTTAAAATCTTTTGCCATACTAGGCAGCATGGGTGAAACATTTCGTTCCGCCCGCTAATAGGCACGGCGCTAACATCGGCACGCCTAACGGTCGCCATGGAAGCCTTGTGTGAGGAGTTTTTTTTTCAATTTTAATTTTTTTTGCATTTTTTTTTTCAATTTACAATTTTTTTAGTTTTTTTTCAATTTTATTTTTTAACTTTTTTTAAATTAGTAATTCTATCTCTCTTAATTATTTCTCCTTCTTCCCCATATTTTATTTTATTTTATTTATATATTTTTTTAAAAAAATCTTATTCTTTTTCTCCTTAAATACATAGGAAAAAATTTCCTCACACTGATTAAAATAAATTAAATATGAATTTAATTTAAATTTGATCATAATAATTAGTTTAGACTTTAATTAATTCTAAATTAACTTTTACTCAATTTTAATTTTTAAAATATTAGTTTAACTTAATAGTAAATATTTATAATAATCAAATTTTATAGTAATATTTTTTAATTAATATATTTTATATTTTAAAAAGTACCAAAATCGTATCGACATGGCACGATACAATATCGAAACTGTATCGTTCTAATCATAAATTGAAACTTCGATACGACTTGAAATTTGAAACCATGATCTTTAACACAAGCCAAGTACCACCATCTTGTTGGTGAATTAGCTCATCCTTAGTTGGTCGGACCTGGCCAATAAGGTTTTATGTGACAATATTTTCACCTAGTGGACCAACAGGTCTAAATTAGATATGAATGAGTTTCTAAGAGTCCCAGGAGTACATTGTTGGATTAGCATTTGCATTTTAACATGTGGAGGTTCAGCGAGTTGAAGTGATCGTTTCATCATAATAAACCTAGAGTTGTCAAAATCAAAATTTGAGAGCATGAATAAGTTCCTGGGACCTCCAGGAGCACATTAGTGGTCACACTTGTATTTGACTAAGTTTTTTCACCTAGATGGGCTTACGGTAATACAAGGTGTGTGCACATGTATGAGTTTGCAGGATATGCAGAAGCATAATGATGGTCTCAAACTTGCATCTCCTTGATAGACTTGCAATCATCTAAATGCAAGTACAACTGTTTATGTGAGTTTTGGGGACCTTACAAAGTAGATTGGTGGTCTCACACCTATTTTGAGCCACGAAGTTACAGCAAGGTGAAATTATTTCGCCTTTCATCTTAATGGATCTTTAATGAATGAACCTTCATTGCTTAAAATGCTAGTGTGAGACCACCAGTGTGACTCTTAGGGGTCCTAAGAACTCAATACATTCACCCACACTTAGCATCAACCACTATAGGGCCATCAAGGTGAATAGACCATTTCACCTTGATGGATAAATAATGCAGCGGATAACTATTGATTCCGTTGATTCGAATATGAATACCAGAAACAATAATAATTATTAATTACGTTGATTTGAACGTGAATACCAAAAATAATCTCCTAAAACTTGTTGATTTAATAAAATACCAGAAGATAAACAACCAAATTCGGCGCGGCCTCAAATTCTTATTGATTTAAAACTATCCACTCTAAAACCAATTAAACAGATGTTTAAATAGACTCAAGATCCTAATATTGTAAAGACGAAAATACTCTCAAAATCCTAACTCGATAAAAATAATAAAAAGATTAAAATTGCTCTTCTATTCCCTTATTATTCTCCCTAGGGTGAAGAAAATTCGTCCTCGAATTGCTGGCCATATCATGATCAAAAGCGTCATCGACGCATTATTGTCTTCTCGGTGGCATGATTCCACAAGATCAACTTGGCTCTGATACCAATTGATGCAGCGAATAACTATTGATTCTGTTGATTCGAACACGAATACCAGAAACAATGATAACTATTGATTCCGTTGATTCGAACACGAATACCGGAAACAATGATGACTATTGATTCCGTTGATTCGAATACAAATACTGAAAACAATGATAACTATTGATTTTGTTGATTCGAACATAAATATCAAAAATAATCTTCTAAAATCTGTTGATTTAGTATAATACTAGGAGATAGGCAATCAAACTCTATGTTTGGGAAGAAATGATGTGACTGTAAATTTTATTGATAAAAAAACTATCCATGCTAAAACCAACTAAATAGATGTTTAAATATACTCAAGACCACATTGCAAAGATAAAAATACTCTCAAAACTTTAACTTGACAAAAATAATAAAAAGACTAAAATTGTTTTCTGTTCCCACATCAATAAACACATGTCAAAATATGAGTATGAGTCACCAATGTGCATTTGGCCCTAACTAATTCATAAATAAATATCAGTATATAACAATTGGTGAATAGATGATCACTGATTTGTCTTGTGGTTGACAAAATAGGTCCAATAATGGAAATCCGTCAGTGTCAAGGAATGATATAATGAGGAAATAGCTCTTTGAAACAAGAAGACAGAAAAATGCTAAACCCAAACAACTATCTGGTAGTTGCCCTTCAGTTTAGGAAAAAAAGGCAATAGAGCAAACATGGCCTTTTGTGAGATCCAGCTGAATGAGTGGGGTCTGGAAAGATCAACAGATGATTCTGTCAACTAAAAAGCCTACCATTGTTGATAGAGGGATGAATTATGAATCTCGCAACAAGGTGCCCCAAATATCTTGAATGACAATACAGATTAAAGGATAAGGTTTGCATGAAAAATAGGAAAAATCCTTAGTATTAGGGTGTGTACCAGCTACTAGCCACAAAATGGTTGACATGCCAATGCATGTATAATATAATAGCACTACCATTTGAAATAAGAATTGGAGACAAGATTTGTTGACATATGGGGAACCACCTTAGAATGAAAAGGTGAACATGGGGGATGTTTGCTGGAAAACACAAACCAAGCCATTAGTACGACGAGCTAAGTTGTCAGCTTCTAAATCTAGGATTGCCAGCACGCTAACTGTTCACTGAGTCCTGACTAAGCAATTTTGGCTATGGAGGTCTGTTGTCTCACACACACAAAAAACAATACTACATTTGTTGACGTGTTTGATGATCTATTTTGGGGGTCTGAAAATAACGGACATGGGAGAGGGCAGAGAACTTATGTCTTGATAAGGGACCACCCCTTGACAGTGATGGTCTCCAAGCTTGTCAAACCTAAATCTATTGCATAAACTGGAAACCTCAGAGCGATCTAACTTTTAAAGGTGGATACAGAGTTAATATGAAGGAACCTGCCTAATGTAGAAAATTTAAGCATCTAGCGCTATAGCTTTCTTTTGATCCATTCCATGAAAAAAAATAAAAATAAGAGAAAGATTTTCAACTTGATGTTCAAAGTTAATGAAAGCTGGTGTTTGTGTTGATTACATTCTTGAACAAAGTAACTTGTCTCCTTATTTATACTATAATGTTCTATAATCAATTAGTTGTATTATGACAAATAATTATGATGCATGTATCCATAATTAAACTGTAATTATCACTTCAACACCTCTCGTGCTTGCCCCTGCCTTAAACCAAATACGGACACTAGAAAATATGTCAGCTACGTTCTCACTGAATGTATCATAATTTTCCGGAGACTAAGTGCCTACCACAAGTTTTTCATCTTTTTCATAGCAGCAATAGTTCCATTGAAATGAGCCTTAATCTCCTAAACAGGATCGAGTATGCAAATCAAGCGGGAGGCATCCAAATTGAATGGGCTTTGGGAGCCTACCTTATGCAGGCTACAGAGAGTTTAGAGAAGAATTGGACAAAGCCTGTACTGCCTGATAACATCATGCTATTGTTTCTTGTGACATCCGCTTTGCTGGCTTTTGCTGCTTGGTTGGGGTATAAATGGAAGCAACCCCGACTAAAAACTATATATGACTTGGAGAAAGGTCGCTACATCACTACGCATGTCAGTTAATAATCTATACTTTTCCTGGAGATACCAAATGATTGTGGCCTGCATGTTAGAATCTTAGTCTTGCAACCTCCATCAGGGGGATAACCAAAGGGTTGGACCGGTGTACATAATTCTTGCATATCCATTCAGAGGAGAGTTGCGCTGTTCTTACCTAATGTTCCATTCTTTTCTCTTTTTGTCCCCCTTCATATTACATTCTTTGAGCACTAAAAGGCTTGAGTTTCATGTTTAATGATCGATTCTGAAAGGTGGTGCATTTTGTAGATGTAGTTTGTTATTCTGGAGATAAACTAATAAACTGAGGTTCCAATTTCTTGTGTATGGATATAACTGAATTTTGAAGGGTTATTATGTACACGTTCTGATTCATAAGGGCTAATCATGTTGTATTAATAATTTTGTGAGATCTTTCAAAAATAAAAAGGTAAATCTTTTATAATGGATATGACTTGTGAAAAATACTTTTTTAAAAATCAAATTTGATTAATATTTTTAACACTCCACCTTATTGTTATCTTGCAATCTAAGTAAAATCTTGATCTTGAATTAATTAATTCTGAACTAGAGGTTTTGTGAAAATATCTCGTTTTGCCTGACCAGGTAATGAGTGAAGTGGTCCTATCTTTTTTATTATTAGGTCTATTAATTTTGGATGAATGAACGGTTCGATTTCATATTTTATTTATCAAATAAATTTAAAAAATGGGATGATTTTTGACGTGATGTCTCATACATATACTACATGAGATGGTTTACCTCTTTTTATATATGGTCGTAGGATTGATAATGTGAGACCGCTAAGGTGGTGGATTTTTATTGTTCCGGGGATAATTCAATGGGTTCATCATGACCGAACTCGAGTCTGATCTGGGTCTGACTTGAATCTCGCCCAGAGACCTGATAAATCCTGTACAAATTTCCCTTGGTCTGATAAGCCTTGGCCGAATCCCCATTCGGCAGAACCCATCGCCGAATCCCCATTCGGCCGTAGCCTTAGTCGAATTCCCACTCGGCCACACCCATCGCCGAATCCCCATTCGGCCGTATCCTTAGTCCAATCCCCACTCAGCCACACCCATCGCCGAATCCCCATTCGACCGTAGCCTTAGCCGAATCCCCATCCGACCATTCGGCCACTCGGCCATCCGGCCATTCGGCCACTCGGCCATCCGGCCATTCGGCAGCACAGCCTGCCCATACGGCCACTCGGCCATCCGGCCATTCGGCCACTCGGCCATCCGGCCATTCGGCCACTCGGCCACCCGGCCATTCGGCTACTCGGCCATTCGGCAGCACAGCCTGCCCATTCGGCCACTCGGCCATCCGGCCACTCGGCCATTCGGCAGCACAGCCTGCCCATTCGGCCACTCGGCCATTCGGCAGCACAGCCTGCCCATTCGACCACTCGGCCACTCGGTCATTCGGCCATCCGGCCACTCGGCCATCCGGCCACTCGGCCACTCGGCAGCTCAGCTCCACTCAGCCCTGCCACAGCCCACTCGGCAGCTCAGCTCTGCTCCTCAGTCACAAGTCAGTCTCGCTACATCCCTCGGCACTCATACCTCCGACTGACAAAGGAGAATAATCAGATTTGACAAGTCTTAACTTGGATGTGACTTGTTAGAAGTGGCTTTCTCTCTCTCCATTAAACGACTTTGACAAACATTAAATGAGGACTGTGTCTTGTCAGAAAAGGTCTTATCAAGATCTTCTCAAGGTCATATCTTGTCATATCAAGATCTCCCCAAAGATCATGTCTCGTCAGCATAAATCTCATCAAGATCTTCTCAAGGTTATAAAAGAGGCCACAAAAGGTGTTCGAAAGGGGGTTCCGGTCTCTCTCTCTCTCTCTCATTCTCTTTTGGGTTGAGCATTTCATTACAGTATTTTTCATTACTGTATTTCTTCTTCCTCCTGACTGGGCTGACTTGAGTGTCGGAGTGGCCGTCCGGGGACTCCCCGGTGCCAGGATGACCTTTGTTCTCTGGTGGTGTTGCAGGGCCCTCCGGTGGCTGATCTTCTCTCCTTCCTTGGTGTGGAGGCCCTCTCCGGCGGTGGCACCCTCCTCTCTTCCCCGGCCTGTTGACGGGTCCTGTCCTGAAGCCCTTGAAACTCGCACCGCTCTCCTCCCCTCTTTCTGTTCTAATCCACGGTGAGCAAGGTCCGGTGAAGTGTCCAGGAGCAGTTCTCAACCGGAACACTTATTATCAACTTATTATCAACGTAAATTCTTATTTATCTCTTATTATTGTGTCCAGCCTATTTCTCAATGGCAGTGCAGATTCTATGTCACTAAATGGGAAGTGTAATAAGAGTGAAAACAGTTTGTACATATGGAAAATGAGTTGTACTTTTTATATCTTCTAAATTGGATGGCAGTCTTGGCTAAACATGTAATCAATCCCATAAGTTGTTAGAGACAAACAAATTAAAAAGTTAATTATTGTAATGTAATTCCATGATTATTAATGAAATAACTTTTATTTTTCATATAACTAACATATTATTTTAAAAATCTTAATAATGTCATTGCTATAGTGATAAATTCGTAACTATGATAAATTGATTATCTAATGACTATAGTCATATTGATTTAATTGGATATAGACTTCACAATATGATTAGTAATAAGTAATTTCATGTCTATAAATATAGTGATGTCTAAATAACTATATTAGTAGGATTGTTAGAAAATAATCTATAAATCAAAAAGCATATAAGGTTTATTGATCATCATGAGATTTAAATCAAAAAATATATCGTAAGGGACAATTCAACATCATAAATTTTTTAAAATTAAAAGGCTTGTTTTCAGATTTTTGATAATGTGTCCTAGATAATAAGAGATTGTAAACTATTATATTATTTAGAGATTTCTAAAATAGTGAATTCTATCTCTTACCATCATTAAATAAATAAAAATATATTTTTATATGAGATCATGAGCTCTTAGTATAATCATATAAAAATAGTTATAAATTAGTTATCTTAAATAATTGATAAAATAATTAAGAGTTAATTATTTCAATTAATAAATAGACTTTTTAAAAAAATCAAAGTAATATGATCTCTACCTAGGTTATCAAAACATTACAATAGATTTACCTTAAAAATAAACCTAAAATGATAGCAACAACATATTACCTAGATCTTTT
Source organism: Curcuma longa (assembly GCF_044706935.1). Taxonomy (NCBI): domain Eukaryota; kingdom Viridiplantae; phylum Streptophyta; class Magnoliopsida; order Zingiberales; family Zingiberaceae; genus Curcuma; species Curcuma longa. The sequence continues at coordinate 4,535,165 of NC_133869.1, forward strand.
AGTCCATCTTAAAACTTAATGACCATGAGTTCAAAATTTAACCACATTAGTGTTTATATAACCTTATGATAAGCCTTGCACACTTGATGCAAAAACATCAAATATAAATATTTAACTTAAACATACCTTATCATAATATTATATATGAAATGTAATTGGGAATTATCATCAAACTTGAAGATAGATCGAAAAACTGATGTAATATGTTGTAATCTTAAGTTTATTTTTGGGTAAATAAATTGTGTTGATAATTTGATAGTCAAAGGCAACTATTAAGTTACTTAGAGCTTGTTTTCTTTTGAAGTCATGCAATTTAGGAGTGTTCTCTATTATATTTTCATTGACAATAGACTGTATGATTTCTTATGATGCTAATAAGTTGACTAAAGGTGGTTTCCTAAATTGGACTAGAGTGCTAATTACCTTTTAGCTGTCTAGAGCAATTAATTCCCATTATTTTGAAAGACCAATTTTAAGGAATAACATATCTTTGTTCTACTATTCTATTATAAAGGTGGTTTAGCAATGAAAAAGATAATCGAGTGATGATTGATCAAGTTAACTAATCAATGATAGAATAGAAGAACAATAAGTGAAGCCTCTGGGGCATAGTTGAGTTGGTTATGACGCAGCAGAGTTGCAGAAGAAGGCAAGGATTCGAATCCTAGCAGAGTAGAGTTGTCAGGCAATACCCTCCTGCGTCGTGACCAACTGCAGTTTCTCGATTTACCTCCTCATAAATGATCGTGGAGCCGATCTAAGGTGGCAGATTCTACTTTTTATAGAAGAAGAACAATAAGTGAAGCTAAAGATGGATGAATAATATAAAAAGAAGACCAAGGGGAGCATTTTAAAGGCCAACATTTATTTCTTTTAGTCCTCTTGAGTTCTCTTGCATACTCATTGGTTTAAGTCTTTAGCTTCCACTTATATTCATCTTGTAAGGAGAATCCTAAGAGATTTTTCTACCTGTTGAAGAACTTTGAGAAGGAGAAAAAGCTACATGACTTTTGAGAGTGACTCGTTAAAGGATCATAAGTCATAAAGTAAAAAATGGCAAATCTAAACAACATTACATCAAGGTGTTTTCATTTGATCTCTGTCTCATTTAATTTTATTGCATTGTTTATTTATTCAACCTTGCTAATTCATTAATAAAATCTTAAGTGTTAATTGCAAGATTTACCCCCCCCCCCCCCCTAATCGTTTGACTATCTACCTAATCGTAGACCCGACCTCGAGTTAAGTTTGCCCGACCTGACGCTGTAACTGAGTCAACAGGTCAGTTACTCGTTGACCCAATTAGATGGGTTGAAACCATAATCGACTCATCTGGGGATGGTCAATTACGATTTCGATCTATTTTAATTATGAACCGGTAGTTTGAATTGTTAAAGAAATTTTTTTTGAATGATTGAGATTATTTGATTATTTTTTTATCAATGGTTACGCATTAACTTACCGTTATTCCTCAAAGTTTATATATAGGTTACTCATTTCATTGTTTACACTAACTTCTCTATTCTTTGTCTTTAAATTCTAAAATCTTGATTGTTTTCAACTTCAATTAAGTTCATCTCAGGCTCGGAATGACAAGGAAACAATAATTTCAAATGTAGATCTCGACGACATTCAATTTATCCATGATTAACCAAAATAATATTTGATGCTCAAGATGCAAGTAAGTATTGATTTCTAAGGTTCAAAATACTCAATCTTTAAAATCATGTATTTTATTAAATATTTTAAGAAAATTACTCTTCCATCGAAGAAATACATGCAAAATATAAGTATTGTAAAGTCTCTTATAAATTTCAATCAAGTAGTGCTTATGGTTCATTGAAACAATACGTCGAAATGAAATACTCGACTGAATTTGAAGTCGAACATTCTCAAATACAACTATCTAAATTTTAATTGACTGGTTCTAATTTATTAATTTAAATATTCTAATGTTAAATATTTCTAATATGGCAAGTATTAACAAACTTAAATTTATATGTCAGCCATGGTTTATTTTTCGAATATCTATGTCATATTTTAAATTTATATGTCTAGGATGGATTAAAAATTTTAGAAAATTATGTTAAACTAATTAAAATTATTATTGCTTATTTGTGGTCACATTCTAGTATAATGAAACAATGTGATAATTTTATAAAATTAATGGAATGAGACTTAAAAAAAATTTTATATTCTACTACTTTGAAATTACATATAAATTATTACAAGATGTTGAGAATTATTGTGTTATGTTTTACACAAAATACAAATAATATTAATGTATATTTACTTTTCCACCAATGGAATATATGTAAAATAATATTTATAAAATTTTAAAAATATTTATTTATGCAACTAAATAACTATATGATATTTATTATCCTACTTCTCATTTTAGTTATAATAAATTTCTATAACATAATTTTAATTTTAAATAAATATGTTACGAATAAATTTTTATCTCCCTGCATTTAGCAATGAAGGCAAAATGAAAAAAATTATCATATTCTTGATATTTATTTAGTTATATTTATTTTAGATTATAAATTTAAATTAAATATTTTATATGATGGTTTAATCTTATTTAAAGATTCTTCTTCTCCTAACTCTGCTAATATAATACAAAATACTATAAATAATTTATAAAATATTTATAAAAATGATAATTTAAAATATAAATTAGAAGATAATATGTCACAAATATAAAATATTAGTAGTACTAATAATTTAAAACTTACAAAAGCATAATTTGTATTAAGAGAATTGATGAAACATCCACTAGGATCCTCAAACTAGACAAAAAAACTTGAAAATTAATCCATGAAGTTCATTAACACCTCTATTGGATCCAATAGATGAAATCATTGTTCCTTCCTAGCTTCAAGTTTTTTAAACTCCTCAAATATAATGTGTCCTCGATGAGATTTGAAATCTCATTGTTCCTTCTTAGTTTCATGTTTATCAAACTCCTCAAATATAATGTGTCATATATGAGATTTGAACTTTCATTGTCTAGAGAATCTGTCTCATTTCTTATCATCACACCATAGTCTTGGATACAAATTTTTACTATTTTTTTATCTTCCTTAGCTTCGTAGTCATTTTCATATAATATCTTAGAGGCTCTTTCATATCCTACTATAATGGGTCGGCCCTGGGCCAGGGCGACTGCCGAGGGCCCACAAATTGGTAGGGCTCTAATTTTTGAGTTAAATTTCATATTCTTAACTTTTAATTATTGTCTCTCAAAAAATATTAAAAGTATTCTTTGATCGGATCCAAAAAAAATTGAATGGTTAACTTTATTGTTAGTACCGATAGAATCAAAATATCTTCATAATAGTATGATATTGTCCACTTTGGACCTAAACCCTCATGACTTTGTTCTTGGATTCTCCCCAAAAGGTCTCATACCAATGGAGATACTTTTCATCCTTTTAACCTCATGATCTTTTCCATGTACTTTAGATGTGGGACTATGTTTGCACCCTTGCAACCTAACAATCCCCCCTCAAACAAAGGACCACAAGCCCCCCTCAACGTCATTTTTGATGTCTGAATCCTCGACCCACCATGACTTTTTGCCCCTCAGTCCACCCGACCTACTAGGACATTCCACCTAACCGCAGCTAGGACTTTTTGCCCCTCGATCCACCCGACCTACTAGGACTTCCCACCTAGTCGCTGTTAGGATCGGTTGGTTCGCTAGAGGAGGGGTGAATAGTATTTTTCGAATCTTCTTCGATTGTTTCTCTGCAAGAGTGTTAGCGGAAGCAAAATATAATAGAGAAAATAATAGATCAACGCTAACCCGGTTCGTTTACTTGGTATCCACCTCCGCAGAGGTGACTAATCCAAGGATCCACACGCACGCACACACCCGCTGCACTATGAATCGTCTCCTTCTCGAAAACCTCGAAGGCGGAGAAACCTTTACAACCTTTTCGATCTCCTCAAGAATGATATGAAATAATGTTTAAGAGGAGAGGAAGAAAGCAAAGAATCAGAGAACAACACGTTCTCAAAAGAAGCACTAAAGAATAAAAGAATGGCTGAATTCTTGAGTTGATCTCGTGCAAGCTTCTTTTATAATTCTTCAACATCAGTCGACTGATGCCTTCAATCGGCAACATAATCTCGCATTAAAGCGCATTAAATGCTTGCCAATTTTTTCCAACGTTCAAATATCAGTCGACTGTTCCAAGACCAGTCGACTGGCATCAGTCGACTCACCATACACCAGTCGACTGCCCAGTCGATTCCTGTCTTCCTCTGGCTCGATTGATTTTTCTGTGTGCGTCTGATTTATGAGCAGTCGACTGCTGGCAGGGTCAGTCGACTGGTGAAGCTGAAAAATCTCATTTCAGCTTCTCTTGACCTAGACCTCGGTCTTCAAACACCTCCCATAGCCTCGTGCCTTCCCTGGATGCTCCATCATCCTCGCACTAGCCTGAGATGCTTCCATCAGCTTCGTCATGTCAAGTCCTTGCCAAGACTACCCACTTGGACTTTTCCTTGCCAAGACTACCCACTTGAACTTTTCCTTGCCAAGACTTCCCACTTGGACTTTTCCTTGCCAAGATCTTCCCACTTGGACTTTTCTTTTGCCAAGACCAACCTTGGACTTTCCTTTGCCAAGACTTCCCACTTGGACTTTTCCTTTGCCAAGACCACGCTTGGACTTTCCTGCAAACTTGCATCACACATGTTAGATCACAAGTATTGTCTAACTTTAAACATGGTTTAACCAAACATTGAAACTCAATGCACTTAGGGCAAAGATTGCACCAACAGTCGCAACTAGGACTTTTTGCCTCTCGGTCCACCCGACCTACTAGGACTTCTTACTTGGTGTCTGGTCCTCTTGATTCAGATACGGAAGCACTCACTTCCTTTGTTTAAGGTTCAAACCACATGGTTAGATCTGGATCATGGCTCATCCAGCGGTTAGTCCGGTGAAGAGCGGTCTCACTCTGATGTCACTTGTTAGTACCGATGGAATCAAAATATCTCCACAATAGTATGATATTGTCCACTTTGGGCCTAAACCCTCATGGCTTTGTTCTTGGGCTCTCCCCAAAAGGCCTCATACTAATGGAGATACTTTCCATCCTTTTAACTCCATGATCTTTTCCATGTACTTTAAATGTGGGACTATGTTTGCACCCTTGCAACCCAACATCTATAATTTTTTACTCATCTGTCCATCTAAAAAAAATTGAATAGTCAACTAGTTTTTGAGGTCTAATTGTCGATCCTTTTTTTGTTCATTCCATCAAGTGCAAGCACCAGATCTCGATAAGTTGTGAATCTTATCACCAGATCCTTTTTCTGTTCATTCCACGGGTTGTGGATCTCTACCGCGAACTGCGCCCACAGGCCACAATCGCTTCTACAGTTCCACACGCCACAAAAGTGCCCCTCCATATTAGGTTTTATTGTTTGCTTATTGCTTATTGCTTATTGTTCATAATTATCTATCATCATGAAATAACTATCTGAATATCAAAAAAAAAAAGAGGAAAAGATAACTCAAAGTTTAAGAGGTTCATTGAATAAATATTTTAGTAAAGAATCATATGACACAATGAAAAACTTAGTTCAGATTTTAACTAATGAATTAAATGCAAATAAAGATTTTATTGAAAACAAGATTGATGAAAATGAAGAATTTGTGAGAAACGAAAGTGATGAAAATGAAAAATTAGTAGAAAATGAGTACGAAAAGAATAAAAATTTTAATTAGATGAAATTAAAATTGACAAAGCTAAAAATATTGATAATTATTATGATGATGAGCATACAAACGAATATCAATGTTCGACACCAAGATATGATTTGAACATATTTGATTCAAGAGTTTGAGATAATATACAAAAATGAGAGATTTACTTATAGAAAAATGTCTTAAAAGAGAAGATATTCTTAAATTTCCTTTAGATAAAGAATCTCAATCTCGACACTTTTCTCCTACTTACATGTTCAAATGTTACCAATTGTAAGACTCATGATCGAAAATGGTTAGTGTACTCAAATGAATTAGACAAAGTATTTTATATTTGTTATAAGTTGTTTAAAGTAATGCACACTAAAAGCAATTTAGCAAGAGAAAGAGTTAGGCTGCGTTTGGTTTGTGTTTTCCAGGGTGTTTTCTCATTTTCATTTTCCAGTTTTTTAGAAATAAGTGTTTGGTTTGTGTTTTCAATTTCATTTTCTGGAAAATGAAAATTTGTTTTCTAAGAAACTGGAATTCCATCCGGTTAGAGAATGGGAAAAGGCGGTAGAAAATAGAAAATGCGGTATTTTTCTCCCAAAATCGCGACCATCCCCAAAATCGCGGACTTTCTCCCGCCGCTGCTCTGCGTGCTCTCCTCTTCCTCTTCCTCCTCCCCGCTGTGCGCTCCTCCTCCGGCGCGCGGCTCCTCCTCTTCCTCTCCCGTCGCACCTGTCGCGTGCTCGTAGCCGTGCGGTACTCTCGCTGCTGTGCGCTCCTCCTCCGGCGCGGCTCCTCCTCTGCTTCTCCTCTCCTCTTCCTCCTCTCCCCTGCTGTGCGCTCCTCCTCCGGCGCGGCTCCTCCTCTTCCTCTCCCGCCGCACCCTCCTGCCGCGTGCTCCTCCTCTCCTCTTCCTCCTCCCCACCGTGTACTCCTCCCCTCTCCTCTTCCTCCTCCGACGCGGCATCTGCCGATCCTGCCCGAGCTACTCCGTGCACTCCTAACCGCGTGAACAATCGAAGAAAACCCTAGTTTACTTTCCAGTTCCATATTAACAAACCAAACGCATTTTCCAGTTTTCTTTTCCAGAAAATAGAAAACAGCATATCATACCAAACGCATTTTCTGTTTTCTAAAAACTGGATCAGAAAATAGAAAACTAGAAATAGAAAATAGAAAACAGAAAATAGAAAATATTTTCCAAACCAAACGCCCCCTTAATGACTAGAAATATTTATGTGACAAGTTTTAAAAATTAAATATGCTACTGTGCTAAAATCCAAAAATTATAATTTCGCCCGGGACCCTTGTACAACAAGGATCGGCTCTGCTACTATATAACTAGTGAATATAATTTATTTTATGTACACTATACACAGTTATTGCTTTCCCCCAGACTTGAACCTTTTTATCTTCTTCCTTGATCTGGAGGAGGTGGATACCTAGGAGGAAATCTAGGAAGTTGAGGTAGGTTGCCTAAACTCTCATGATACTGATATAATGAGGCAACTTGTTGGCGTGTAAGGTCCATGGACCTCCTAAATTCCTCCTCTCTGCTCCACTCCCTATATTGATGCCCCATGAAATCATTCACCGAAGAATAAAAATCATCCGCCCTTCTAAAATGTTCCTGCACTTCTCTAAACTGCCCCTGAGTCATAGCACTATACTCATCCAACTAGCGTTGGTGAGCAGAGTGCTCTTCATGAAGTGTGTCTAGAGAACTACGGAAAGCAAAAAAATCATAAGCCAAGCCTGACTCACCATATGCATATGAATGTCTAGCAGGCTTGTCTCTAAGGGTAGGAGGTTCATGATAAGAAGATTCTTGGTGGAATGATTTTTCATGGGCATATTCTGGAGCTTGTTTATATATGGAAGTGGAGTGACTAGGGACTGGAGACTGTAAAATCCAGTTGTCGGTCTTTCTAATTGTAGTCCTTGAGGGGTTAGGTAATGAGAATGAAAATCCAGACGCTTTATTAAAAGTGTACCCCCCATCAAACTTACATGATCATTTTCATCGCCAAATATATATCTATGTCAATCTTGGAGTTGCCTATAATAGGTTCTAAATGTTCAAATTCACAACCCAAGCAGATAACAATGTTTGTGATAAGACCTCCAACTACTATTATTCCAGTTGAAGATTTAGCTATCTGATAACCAACATTTTCTACGGGTAAATTAGGATTAGAATGGATCGGTTTGGACCGTATTTCATATCATAAATAGGAATTTTGAATTATTTCTTTATTTTGGTGGAATTTATGGTCTTTATTGCAAATTTCATTAAATTATGGGAATTTATGGATATTAATTTGTGTATTTAATGTTTGCAAGAAATTGGGAGGAAAATAATAATATTTGGAGGATTAAATTGCAAGAAATCAAGCTTGGGTTCAAATATGGTTCGAATTAGAGTTCAAATTGGCTCAATCAGATCAGAAATGGATTCAAATTAGGTTAAAATTCAAATTCAGCCCAAATCCAATGCTAAAGCCTGGTTTAATTGCAAATCAGAGATGATCCATTTCATTCAAGCCCAAATAAGTAAATGGGGCTAGTTCAATTCCAAATTTTTGGTTCAATCCCGGTTCAATAAATTGCGGTCCGGTTCATCACATTAGCCGGTCCAATCAGCTGGTTCAAGCTCAACCCGGTTCCAGCCCAATTCAACAGCCCATTAACCCAATTCAAAGCCCGGTCCTAAACCCTAATTCGGCCGGTTCAGAAGCAATCAAACCGCTAGTTCACTTCAAATCCCGCCGGTTCACACGTGGCGTTAAAAGGCAAAGGCCGGTTCAGTTATACGGGGGCTCACTGTTCTCTCCCAAAATCGCTACTCCTGTTCATCCTCGTCTCCTCACCGCCGCCGCGATCTGAGCCCCGTCGCGGCCCGCTACCGCCACTCCACCATCTTCTTCTTCGACCTCCGGTCAGCACACGAGCAGAGACGACTTGAGCCCGGTGAATCCGCGCCGATGCCACTGCAAGGAAGTCGTCGATGTGGTTCGGAGGCGAGCTCCTTAGTCACCGTCGCCGCGGAACGAGGGCTGTGAGTGGTTCTCCAGTCATCGGTGCATGACAGCATTCAGCATAGAGGCACCGCCGTGGGTGGTTCTCCGACGTGCTGCCCTGGTGCTTCACCTCCCCAGATTCCTAGCACAAGCTACCCTTCGTCGATGTGGTTCGGAGGTGTTAGGAGATGCTCATGCTTGGCTCTGATCGTCCCCTCCATCGATGAAGCAAGGTAAGGATTTCATTTCCCTTCTATTTTGATTCCCTGTTCTTGAACGGCAGGTGTTTGGGAAGAGGACTTGAGTATCCGAACTTTGGCTTCTCCGATCGCTGCTCACCGGTGTAGTCCAGCTCCGGCAAGATTCGTCTCTGTTGGTGTGAACTCCACCGAAGTCCAAGGGATCTTGTTCTGTGTTGGCCGGGAAACCTCCATCCACCTCCACCATTTCTCCTCTGTTCCTCTGTTCCGAACCGCAAGGGAAGGAAAACCTAACCCTAATTCTAGTTTATCCTAACGTTGGTTGCTCTCTTTTTAGTTTGTTAGATGTTAAATTGATCAAAATCACCCCCCCCCCCCCCCCCCCCCCCCCCCCCCCCCCCCCCCCCCCCCCCCCCCCCTAAGTGTTTGTTTGGATTTATTTGTTGATTCGTGGCATGTGGAATTAGAGGTTTATGCTTGTCTTGAGGAATCATGAAGAACATCCCCTGTGATGATGGAATGGGATTCGTGACATGTTTTGTAATGTTCTGTTTAAGCATAATAATGGTCATGAACAGCTTGTTTGCATTGAATTGTTGGAATTTAATTCATGTTGTGGATAACCTAGGTTGTGTCTTGGCCTTGTGATCATGAGTGGAATTCATGTAGATGTATTAAACTTTTGCTAGCAAGAATTAATTGGATGTTGTAGTGAATGTTGTTGAGCATGCTCAAGTTGTTTTGAATGAAACGGTTGTTGTATAATACGATGTGTGTTGTGTTGTATATTTGATTAATGCTTGTGAATAAAAGATATTGGATTGTATGTTGTATGGTATCGTTATGGTTGTTGTATAATGCATGATCGGGATTAAAGTTGTAGATTTGTACATGTGGTAGGATTTACTCTTGTATGTTGTATGATGAACTTGTATTATCAATAAATAATTCACGTTGTATGCTTATTGTTGTATGATGTTATGTTGTATAATTTGTAAAATACATATATAAAGTGTTGTGTAATTAGTGTAATACTTATGGAACTTAGTGTAAAGCTTGTATGATTAATGTTGTAGTGTGAATAGAGAAGTGTAGATTGTAATTGTTTGTAAATTATTGTGATTTAGATGTAGTATGATATTGTGTGTATAGGATGTATAATTTAGGTAATTGTTGTATATTAATGTGTGTGTTGTATGTATGATGTGTAGATAGGATGAATGATTTGATCTAAATTGTAAATGATGTATACTTAGGATTCTTTTATTAATTATAGATTTAATTTGATTTTCATTTGGCAACTTGATGAATAAGGTAATAAAATAAACCCTTCACCAGGTCTAGGATAACTTCCTGTCATTGAGTCCGTGAGAGAGATGACCCGGACCTCCCTATACCACGTAAGATGATAATAAGAGGTTTGGTAAATAAATAATTAATTAATTTTGATGGATGTAAGTGACAACCAAATAAGGGAAAATGTAAATAAGTAAATAAATAATAATAATTTTCCCATACAAACACACGTTATCACTATCTTAACTAGATTTTGAAGGAAATGAAACCCTGAGTTAAATTCCACCTAATGAAGCATTGCCCAGATACAATACAGTTCCATTTTCCTCACCATGTCGTCACTCTCGGCTCGACTAAAAATGGTCTTGGTCATGACGCGGTGAAGATACTGAAAGACTGAGTTTTGCAACATCGAGGCTTTAAACTTAGATGGGTCATAGGGTTCACTACAAAAATACATCCCTTTTGCGATGAACTTTTGCGACGAACTATTTTCGTCGCCAATTAGCGACCAATTTTGCGACAAATTCAATATTCATCTCAAATTTGCAACAAATTTAGCGACGAATATAGTTTAGTTGCTAATTTGGGATGGATCAATTTTTATCGCCAAATTCGTTGTCATTTGGCGATGAATAAATGAATTATCGCCAATTTTGGCGATAAATAAAATATTTGTCACTAAATTTCGATGAAAACGAGATTCGTTGCTAAATTTGACAACGAATACAAGGATTCGTTGCAAAGATGGCTAGAAATGGGTCACGGGTTGCAGTGCGGGATAAGTTGAGGGCATTTGGCATCGCCATTTGGCGATGAAAATGATGTTTATTGACTTCAAAATCGAAATCTATGTTTCGCGTAGATAGATCTAGACTATTAATTTACTCAAAATCGATTAAGGATGAATGAGAAATTAATTGTTCAAAGTTAGCCCAGAATAACATTAATTGTTAATTAATGCTATAGAAGGAAGTGTATGAGAAATAGTTCCACATCGGTAAATTTCATGAGCTTCCCTTATTTATATTGTTATGTTAATGGAGTTAATACAAAAGCCCATGTGCTCTCTTCTCACAGGTGAGCAGGTGCTTGTACCTGCGAGCCCGTCGCCCGCCACACGTGCACATGCGTAATGGGTGCTTTGTTGGCGCACTTTACACAATTTATGCTCCAGATGATGTGGCACTCAAGTGACATGTCAGGGTCACATGTGACGTGGCAGTGCCTATGTGGCATTCGGGTGGGTAGGGAAAGATGATTGGATTGCTAACTGGGCGAACGGATGGCAACCGTTAGATCAAAGAGGTATGATAGATCACATGTGACGTGATCTGGAGCATTAGATCGTGAAGAGTCACAATCTGACTATTGGTGATGAGACTTAATCTGAAGCATCAGATCGAATGGATTATTGGATCCAGATCTGACGGTTGATAACAACAGGGGATTTGAAGGGTTACAACCCTCCAGTTCTGATGGATGAGATTAAAGAACGATCTGAAGGGTTATAACCCTCCAGATCAAATGACCCAGATAAATCCTGCTCCAAAAGTCACAACCACTCACCAAATGTTAGAAATTCATCGAATTATTGGATCAACTCATCCAGTGAATCATTCAATAAGCATACATCTCATCTTGTGCATTCGGAGTCCAAAAAACCTACGAAAAAGTTTATTAGTCTCGAAATTTAAAGTGCTACTATTTCAAGACGTCGTCGTTGTATCTTGAAAAATAAATTGTTGCTATCCGTAAATATCTATAGCGGAGCAATATCATTTTACGGAGATAGTGTTGAACACTAGCCTCGACGATAGCAGTGTGGACATAATCTCCCTCCAACGAGAAAAGCTCCTTTCCTTTCCCCTCTCCACGCCTTCGCCCGTTGAAACAGCTCCCCCTCCCCGCACATCGTCGGTGGCTCGTTGTGGGCCAAGGGTCGGTGGCAGTTGGTTGATGGTCAAGGGCCGCGAGATGCAGGCCGGGGCCGTTGGCTAGTGGTCGTTGGCTGTCGGTTATGGGTTACTGGCATGTGGCAGCTGGTGGCGAGCCATTGACCATTGGCTGGTGGGTGCTGGCTGATGGCCGGTGGCCATGAGGTTGTTGCCCGCTGGCCTTGAGGTTGTTGCTCGTTGGCACCGAGGTTGCTGGGCGTGATGCCGGTGGCCGGTGGGCACTGCCCATGAAGTCGGTTGCCATGAGGCCGCTCGGCGTGAGGCTGTTGGCCAGTGGCCACTACCCCTGAGGCCAGTTGTTGCGAAGTTGGTGGCACGCTGCCCGTGAGCCCCACCACCCACTGTGAACTCTGCTATAAGATCGGCTAACTGTGAGCTTGGTTGATTACGAGCTCGTCTATTTGCGAGTTCATCTCTCGTCGTGAGTTCTACTAGCTCCGAACTAATTAAGCCAACTTTAAGGCTTTTATTTTTTGTGATATTAATTTATTTTACTAAAAATATCTATTTATGTATATTATATTTAATTATTGATTTTGTAATGTTATTTGTGTAGGTCTATATTTTATGCGGATTTAAAGTAATTGGAGAGATACTCATCTTTGTTCATCCGCTTTAGGTATATTTACAATAATAGTTATTTTTTGATAGTGCATGTTATTTAGCTATAATAGTAGTTATTTTAATAAGATGTTCGCGCATGTTATTTAGCTATAACAATGGTTACTTTGATAGTGCATGCTATTTTAATATTTTTAAATTTAAAAATAGAAAAAATACAGAAAGTAAGAAGTTGGATGTATAAAAAGAATTTACTTGAATATAGAGGTTTAACTGATGAATTTATTATTGGGTTGGAATAATTTTTGGATTTTATTTCTAGTAATGTTGAGTTTATGAATGAGGATAAGATAAGATGTTTGTGTAAAAAGTATCATAATGATAAATTTTTAAAGTGTGATAAAATTTGAGAACATCTTTATAGATTTGGTTTCACCTCTAATTACTATAATTAGACTTGTTATGGTGAATCATTTATATCTGATGAGGATTATGGATAAAACATACAAGTCTCAGTTAGTGGGAATCAAAGTTATTATAATCAATTAAATCCATATCAGAGGATGGTAATTGATGCATCGGGTTAGAATTTCATTGTTGAATCGAGTGGTGCAAGTTTTAATTTTCTTCCAATAATTGAATAAATATTACTATTTATGCATCACCATTGGAGGAGATAGAAGTATCAGGAGTTGGTGAAAATATGAATAATAAATTATATCTCTAATTCAGAAATGGATGAGTGATATAGATGAACCAGTGTGGCTTGGTTGTGACAATCATACTAAACTATCTCTCACAACAAGACTGTTGAATGTAAGGTAGAGCATAATGTATCTGAAGATTATTTTAATAATTTTATTCAAGTTATTGGAAAAGCATTGCCAGGTGATCACATAATGCCCAATGATTTTTATAATATAAAAGAACTTGTGAAAAACATAAATCTTCCGGTGGAAAGAATTGATATTTACAGAGCTAGTTCTATATTATATTGAAGAGATGATGAAAATGTAAAAGTTTATAAATTTTGTAATCAATCTAGGTACAAGAGTACCAGAAGGAGTCAACAACGATATAAAGCATACACTCAATTGTTTTATTTGTCTTTAACTCGTAGGCTACAAAGTCTGTATGCATCAAAGACCACTACTTAACACATGACTTAGCATGCAACTCATGAAATAGAAGAGGGACTAATATGTCATCCATCAGATGGATAGGTATGGAAAAATTTTGATAGAACATATCTTGAATTTGTGAAGGAGACTTGAAACATTCGGTTAGGTCTCTATGTTGATGGATTTGCTCTATTTGGTAAATTAGGAAGAAATTATTCTTGTTGGCCAATTATCGTAACTTCGTATAATCTTCTATCTAGAATGTGCATGAAAACACCACATATGCTTTTAACATTGGTTGTGCCTGACCAACTTCAAAGAAGTTAAAGATGTTTATATGCAACCACTGATTGCAAAGTTGAAACAATTGTGGGATGAAAGTTTTACTACATATGATGTGCATACTAATTAGATGTTTGTAATGAAGGTTGCTCTTCTTTGGACCATAAATGAATTTCTGACTTATGACATGTTATCAAGATGGAGTACCGCTGAAATTTTAGGATGTCCAATATATATGGAGAGATCAAAATTAATCAGATTAAGATATGGGAAGAAGTCAAGTTATTTTGATTGTCATAGATAATTTTTACTACCAAATCATAATTTTAGAAGGAATAAAGAAGCATTTACTAAAAATAGAATTAAAAGAACACCCTCGCCATTGAGATTAAGAGGTCAATAGATTTGGTACAGAGTGCTTAACTTTTCATTTGTTATTGAAGATCCACATAGTACAACTTATGAATATAGAAATACACGTAAATGGACTAAACAGAGTATATTTTAGGATTTACCATATTTGTACAGTCATTTGATTCATCATAATCTTGATGTAATGCATATTGAGAAAAATATTTTTGATAATATGATTAATACAATAATGGATATTGTCGAAAAAATAAAAGATAATTTGAATGTAAGAAAAGATATACAACTCCTTTATAAAAGACCCACTCTTGATGTCAATGAAAGTAGTAGGGGACTAAAGCCAAAGGCAGTTTATACATTGAATAAGAATCAGAGACATATTGTCTGTGAATGAGTGAAATTTTTAGAATTTTCAGATGATTATATCTCTAATCTTAGGAGATGTGCCAATTTGAAGGAATGCAAATTGATTGGTTTGAAAAGTCATAATTGTTATATATTCATGGAAAGACTTATTTCTATTGCTTTTAAGGAGCTCTGACCAAATTTTATATGAGATTCTATTACGGAGTTAAACATTTTATTTCATGATATTTGTTCAACAGTTTTGAGACACTCATACATGGAGACATTAGAGAGGAAAATTTTAATAATTTTGTATAATTTAGAATGATCTTTTCACCCTCAATTTTTTATTTGATGGAATATTTTTTGATTCACTTGCTATATGAGACTAAAGTTAGAGGTCCTGTCCATTTTTGATAGATGTATCCATTTGAAAGGTAAAATCATATTTCTTATATACTACATTATTAATACATAAAAATAAAATTATTTAATATATATTAATATCTAATATAACTTATTTTATTACAATCAGATTTCTATATTATTTGAATAAAAAAGTGAAATATAAGACACATGTTGAAGTTTCTATTGTTAATACATATATTGTGAAGAAAGTAACAACTTTTGCATCATATTATTTTGAGCCTATTGATCCCAATTTGAACTCATTCTCAATTTTTAATTTCCTTGGTTGACCAAGTGAACCATGTAAATAAAGATACTTAACTGGTTTTATTGAATTATTCAGAAGTAATATTATATTTTGAGTGAGTATATATTTTTTAATTTTTATATTTCTTATATCGTAAAGTATTTATATTATAATTAATTTTTTTATACGATTTTTTAAAATTTAAATTCTGAAATATCAACATAAGAGTTTAATCACTTCTGCGATGAAGAATTTATACCATGATTTAAATCATATGTAAGTAGACAATTTAAATTTGGTTTACATATATTTTGACTTTTAATTAATTTTGGGGTTTGACTATATGTTCATGATAATCAATATCACGTTGAGTAAGAATTGTTATTCTATCTTTCATGGGGTCCAAAAGTAATGGTATGGGTTTGGCTAATATATTTTATAAACGAATATAATTTTCATACTCAGGAATATGGAATGGGGAAGACTATAATGAATTATGGATTTCTGTTCAACCATCTAATGATGGAGCTGCAAACAATGATTTTTATGGATTATTGGATGAAATTATAGTGGTAGAATATCCTGACCCAGAAATATGAGTTATTTTATATATGTATCGTTGGTTTGACCTTGTTAAAGGGATGAAGGCGCATCCACGGTATAATTTGGTTGAAATAAATCATAAGAGATTGTATAAAAGATATGAACCATTTGTGTTGGCATAACAAGCGATTCAAGTATTTTATGCTTCATATCCTAGTTTGAAACGTGATAAAATTGATTGGTGGGCTGTTTATAAAATGAAAGCACAGAAAAAAATTGAAGAACGTTGGCACGATATTGCAAATCAACAAGATGAAGTTGCGAATATATTTCAAACCGAGGAATATAATATTTCAACATTACGAGATCCTAGCGGAGTAGTGATAAACATGGATATAAGTGAAATTCATGAAAACGATGATGATGACGACGATGATAATGACGACGATGATAACGATAACGACAACGACCATGCCTATGACGACGATGATAATTTTAATTTTTCATGATGGATAAATTATGCTATCTTAAAATAAAAAATATGATTTTATTTTCATATATGGTAATGTAATATTTACTTATAATGTGTAGATTTACAAAACTCTTAGTTCAATTTGTTGTTTATATACTTACTGTGTTAAAGTCTATATTTTAATTACACTATCTTTTTGGCAATAGATCATTAGAGGTGACCTCTTGGTATGTTGATTCGTGTACTCTTTCAAGAATGATTACATATGGTAAGTTTTTTCAGGTTCTTCATTATACATCAAATTTTTAATTATTTTATCCTAACATATTTTTTTTGATAGTTTCGACGTAGTCATCGATAGAGTACTCATGGCCAATCTGTACTTATGACCCCCTCCTTCAGTTGCAGGACCTTCTTGTACACATGACTCGTTAGGACCTTCCCCTTCCCTAGTACCCATGAAAGTTTCTTTGACTAGACAATCCGCTGCCGAGATGACAAATAGTCAAGAGTCCATATCCCTTATCGAAGATATGTAAGTACTTTAAAATAAATAATTTTGTTAACTATCATAATTATTTAACATTATTTATGTCATACATTATTATAGATTTATCAATTCTGTATGTGTTATTTACGAGATCAATAGAATTGTGAATAATCATTGGTGAGAGGATTTGATGACTTATATAAGCACTCCTGATCCCTTAAGAGAACTATGGTGGAATGAGTTGGTAACCTATCCCCTTCAGTTTATATATGAAATTAATATTGAATATATAATCAATTATTTATTTCTTATTACAATAGATGTTCAATTGGGACCCTAATGAAGAATTGGAAATAAGGATAATTTTGAAGAAAATATATGGTGATTACATCCAGCATGTACTTAATCATCTAAATATGAGGGGGAAAAAGCTACCCTGCATCACCGAAGAAAATTAGGTGAGGATCTTCAATTTTTGAGAAACTGAGAAGAGCAAAAAAAGGAGTCAACAAAATAAATTTAATCAAGCTTATAATTCTGGAGACTTATATGCGACATATGCAGGCGGCTCAATCAATATCGATGAGCATACATGCAGATTGGTAATTTTTTTTCAAATACTTAAATTTTAATATATTTCAAACTATTTCATTATTTTTAATCATGATTTTTTAGGCCAAGGAAATGGGATGGGAGCCATTATTTATAGACACTTTCACTCACATATTTCAAAAAAAGGATAAGACTTGGAGCGGGGACAGAGCTAAAGCAATTAAGGTTTGGAATAATCATGGATCTTATAATATAACTTAGATTATATTAGTAGATGTTATTAGTTATGTACCTACTCTATCTTTATATTAAATATGTTTTACTAAATATAATCGATATTATATGTATTTCTAAAATATTACTATTTTAATTTAATTTAATTTTTTTCATGATAATACAGGATAAATATGATGAGCTAAAGTTAGCATAGAGAAATTCAGATGCTAGTGATGATAATGATGGATATGAGTCCTCTATTGGGAATGATTTGAGTATAATGCTGGAGGCGAGTGGGGGATCTAAAGGGGGAAGGATATTGGGGTATAGGTTCTTTGAGCAGAACCCATAGAGTTACCGGTACATCTTCTACCACTCCTCCAGTCGTAAGGACACAAATACATAACTTGACTGAAGAGGTTAGTCATTTGAAGGGGGCAATAATGCAAAGGGATTAGGAAATGAGGCAAAGGGATCAAGAAATTAGCGAGTTGCACCGATAATAAAATCTGATCATGCAACATCTGTAGTTAGTTCCTCTCTAAGTTAGATTTCTCCCACTTCTAGTGATGACGGTGACGACGATGACGATGATGATGATGGTGGTTCTTTATGAATTTTTTGTGTATGAATATTTTTTTATCTTAGAATTAGTATTTGTAACATTTGTTATTTGATTAAGTATGTGAATCCTACATTTACATTTTTTTTATTAGCACTGTTACTTTTTTTTGTAACATATTTTTTTATTAGCACTGTTAATTTTTTTTTGTAACAGGATTGGTGAGGTCAAAATAGGTGGTGGAATTTGAAAATTCATATCGGAAGAAGTAAGTCTTTACATATTTAGTTTATAGGATTTTCTTTCTTTTTAAAAATGATTTTTTTTTCTTTATTTTCTTATACAAGAAAAGAAGAAATATGGAAGGAGAAGGAGGTAGTGTCTCCCGAGAAAGAAGACGACAATGATGATTACTATTTATATCTTTCCCTCATCTTGAAACTTATTGATATGGATTTTCTCATTTGGATATCATGACTTTATGAACTTTAACAATGTTAGATTGTTATGTTTGATATTTTTGTATATGATGAACGTTGAGATTATTTAAGTTATCGTGTTGAGATTGTTTTTGTATATAATGATCATTGATATTTTTGTCTTGATATTGTTTTGAATATATAAGTTATTGTGTTGTATGTATATATATGTGGTAATTGATAGATTATGGAAACAATCTTTAGATTATGAAAATAATCCTATAAATCTTTTATTATTAGAATGTAAATAACCACCTTGTTAGATTATGAAAATAATCTTTGTATACTCTTTTATTATTAGAATGTAAATAATTATCTTAATTTATAGCCTAATAACACTCATGTACTCTTGTATATATTTCATCAAAATGAATAAGAAGAGTATGTAGAATTTCTTACATGGTATCAGAACCCTAGCCATACCAGCAACCTCCTTTCTTCTCTAAGTTCCCATCCTTCTCTCTCCTTCTCGTATCAATGGCTGAACAAACCATATTCCATCCTGCTCTGGTCGTTAATAATGTCAAGTACTTCATCTCCATTACTCTAGAGATGGAAAAGGGACACTATTCTTGATGGGCAGAGTTGTTTAAAATCCATTGCCAAGCATACCAAGTTATTGATCATATTATCCCACCGAAATTGAAGTCAATCGAGACGGAACAAGAAGAGGCTATTGAGGCTGAGAAAATATTATGGTCGCACTTGGATGCAATAGTTCTTTAATGGATTTATGGTATGATCTCCACCATCTCTTGCACACCATCTTATAACCAGATTCAACTACACAACAAGCATGGGAACGATTGCAAAATATTTTTCAGGATAACAAAACTTTTTGTTTCATTTACCTGGAAAACCAATACACTCACGTTCAGATGGACGATTTTCCTAAAATCTCAGCCTATTGCCAAGAACTCAAAATGCTTGCCGATCAACTCTCTAACGTTGGTGCACCAGTTTCAAATCAATGGTTAGTTCTTCAGTTAATTGTAGGTTTAAATGAGAATTACGATGGTGTTGCTGCATTCATTCGACAGAGTAATCCTTTACCCTCTTTTTATGAGGCACGATCAAGGTTAATCCTTGAGGAAACCCAAAAGGCTAAACAGGCAGTTGCTGCCTCCAACGCTGTCGGCACCACCCTCCTCACCACCCATAGTTCCATTGATGTTGTGTCTGGCTATGGCCGAAGTTTGATATCATGTTCTAGAAATACATCAAATAGCAACAATAATGGTTAGAAACATGGTCAAAACTGTAATAATAATCAGGAAAACTATGATGGTGGTAGAGGAAAAGGTCGTGGTAGCAATAACCACGATGGTGGACAACAATAGCAACGTCCGTGGCAACAGTAATAGTAGCGTCCGTAGCAGTAGCAACCATATCAGTGGATACCATACCCACTGTCGGGGTCTTGGGGACAACAAGCATGGGCTGCTCCGCCTTGTCCTTACCCCACCTCATCATGGGCTCATCCACCTCCTGCTCATCAATCCTAAATTTTAATTGTCCACCATAGGCATACAGTGCCCAAGTGCTGCCTCCTTCGAGCTATGCACCTACTGACATTGATGCAACGATACACAATTTGTCTCTAAATGTTCCTGATGAAAACTAGTACATGGATATCGGCGCAACCTCACACATGACTACATCTCCAGGTACTCTCTCGTCCTATTTTAATATGAGCAATAACAAAAATATTATTGTTGGTAGTGGACATGAAATATCAATTCATGGTTATGGACAAAAAAACCTTTCCCCACCTCACCGACCTTTAACTCTAAAAAATATCATACACGCCCCTAAACTCATTAAAAACCTTATCTTTGTGCGTCGTTTTACCATTGACAATAATGTTTCCATTGAGTTTGATCCATTTGGTTTTTCTATGAAGGACTCTCATATAGGGATGCCACTAATAAGATGTGATAGCACTGGGATTTATATCCTATCACCACCACTACCAGACGTCAATCCAACTCTCCATCAACCTTTGTAGCTCTTTCTCCTGCTTTATGGTATAATCATTTGGGACATCCGAGAGAACTTGTTTTACGCTCACTTAGGAATAATAAATTTATTGACTGTCAACCATTTTCATGCTCTTCTATTTGTCAATCTTGCATTTTTGGAAAACATGTTAAGTTACCATTTTCGATTTCAAATTCTTGCACTACAAAATCTTTTGATATAATACATAATGATTTGTGGACATCAATTTTAAGTTTGGCAAGTCATAAGTATTATATTCTTCTCTTCGATGATTACACTAATTTCTTGTGGACATTCCCTATTGGAAGAAAATTACAAGTTCTGTCCATTTTCTTATCTTTTGGTGCACTCATTCAAACCCAATTTGAGAAAAATATTAAATATTTTCAATGTGATAATGGGAGGGAATTTGATAATGAGTCATTTAAGTAATTTTGTCACACTAATAGTATGGTGCTTCGTTTTTCTTGCCCTCACACTTCTCCACAAAATGGAAAAGTCGAACGTAAAATCCGAGCAATCAATAACTTGATTCGAACTCTTCTTGCTCACTCTTCTATGCCACCATCATTTTGGCATCATGCCTTCCAAATGACAACATACCTCTTAAACATTTACCCTAGCAAGATACTCTCCAATTATTCCCCAACTCAATTTCTTTAACATCGGGATCCTTCCTATACACATTTATGGGTTTTTAGGTGTTTATGTTATCCTCTCTTTTCTTCCACCACAATACATAAGCTACAAGTTTGTTCCACCCCTTGTGTTTTTTTCAGATACCCGCTCAATCATAGAGTATATAAATGTTATGATTTGTCTAATCGAAAAATAATTATCTCTAGACATGTCCTTTTTGATGAGTCCAACTTTTCGTTTGCCAACCTGCATGCTCCTTCTTCCCACTCCTATGATTTTTTGAGTGACGATCTGCAACCCCTTTTGCACCATCATCTTCACAATCAACCAACCCCAGTTTACCAGCAAGAACAAGAGCCCGCTATCGTCCACCCTCCTCAACCGGCTCCAAGAACGCCCCACCCAGAACCTGTTGGTGCAAGAAGCACTAGGTCTGACCCTAGAGTTTCGATGTTTGACAATATACCTAGGTCTGATCAATTTGACCAGGGGTTGATCCAAACAAGACCTAATGTTTGAATGTGAGTGAAGTCTAGTTAGGTCAGTTTGACCAGAAGACTAGCGAGAAGTCCTAGTTGGTTAGACCAAGCAAGAAAAAGTCCTAGTTGAGACTAGACAGGGAAAATCCTAGTTGAGGCTAGGCAGGAAAAGTCCTAGTTGGAGGCTAGGTAGTGGAAGTTCTGGTCTGGACGACTAGACAGAAGTCTTAGTAGGATCAAGTGCACGAAGTGCAAGTCTAGGCAGTTTAGAAGGACTAGATGCATGGTAAAAATTCAAGTAGGTCAGTGGATCAGATGCGTGGTGAAAGTTTAGGCGGTTAGGTGGACTCGTAGGCCTAGCAGCAAATCTTGAGAGTCGAGTATCAAGTAAGGAGGACTTGTTGGCAATCAGGTAAATTCTCCCAAATGGAGTGGGTAAGGGCACATTCCCAGTATGGAGAACAGTAGGCATTAGTCTAACCTAGGATTTCATTGAAAATTTGAAGTTAGACCCACAAGGTAAGGCTTACGTTGCATGCATGTTTGTATGCTTGTCTTACAGGAACCAGGAGTTGGAAGCAAGATGGAGAAAGCATAAGTGAAGCAAACAGAGGCAACCGAACTAAGCTCGGGGTCAACTTAGGTCAAATCTGAGTCAACTGGATCCAGACGCCCTAAAAATTTCTAGGCGCTTGGACAGTCCGGGCGCCCCTATCTCTCTTCCAGGCGCCCCTATCGAGAAGACTCAGTCTGGATAAGATCGAGAAAATCAGATCGTATCAGATCTTATCTAGGTGTTTGGATAAGGTTTCTAGGTGCCCGAAAGGGGCTATATAAGGAGGCTAAATGTGCACAACAAAGACACAACATCTCCAAGCCATCCTCTTCCTCTAGTGGTGCTGTTGAACGTAAACGAGGCTAGGCTCTTGCAACCAGGGAAGATTTAGGAGGAGTGCACGGCGCTCAGGACTTCCAGATCGATTTCAATGTAATTGCTTGGTTATTTCTTTCTATCTTACTTTGTGTTTTAATTTATAGATTTTTTAGACTGTAAGAACGCAGAACTTCTCTGCCTTCGAACAAGGTTCGGAAAGGAGACCACTAGTAAACGGGCGCCTCCCGTACATAGGCCTTGGATGTACTAACCCTGGGGGGTTAGGAACCAAGTAAATTCGTGTGTCCCTATGCTTGTTATCTAATTCTACTGCTAAGTATCTTTGATAGAACAAAAAACGAACGAACGACATACGCACTATTCACCCCCTCTAGCGCGCACCCAAGATCCTACAGAACCTGCCTCTTCTCAGCCATCTATTTCATCTGGGCCCAACAACACTTCCCCACGACCCAACCCACCTACAACAACACATCCATTAATCTCTTCACCTAGCCCATACCATAATCAAACAAGCCGAGCCTTGTCTCAGTCCATTACACCCGCAACATGCATGGGATCTTTAGGCCCAAATGTCAATTCAATTTGACGTCATCAGTTACGCTATCCCTTATTTCTTATAACCTGAAAGTTGTATTGTTTGACCCAAATTGGAAAGTGGTCATGTTAGATGAATATGATGCTCTTATTAACAATAAGACGTGGGAGTTGGTGCCTCATCCTTCTCATGTTAATGTTATTCATTCAATGTGGATTTTTTGTCATAAAAAGAAATCTGATGGTTCTTTTGAGAGGCACAAAGCTCGTCTTGTTGGTGATGGCATATCTCAACAAGTTGGTGTGGATCATGATGAAACATTTAGCCTCGTGATAAAACTAGCTACTATTCGAACCATTCTCAATATAGCTCTGTCAAAATCTTAACTCATCCATCAGTTGGATGTTAAAAATGCATTCTTGCATGGTTAGCTACATGAAACCATCTACATGCATCAACCGCTGGATTTCAAAGACCCTATCTATCCAGAGTATGTGTCTCTATTGAAGAAATCTCTATATGGCCTCAAACAGACTCCTTGTGCTTGGTATCAATGGTTTGCTGACTTTGTCTCCACCATTAGTTTTTCCCATAGCAAATTTGATCACTAGCTATTTATTTATCAACAAGGAAAACATGACATACATTCTTCTTTATGTTGATGACATCATTCTCACCGTGTCTTCTGATGCACTTCGTCAATCTATTATGTCCCTCCTTGCTGCTGAATTTGCTATGAAAGACTTGGGTCTTCTGAGCTATTTCTTGGCCATTGCAGTTACATGATATGCAGGTGGGTTATTTCTTTGTCAACGTAAATATGCTATGGAGATTATTGAACGAGTCGGCATGACCTCTTGCAAGCCTGCAACCATGCCGGTGGATACTAAGGCTAAAGTGAGTGTCTCTTTAGGATCTCCCTATGAAGATCCTACACATTATCGTAGTTTAGCGGGAGCATTGCAATATCTTACATTTACGAGACCAGATATATCCTATGCTATGCAACAGGTTTGCTTACATATGCATGACCTGAACAGTGAACATATGAATGCTCTCAAATAAATTCTGCGATACATTCAGGGCACTCTTGACTATCACTTACATTTTTATAAGTCTTCGATTTCTGGTCTCATCTTTTATGTTGGTGCAATCTTGCCCCAAGTGAATTGGATTTTAATGTTTGGCTAAAATGAGTTTAAGTTAGGCAATGTTGGTAATCTAACATGTGTGAATTGAGTTCACAGGAAACTTGGCAAATGGTGAAGTTGGAAGACTTGGCAAATGGTGAAGTCCCGGAGGCGCGGCCTCTTGGCAAAGGTGAAGTCCCGGAGACGCGGCCTCTTGGCAAAGGTGAAGTCCCGAGTCGCGGCCTCTTGGCAAAGGGAGACTTAGCACAACGAAGCTGAGGGAAACGTCTCAAGCAAGTGCAAGGAAGGGCACGAGGCTTATGGAAGGCGTTTGAAGGCTTGCGTCAAGGCTAAGGGTTGAAGAAGAAACTGAAAGGGGAGTTTCAGCTTGATCAGTCGACTGGTTGATCAGTCGACTGCTCTAGTCGACTGGTACTGTTCATCAGTCGACTGATAGACGACCGTTGGAGCGACAACTGGCTAATTAAATACAGATTAACTAGCTGTTGAAGCCCACCAGTCGACTGACCCTTGGGGCAGTCGACTAGCATCATGAAAAATATGAAAAGACAGATTCAAGATTGAAGACTGTGTGGTTTTTATTCTATCATCTCTGTAAGATCTTCAAGTGCTGTCTTTCATATTCTTCCTCCTCCATACTTCACTATTCATTTCTGTAAGAGGAAGAGAGATTGTTTATAAGGGTTTCTCCGCCTTCAAAGTGATCTTTGAAAAGGAGGGATTTTCAAAGTGGAAAGGTGCTCAGTGTGTGTGAATCCTTGGATTAGTCACCTCATAGAGGTGGATACCAAGTAAATCAATGGGTTAGCGATTGTAATCTTTTCTTTGCTTTTATTTTTGCTTCCGCTAACGACTTTGCAGGAAAGTTTGAAAAATTTGCTATTCACCCCCTCTAGCGAACGTATCGGTCCCAACAAGTGGTATCAGAGCATACAACACTGGATATTATATAGAGTCAAAGAATGGTCAATCTTCTAAACATCAAAATTTCGGGTCAAAATAGAGGGGTAGTTAATGTTGTCTCTGAATCTTACTAGACGAAATGACGCCGGACGGGATAGCGAACTCGGGGGTTATTGAATCCATTGGTTCGACCATGAACTCTAAAAACTACTAAAAAAATTATCAAAATTAATAATAAAAATCTTTGGATGCACCCAACTTCAAGAAATCATCCTCGTGTTATTGAGAGTAATGTGATGTTGTTGTATCCAAAAATTTTATAAATTTAAAGACTGTAATGGTTATTATACTTACTTGTATTGATCCAATAACTAAGTATAAATCCTTGAAAAGGTTTTGTATATTAAAAATATGATTTTGTATGACGGGAGTGATATCATGGTTCTTGATAGAGTGAGACCACTAAGTGCATGACCATGCCCAAATGAGTCAATATGAGATATTGAGCTCATTTGATTAGAGTGAGTCTACTTGGAGTTCAAGACATAGATTGATTAGAGGATGACACGGTCTATGCCTCAATTGATCAATCTTGATATCAAGGATAGAAGGACATGGTCACCTATTGTGAGAGTCACAATTAGTAGTCACTATGGTGATGTTGGATCTCAACATTCTTGTAACTTGGGTAGCAATGATGTGTTGCTAGATACCGCTCATTGCTTATGTTTCTAAATTGGTTTAGAAGCATTGCCAACGTTACAAGAACCTATAGGGTCACACACAAAGGGCAATTAGATGGAGATTAGGTTCATATGATGGACCAAGAGGATTAGGTTCATGTGATGAACCAAATTGGATTAAGTGTAATCCAAATTAGACTAATTGAGTTGGACTCAATTTAATTCAAGTGTTGAATGAGTCTAATTTAGATTTGATTCATTGAGTCAATTTAAATTAATGAATAGAGATTCATTAAATTAAATTAACTTGAATCAAAAAAGGTTGGATTTGATCAACCTTGGGAGATAAGAGGTCAAGTTTGACTTGACTTGAGAAGGAAGATAAATGGTCAAGTTTGACTTGACTTAATGCCACCTCATGGTCAAGTTTGACTTGACCAAATGCCACTTCATGGTGATGTGGCATAGGGCCGGCCAATGATGGTGCTCCACATCATCAAGGTATTAATTGGGTATGCCACCTCATGAGGGAAACAAGAGTTGTAACTCTTGGCATTAAATGAGGTTTTGTAACCCCCCCCCCCCCCCCCCCCCCCCCCCCCCCCCCCCCCTCATGAAGTGGCCGGCCACTTAAGAGAGGAAATGGTGGCTAATTGATATTCATTCAAGCCAATTCATTCCATCATCTTCTTCCTTGGCTCTCTTCTCCTCTCCCTCTCCCTTCCTTGGCCGAAATCCTCAAGGGAGTGCTAGCACACTCAAGAGGTTTCTTCTCCATCCTTTGTCCGTGTGGATACATATAGAGGGGTGTGCACTTGACATCCTAGAGATCCGGCGACCATAAGGACGAGCGGGATACGCGAAGGGCATCGCTTCAAGGGTAACCTCTCTTGACATGTAGATGTAAGAGTAGATCTAGAAAAACATGTATAAGTAAATTTTTATAATCTTCGCACGGATCCGTGGCCGGGCTTCCGGGGTTTCCGCAACGCAAAAAGTCCAACACCTCGAGTTTTTGCGTCGCCCAGGAAGAAGATCGTCTTACACCAAATCAATAAAATTCATTAGTAGTTGCTGAGCTTTAGAAATTCTCATCGATTCGTTGACGAATATGACATCAAGAGGCTACGGGTTGATCATCTTCCTTGTTGGTAGCCTCAATGGTCCTTCTTCAAAGCCCAAAAGAGAGGTTGATAGCCTTAATCTCTTCTCATCCCAACTCAAAGGGGAATATAATTGTATCGGAAGACATAAACTAATCATGTTGCTAGATACTCCTACATCAGTTGACCCAGGTTGAAAAGAACTCATTCTCGAGTTCAGGATAGTCTCTTCAAAATAAAAAATCTTTAAGTGTTGATGAATCAAAAGTCGTCGCGTAGGTGGTGGAATAGGAGGAAGATCATCTAATATTAACTCAGTCAAATTTTAAGGCAGTTATTGTACTTTTGATCGAACATATGCTGCATCCTCAGATAGTCTGTCATCTAGAATCTTACAATCATCACCATAAAATACCTCGTCATACACTGGCTCGCTAATTAACTCGGTCTCATCTTCATCATAAATTGGATCACCGACTATTTCGTTCTTATGATCCATATCTTTCTCAAGAAAAATTATATCCAAGTAAAAATAAAAGAACTTACAACTTTTAAGATTTCGGACACTACGATCACATTGTGAGGCTTCCTTATCTGGAACCTACCTATCACGATCTTGACCACGTACCTCACGATCTTCAAGATCTTGTGTCGTTAGATGTTGGAACTTGGTCTTATCTTCATTATAAATTGGATCACCGATTATTTCGATCTTGTCGTCCATATCTTTCTCAAAAAAAATTGTATTCAAGTAAAAAGAAAAGAACTTACGTCCTTTAAGATTTCGGGCACTACGATCACAGTGTGAGGCTTCCTCTGTTGGAACCTGTCTGTCACGACCACGATAACAACCATGACGATGATCCATCGGATCTTGAGAGCTCTGATACCAATTGACGTCGGACGGGATATATAGCGATTATCCCCGGGGCAATATTGAATCCGTTGGTTCGACTGCAAACGTCGAAAATAATCTTTTAAAATCTATTAATTTGAAAGAATAACAGGAGATAGGGAAATAAACGACATTGCCAAAATTATTATTAAATCAAAACTTCTTCTCTCCAAAACATCAACTTATAAGATGTTTATATAGACTCAAACTCTAAGAAAGATTTCTCATAAAAAGAAAAATTTCTTAACAAACTCTAAAAGAAAGATTCCTCATAAAAAAGAAAAATTTCTTAACAAACTCTAAAAAAAAGATTCCTAATAAAAAGAAAAATTTCTTAACAGACTCAATCCTAAAAATCCTAAATATATTTTAAAAATTCTAAAATAAAAAAATAGAACTTTTCAAAATTACTCTAAATACCAAAAACTCTAAAAATTACTAAAAATAAAAATTATCAAAACTAATAATAAAAATCTTTTGATGTTCCTACATCACCTTCTCTTGGAATCACATTATCCGATCCACAAGGCCACATTAGTTGATTGTGATAATGTTAGTGCGATCTATCTCTTAGGCAATTCGGTTCAATATTAGCGAACTAAACATATTGAAATAGATATTCACTTTGTACGCGAGAAAGTTGTCCATGGACATGTTCGTGCTCTTTATGTTTTGTTCCGTTATCAGATTGTCGACATCTTTACTAAAGGACTTTTGCACATACTCTTTAATGATTTTTGAGACAGCCTCAATGTACAACAACCTTCCGCTTCGACTGCAGGGGTGTAATAGATTATAAAAATAATCTCTAGATTATGAAAATAATCTCTATAAATCTTTTATTATTAGAATGTAAATAACCACCCTGTTAGATTATGGAAATAATTTCTATATAATCTTTTATTATTAGAATGTAAATAATTATTTTAATTTATAGCCTAATAATATTCATGTACTCCAGTATATATTTCATCAAAATGAATAAGAAGAGTATATAGAATTTCTTATAGTAATATGTGGATTGAAATTGTGAGTGCGATTGCTAAAATTGTGAATGTTAAATAGGTGGATTGTAAAATATGAATTGATTATTGTATATTGGATTGATTGGTTGTATATATACATGATAAAATGCAAAAATAGGGAGAATTTGTTGAAAGAAATTATATTTTACGACGAAAAAAATTTCATTGCAATTATATCGTAAATTATTGTGTATCGCTAATTGATTATGAAAATATAAATTCGTTGTCAATTGGCGACAAAATTATAAATTCATCGTCAATTGGAGACGAATTGAAGAAGAGTTTGAAGGTGAAAAATATGTTTATTATAAAATATTATGATGAAATTTTAATTTTTTATTGTAGAATTTAATGATGATTTAATAGTGACGAGAATTGATTCATTGCAAATGTCATCATAAGAATATTTATGATGAATTTATTTTTAAAATTTATCATAAAATTTATCCTTAATTTATGAATTTATGAAAATATCATCATAGAAACAAAATAAATTTATTAATTAATGTCCTAAAAAAAAGACGGCAAATCTCAACACCACTCTTTTAAATGCACGCCAGTGGTGGATGAGGAGAGTGCACATTAAAATACTTAATAAAGAGCAAAAACCTTTTACTTATGAATTATTTCTTTTAAAAAAATTAAAATAGCTAGTGGATCGAACACTACAAGTGATGGAAAGGAACTGGTCAAATC
This sequence comes from Curcuma longa, assembly GCF_044706935.1. Lineage (NCBI taxonomy): Eukaryota > Viridiplantae > Streptophyta > Magnoliopsida > Zingiberales > Zingiberaceae > Curcuma > Curcuma longa. The sequence continues at coordinate 4,565,010 of NC_133869.1, forward strand.
AAGGACTTCCGGCAGTTTCTCCACTCACTCGATATAACACTACCAGTGTTAACACTTGTCGATCCTCCACCAAAGCTTTTGAAAAGAAGCTAAGGAAGAACATGATTGCATGCGTGTTGAAGGACTTGGCAAAATTTAAAAAATTGAGTAGGATGAATATTTTGAAAGTTAATTTTTTAATTTACATAAGTTGTTCTGAATTTATTCGATATATGAATAAAAAAATCATTTTCTTCTAAATTAGTAGACAAAATCGATTACTACAAAAAAAAATAATTTAAAAGATAGTGGATGACACCATAATCGATCTTAACTCTAGCTATTTGCATATAACCAAACTTTAAAAAAAACAAAATCAGAGAATTCCATTGATTTTGCAGTGTATTAATTAATTATCTCCAATCTTCCTTCTGCCAGAAGGATTTTCTAGTCACTTGTAATATTGCCTAAAATTTGTACAAACACCTATTCATCCTTTGAAATAATGGAATAGTATATTCACTTTCTCAAAATTTAATATAGCAATGATAATTTAGTTCCAATTAATTAATATAGTTTTCAGTTAAAATTATATGTCCAAGCTGTGATTATATATATGATCTAGCGATGATTAATTTCATTGTATTCAGTTTTAATTCAATCAAGTGCTGTTTCATCTATACATATATATATATATTCATTTCAACATGCTAAATAAATCAATCAATGAATGTGTAGAGAAATAATGATCAAATCGATTAATGTAAAAAAAACAAAACTTAAAAAACTTCCCTAAAAGAATTAATTAATTAAATTAAAAGAAACAGCAAGGCATGGGCTACCATACATTGTCTTAATGGATATGTAAACATCTGCAAAATGAGCTTTAAAAATGTAGCATTTTGTACGTTTAAAATAAAATAGTGCGTTCTTCGCTGAAAAGTTTATTCCTGTAGTCGACGTGAAAATGATTGAATAAGTTGTCGGCTAGAGGCATGCATCCTGCATGCATATATGTTGAATGCTCACCTCTAGCTAATTATATGCAAATGCTATATCTTATTATCGATTATATATATATATATATATATATTATATATATATATATATATATATATTTTATAATTAAAAACTATAATTAAATTGTATTAAAATTATTTTACGTCTTATCCAGACCTGCACGCCAATTGAATTCATAATGATTTAGCTTAGACACTGAGTGCATGCAATCATCAAAATGAAAGAGTTCAAGACCAAAATTAATTAATTAATTAATTAATTAAAAAGAATGAAGACCAACAAATTATAAGCATGCCCACAACTTTGAAGTCGAAGGTGGAAAGCGAGATCAAAATGGGACACGCACGATGGTCCCTCCCTGCATGCATCTCTATCGCACTTTGTTTCATTGCTTTGACAACTACGTACCGATCGTGTTTAATAACAGTCCGAGTTCAGGAGCTAGCTAGATTTGATATCGAAAGTTAATTAATTAATCACTCCAACCAAGCAAATAATTAATGTAGGTTAATTTCTTGATTAATTACGTTGTTTTTGTTTCATTATTATGTGTATAGAATGTAACTAATTTAATTGATCAGCATCAAATAACCTTTTATGGAAAATAGTATAAGTAATATATAAAAAACTATATATAAATGACAGAAAATCAAAATTATGATCCTCATTATACATATGGTCAAAAGGATTTCTTTCTTTTAAAAAATTATCAAAATAACATTCCATCCATAATTTAATATCTTTAATTAAAGTTGCACCATTTTAGAATAATTTTTGACCAAAATTACACCGTTTTAGAATAATTTTGGCTAAAATTATACCACCATAGAAATACAATATTCTAAAAGTTATGAGCAATTGTGATAAAAATTGTATCATCTGCTCCAAAGTGGAACACAAAAAGGATATTTTTAGATATCATGATTAATTATGAGTAACATTTTATTTTGATAATTTCTGGAAGAGCAATAATATCATTATTAGGGCAATTTTGATAGTTTTGCCTATATAAATATTAAAAATAAAAGATTAATTTTGATGGCTAAATATTTAACAACTAATAATTAAATAGAATTGTCATCAATAGATAGCTTATAGACAGATGGTTAATTAGAACGAAGAAAGTTAATAGCTAAATAAATAAAAGGGCAATTCGGTGTAGGTTAAGCTCATGTTAATATGGAATTTGGAAGAAAGATTTATTATATGCATCTTTATCCTATTTTATATGAAATGGTTTCTCGTGATTCAAATATGTGATCTTTAAATCACACTATAATAATTTTAGTGTTAAATTAAAAATAGGACAATGGCAAAGAATAAGATGAAAAGGATGAATAATTAATTGGCTGATATGCGGTGGACAAGCAATTGAAATCCATCAGCACATGTGGCTATTAATGTCCACTAGAGTGCATTAATTTTTAAAACTGTAGTTGACAATGAAATTACCAAATTATTATTACTACAACTAATCTTCCATTGATTTATGCACATAATTGTGACTGAATTTTATTTTTAATACGAAAATAAAAATTAGAAAAAGGAATCTATTTGTTCTAGCTAAGCTACACTAAAAAACACAACAAGTTACTAAAAAAATTTGGTAAATATATATAATAGAAGTGACCGTAGAGATGTTTTGAAGACAGAACTAAATTTAATTTAGATTTTAAAAATATTTATATTCTAGATTTATATTTGAAGAATAAAAACAGAATAAACCTATATTTTTTATAGTTAATTTGATTTTACTCAGAATTTGAAGATTTTAAATTTTTTGAGGATTATGATTTGTTTTATATCTAGTGTAATCATATATTGATAAGTAACTATAAAGTGTGAAATCAAATTTATATATATATATATATATATATATATATAATTTAGTTATGGAATTAAAAAATATAAAAGAAATATATAAATTGTAGAAAGATTATAAAGGTCATAATTTATAGCTATTTATGAATTAAAAAAATCAACATTGTACGCATTACTTATGGTGTTTTAGTTATAATCACGGATCCGAAGGTTAAAAATATTAACTATGTTAATATTTTTGTCATGTAAGAAAGCTTTGGATCTGGTCCAAGTATATGATACATGGTATCTTAATAGAAAGAAGTCGGATCATTTCCTATTCATTTAGATCCGTTGTAGAAATTGTCTATTATTCATTCAAATCCGTTGTAGAAAAAAGATCCATTGTAGAAAGAAGTCAGATTATCTACTATTCATTTAGATCTGTTGTAGGGAGTCAACCAACTTCAAGAGTATCTAATACTAATTCAGTCAGCTACAAAATCAATATAATTGTCTGTTGTGTTAGTTACAAGAGGTTAGATGAACAATCGCATAAATTGCAGGCAGTTACACATGTAAAGTAAAGGAATGCTTACTGTTTACTTATTTATTGTGTCTTTTTCTTTCATTTGAAAAGTTATTGAAGCTCATTCAAAAAGTCCCAATGGTTGTAGTATTAAGAAATGACACTTTATTAAAAGGGGCTTTAATTAATGAAGAGACGAGTTTCTTTTCTTCTTCTTAAATCAAAAGTATGCAATCTATGAGATCATAATATCATACTCTCTATTCATTTTCTTGTACTATTCTGACTTAAGCGTCGGAAAGGCAATGATAAAGTGCACCTTAACCACCTCTTACCGAGTCTTCTCAGGGGTAGCCGACTTTTTCCTATCAATTTTTTATCTCAGAAGTTATTGTCATGTCATCCACAAAAGTTAATCTTCCATGATTCATCAGGGATTTGACCCACTCTTGTACTCAGATCAAAATATTTTGGTGTTATTTGTGAGAAATCAAACTGAGATGTAGAGATGGGCCATATCCACATATATAGGTGACGGAAGAACTACCCACTAATAGAGAATAGACTATACCTACAAGTGAACCAAAAAATATAGAACAAATTATAATTGCTACTGTTCATGAAATATTATAACAACAATAAGTTCCCATTCCACCTCCTATGGGAGGAATATTGTCGAATTGGAACAGTCTCAAGAGTCTACTGTACCACCTCCTCAAGCTCCAATAAATCAAGAATATTATATGAGAAGACTGATTCGCAAATTACTCCTTTTTCTCAAGCTATTTTAGCTGAAGAATTGCTAAGTAGATTCCAATCACTTCAAATAGGAGATTATGTGGGGACTGCACACTCAGAAAAACATTTGGGGTGATTCGAAAATGCAAAAGAGAGGCATTTAACCACTATTCGATGACATTTTCCCCCTCAGCAACAATCTCCTCTAGGGCAATGACAGAGAACACCTCAACAAATCTGTTATAATGAAAGGAGGAGAGAGGGTTCTCATCAACAATATGACCCCTAAGAGTTTGAACCCAAAAATAGAAATTAGATATTCCTTGATAATTCCCTTCAAAGAGGTATGATAAACATAATAGTAGGAGGAATGACTGACGGGGATTCTAATTATGATCGAAAAGCTCATGGATGACTATTGGAAAGTTATTGTATAAAGACTAGATAAAAATCCATGAAGGGACCAATGATTAGCTTTGGTCCAGAAGATTTAAGAGGTGTATCAATGTCTCACTTGGATGCATTAGTCATTCAAGCTACTATAGCTAATTATGACATAGGCCAAGTGTTTGTGGATACGGGGAGTTCCATTTTTGTTCTTTTGAAGGGATCTTTAGATCAAATGTAGGTAGACCTAACAAAATCGTATGCTATATCTACTTCTTTATTTGGATTTACAAGGCATGAAGTTTAGCCTTTGTGACAAATATAATTGTGCTATCTATCTCTTTGGGAACGAGCCTTTATGGAGAACCATATCCACTATTTTTACAATGGTGAATGCTTCTTCCACTAATAATGTTATCTTGGGAAGACTTACGATCAATGCTTTTCAGGCAGTGGTTTCTACACATCACAAAAAACTTAAAGTTTCCTGTTGAATCCTCAATAGGTGAAGTATGAGGCGATCAATTTTCTGCTCGCAAATGTTATGTGGAGATGATCCGAGTGGATCGTAGACAAAGTTGAGATAGTCAAAATAAATATTCATGACAAAGTGTAGAGGTGCAGGTGCTAGAGGAAATTCCTTTGTCAGAGTCATTCAGAGAAGAACAAGAAAGCATATCCATCATACTCGAACAACCTCATAAAACTATCAAGGTTGCAACCGACCTCCCTGAAGACATGAAAAGCAGGTTAATCTCTTGATTGATAAAAAATAAAGATATTTTTGCTTGGTCAGAATTAGAAGTTCAAGGGGGTTTCGCCACATGTAATGGAGCATCCTCTCAACATACTACTGAGTGTCTAGCCAATTAAACAAAAGAAATACATTTTGGGGTTGAGAAGGATAAAATTATTAGGACAGAGATCCTTAAATTACTAGAAGTAGGCCATATCCAGGAGGTACAATTTCCAACATGGCTTGTTAACATTGTACTCATGCAAAAACCTAGGGCAAATGGAGGGTGTGCATAGATTTCCAGTATCTCAACAAAGTTTATCCTAAAGATTATTATTCTTTGCCATAGATAGATCAACTAATAGACTCAACTATAGGATATGAATTTATTTGTATGTTAATTAGATGCATATCAAGGATATCATTAGATACCTCTAGCACAATAAGATAAAAAACAATTAGTTTTATTACTTCAGATGAAACATTTTGTTATCTAGTCATGTCGTTTGGTCTTAAGAATGTAGGAGCTACTTACCAAAGTCTGATGGATAAAGTTTTCAAGAAGTAAAAAGGCAAGAATGTTGAAGTATATATGGATGATTTATTAGTGAAGTCAATCTCTATTGAGTCTTTGGTAAAAGACGTTGAAGAAACTTTTGAAACATTATGAGGATATAATTTGAAGCTTAACCCAGACAAATACATTTTTGGAGTCAGAAGCGGCTGATTTTTGGGTTATATTGTTACAAAAGAGGAATTAAGCTAATCCTATAAAAGTACAAGTTTTACAAAACATGAAGACACCTTAAAATATTTGGGAGGTCCAAAGGTTAGCAGGGAGGATTACTGCTCTATCCCGTTTTATATCCAGATTAGCTGATCAGAATCTCCCCTTCTTCAAAATACTCAAAAAGTCAGGAAAATTTATTTGGGATGAAAAATATGAAGAAGCCTATACAAACGATAAAAGGTATCTTTTAAACTTACCAACTCTTTCTGAGCCTATTCCAAGAGAACAATTATGGCCGTATTTGACTGCTTATGAGGGGGCTATTAGCTTTGCTATTGTCAAGTAGGAAGAAGATATCTAAAAACCTATCTACTTCATTAGTCATTTATTAAAATATGTAGAGAGTAAATATAGTATGTTGGAAAAACTTACATATGCTTTGTTACTGACTGACGATTAAGACCATATTTTTTATCTCATCCATTATAGTACTCACTAACAATGCTTTGGGACGGATTCTCTCTAATCTTGAAATTTTTGATCAATTAATTAAATGGACTATGGAACTTAGTGAGTATGAAATACAATATGAGTCTCATACTGTCATAAAAGCTCAGGCTTGGCCAGCTTCTTGATGGAAATTCCGGAAAAAATAAAGGAGGAAGCATGGAAAAATTTGTAGACAGATCATTAACTAAACAAGACAGCGGTGTTAGTATTATGTTGATTTCTCTTCAAGG
>NC_133869.1:4571759-4578186 GCF_044706935.1 Curcuma longa
ATCAAGGTGCAGATGAAATGGACTCATCCCATAAAACCTAATATTTTCAAGTTGCAGATGAAATGGACTTGGTCAGGAGGACCAAGTTGCAAAGAAGAATGGACTAATCAGGAGGATCAGTTGCGTTCAAGTCCTGGGGGGCAACGACAGAGCCAAGCAAAAGTCCAACGGGTCAGGAGGACTTGGTCGGCATCAGGTAAATTCTCCCGAGGGGAGTGGGTGAGGACGCGTTCCTACAAAGAACAGTAGGCGCCGGTCTAACCCAGGGTCTCACCGGAGATCTGAAGTTAAGACTCGAAGTCGGTTCGGTGAACCGACTTGTTCTTTAAATGTTGTATTTCGAGCTAACTTGTTGTGCAAGAAAGAAAAGCTTGATGAAAGCTAACTCCGGACGAAAAACTCAGTTTTTCGGATCTGGAGTTGACCCAGATGGGCTCTGGAGTCGACTCCAGCCGAATCAGCCAAATTCCGGAAGATAGCGCGTCAAAGTCGTCGTCAACGCGACTGGAGTCGACCCAGATGGGCTTCTGAGTCGACCCAGGTCAAAGAGTTATCGCCGCTGCCGCCACCGCGACTGGAGTCGACCCAGAACCAGACCAGAGTCGAATCAGGAGGGATAAGCCACAAAGAGGATTAAGTTTTATCTACCACGTCGGCTGGAGTCGACCCAGATGGCGATCTGAGTCGACCCAGGCCGGCTATATAAGGCCTCCGCGAGCAGCAGCCAAGCAATTCAACGCAAACGCTTCCAAACTTCGTTCCCGTGATTCTCGAGCCTTCCAACTTCGACGTCGGTGCTGTGCCTGCCTCAAGCAACTGTCCTTAACACCGAAAACGCCGAATTCTACGTCCGGGGAGCGAAAGTTTGGTAACAATTGTCTTTAATTTCATATCATTACTGTAATCGACCTTTGTACTTGGTTTTTCGATACACTTGCTGCCGGACAGGGGCAAGTAAATTAGTGAATTGCCCAACGTAAACGGTCAAGGACCGTGGGCCTTGGAGTAGCAGCGTTGCGCTGTGAACCAAGTAAAAACAAAGCGTGTTATTTACTTTACTGCTTTTCATTTCGACAGTTATTACTTTATTTGCTTCCGCATTCGCACTCGAGTTTTACGAAAATCGAAAAGCGTTCAAACACGCTATTCACCCCCCCCCCCCCCCCCCCCCCCTCTAGCGTGTTTCCGATCCTACAGTTAGATGAACAATCGCATAAATTGCAGGCAGTTACACATGTAAAGTAAAGGAATGCTTACTGTTTACTTATTTATTGTGTCTTTTTCTTTCATTTGAAAAGTTATTGAAGCTCATTCAAAAAGTCCCAATGGTTGTAGTATTAAGAAAAGACACTATTAAAAGAGGCTTTAATTAATGAAGAGACGAGTTTCTTTTCTTCTTCTTTAATCAAAAGTATACAATCTATGAGATCATAATATCATACTCTCTATTCATTTTCCTGTACTATTCTGACTTAAGCGTCGGAAAGGCAATGATAAAGTGCACCTTAACCACCTCTTACTGAGTCTTCTCAGGGGTAGCCGACTTTTTCCTATCAATTTTTTATCTCAGAAGTTATTGTCACGTCATCCACAAAAGTTAATCTTCCATGATTCATCAGGGATTTGACCCACTCTTGTACTCAGATCAAAATATTTTGGTGTTATTTGTGAGAAATCAAACTGAGATGTAGAGATGGGTCATATCCACATAGGTGACGGAAGAACTACCCACTAATAGAGAATAGACTATACCTACAAGTGAACCAAAAAATATAGAACAAATTATAACTGCTACTGTTCATGAAATATTATAACAACAATAAGTTCCCATTCCACCTCCTATGGGAGGAATATTGTCGAATTGGAACAGTGTCAAGAGTCTACTGTACCACCTCCTCAAGCTCCAATAAATCAAGAATATTATATGAGAAGACTGATTCGCAAATTACTCCTTTTTCTCAAGCTATTTTAGATGAAGAATTGCTAAGTAGATTCCAATCACTTCAAATAGGAGATTATGTGGGGACTGCACACTCAAAAAAACATTTGGGGTGATTCGAAAATGCAAAAGAGAGGCATTTAACCACTATTCGATGACATTTTCCCCCTCAGCAACAATCTCCTCCAGGGCAATGACAGAGAACACCTCAACAAATCTGTTATAATGAAAGGAGGAGAGAGGGTTCTCATCAACAATATGACCCCTAAGAGTTTGAACCCAAAAATAGAAATTAGATATTCCTTGATAATTCCCTTCAAAGAGGTATGATAAACATAATCATAGGAGGAATGACTGACGGGGATTCTAATTATGATCGAAAAGCTCATGGATGACTATTGGAAAGTTATTGTATAAAGACCAGATAAAAATCCATGAAGGGACCAATGATTAGCTTTGGTCCAGAAGATTTAAGAGGTGTATCAATGTCTCACTCGGATGCATTAGTCATTCAAGCTACTATAGCTAATTATGACATAGGCCAAGTGTTTGTGGATATGGGGAGTTCCATTGTTGTTCTTTTGAAGGGAACTTTAGATCAAATGTAGGTAGACCTAACAAAATCGTATGCTATATCTACTTCTTTATTTGGATTTACAAGGCATGAAGTTTAGCCTTTGTGACAAATTGTGCTATCTATCTCTTTGGGGAACGAGCCTTTATGGAGAACCATATCCACTATTTTTATAATGGTGAATGCTTCTTCCACTAATAATGTTATCTTGGGAAGACTTACGATCAATGCTTTTCAGGCAGTGGTTTCTACACATCACAAAAAACTTAAAGTTTCCTGTTGAATCCTCAATAGGTGAAGTATGAGGCGATCAATTTTCTGCTCGCAAATGTTATGTGGAGATGATCCGAGTGGATCGTAGACAAAGTTGAGATAGTCAAAATAAATATTCATGACGAAGTGTAGAGGTGCAGGTGCTAGAGGAAATTCCTTTGTCAGAGTCATTCAGAGAAGAACAAGAAAGCATATCCATCATACTCGAACAACCTCATAAAACTATCAAGGTTGCAGCCGACCTCCCTGAAGACATGAAAAGCAGGTTAATCTCTTGATTGATAAAAAATAAAGATATTTTTGCTTGGTCAGAATTAGAAGTTCAAGGGGGTTTCGCCACATGTAATGGAGCATCCTCTCAACATACTACCGAGTGTCTAGCCAATTAAACAAAAGAAATACATTTTGGGGTTGAGAAGGATAAAATTATTAGGACAGAGATCCTTAAATTACTAGAAGCAGGCCATATCCAGGAGGTACAATTTCCAACATGGCTTGTTAACATTGTACTCATGCAAAAACCTGGGGCAAATGGAGGGTGTGCATAGATTTCCAGTATCTCAACAAAGTTTATCCTAAAGATTATTATTCTTTGCCATAGATAGATTAACTAATAGACTCAACTATAGGATATGAATTTATTTGTATGTTAATTAGATGCATATCAAGGATATCATTAGATACCTCTAGCACAATAAGATAAAAAACAATTAGTTTTATTACTTCAGATGAAACATTTTGTTATCTAGTCATGTCGTTTGGTCTTAAGAATGTAGGAGCTACTTACCAAAGTCTGATGGATAAAGTTTTCAAGAAGTAAAAAGGCAAGAATGTTGAATTATATATGGATGATTTATTAGTGAAGTCAATCTCTATTGAGTCTTTGGTAAAAGACGTTGAAGAAACTTTTGAAACATTACGAGGATATAATTTGAAGCTTAACCCAGACAAACACATTTTTGGAGTCAGAAGCGGCTGATTTTTGGGTTATATTGTTACAAAAGAGGAATTAAGCTAATCCTATAAAAGTACAAGTTTTACAAAACATGAAGACACCTTAAAATATTTGGGAGGTCCAAAGGTTAGCAGGGAGGATTACTTCTCTATCCCGTTTTATATCCAGATTAGCTGATCAGAATCTCCCCTTCTTCAAAATACTCAAAAAGTCAGGAAAATTTATTTGGGATGAAAAATATGAAAAAGCCTATACAAACGAAAGGTTAGCAGGGAGGATTACTGCTCTATCCCGTTTTATATCTAGATTAGCTGATCAGAATCTCCCCTTCTTCAAAATACTCAAAAAGTCAGGAAAATTTATTTGGGATGAAAAATATGAAAAAGCCTATACAAACGATAAAAGGTATCTTTTAAACTTACCAACTCTTTCTGAGCCTATTCCAAGAGAACAATTATGGTCGTATTTGACTGCTTATGAGGGGGCTATTAGCTTTGCTATTGTCAAGGAGGAAGAAGATATCCAAAAACCTATCTACTTCATTAGTCATTTATTAAAATATGTAGAGAGTAAATATAGTATGTTGGAAAAACTTACATATGCTTTGTTACTAACTGACGATTAAGACCATATTTTTTATCTCATCCATTATAGTACTCACTAACAATGCTTTGGGACAGATTCTCTCTAATCTTGAAATTTTTGATCGATTAATTAAATGGACTATGGAACTTAGTGAGTATGAAATACAATATGAGTCTCATACTGTCATAAAAGCTCAGGCTTGGCCAGCTTCTTGATGGAAATTCCGGAAAAAATAAAGGAGGAAGCATGGAAAATTTTATAGACAGATCATTAACCAAACAAGACAGCGATGTTAGTATTATGTTGATTTCTCTTCAAGGGGGAATGCAACTATAAGTCAATGCTTAGTAAGCGCTATCTAACTCACAAAACACATAAATACATATATATATGAGAATAAAACTGCATGCTCAAAGAATATATAGCAATTAAACTAAATCTTGCATTTCTCAAAGGAACAAACAATTCTAACTTGCTAAACTTGGAAATAAAGAAGCTAAACTTGCTGAATTGAACTTCAATGATACTTGTTTCGTTAGTTCAAATACGTATAGTTTAATACTTCAAAATAATAATAATTTTCTCTTGGGCCGAGGCTTAGTACCAAAGCGCGCTCCCTAATAGAAACTGAGGTAGCTCGCCCCAGTCTTATGAGGGTAAAGACCTTGGTCTTACAAGGGCCAAGACCTCAGAATTGGTCACCTGAATTTATTTAACAACAACCTCGGAAGTCGGGCACTAGTCTTTTAAAATAAAATACTTATTATCTTTTTAATACTTCTAATATAAAATACGTCGGCATTTCTTCGAGCACTTGGCGTGCTACGGATCCAAATTCTAGAACTTAGATTTTACAAAGACCTTGGTCTTGCTTTGTCTATAGCTACTCATAACCCCCTAACAGGATTTAATAAGACACTAACAACCTTCTACTCATGTGAGTTTAAAACAATTTAAGCCTATTCAGCTGAAAATTGAAAGCTACAGATTCATGATTTGGAGCAACTGAACTAAAATTAGTTACAATGCATGCTACAAAAAAATCCGGAACAAATACGAAACTATACATACTCCTCGATATTGTTTTCATGCTTCTACTAACCCTTAAAACTTTTAAACATATGTTTTTTTTTGTGTCTACGCTACAACATTATGCAAGCATAAATATATAAATAGGCTGTAGTTGATCATGCTCAAGGAGATAGCAGAGAAAACAAAAATGCACTGTAAGAAAAAGATTCGGCCATGCCACACTCACATGCTAAGTTACTGGCTTCTCATGCTATATAAGGTAGCAAGGAAAATCAAACCAAAATGCTAACTAACCGGGGCTAGTCTTGCTTAGAGAAGAGAAACCTTACAACATGCTTCCGAAATTCAAAGAAGGAAAACGAAATCGCGAAACTACTCCTCATACTGCAGGTGGTAGCAACTTACCTTGCATTCTTGGACTTACAGTCGACGGAGACGACCTCTATGGTTTTAGAAAGGTTGCTGCTTCGGAGATCCCTTAACGTCTGGGTGTTCCCCTCGACGAGGAGATCACAAAACTATGCCGATCCCTCGGAACAACCCTCAGTCGGCAGTCGGAGGAGAAACCTAGCGGCGGCTTCATTTTCACCCGAACAGAGGACGCCGACGCGAGGGAGAGAAGAGGAGTTAGGGTTTGGGAAAAATACAATCGATTCTCTAACTTAACCTCTTTTATACCTGCAATTATTTTCAGTTCCTAAAATCGCTTAATCAATATTTCGTTCACTAGTTGTTTATGAAACATCTGCTGGATTCTTGGCTAGCTGAAACGAGTTAAGGTGCCTCTTGGATAGGGGTTTTGGGTTTGAGCCTCAGCTTGGCCTCTTCTTGTAGCGATTTTGTTTCTTTTTGTAAAAATACTAAACGACCTCCAAAAATTATATAAAAATACTCTAAAAATTTCTAAAAATCTTTAGAATATTTCTATGGCATTTTCAAAATATTTTTAAACACTTTAAGGACTCAAAATAAGGAAATTTGGGATGTTACAAGATGAATTTGACAAATCATCAAGGTCAGAGAGCAATGACAAAGTCACTGACGAACTAGTAAATCTAGTTCGAAAAAT
>NC_133869.1:4578258-4608462 GCF_044706935.1 Curcuma longa
CTTTATCGGGCCACAAACATGTGTATGAGCTTAAGCGGCTTTTGGGCTTTTGAAGTTAACTCTTTTGGAAAGCTTTTTTCTAAAATACTTCTCAACTAGACATGCTTCACATAATTGATCAGGATATTTGATGCAAGGTAGTTCTCTCATCATCTCCTTCTTTGAGAGCAGTTTTAGTCCTCCGATGCCCAAATCGAGGATGTCATAGTCAAGTGGTGTCTTTGTAACAAGCGTTTAGACACGTGGCAATATCATTTTTAATATTAAGTAAGAACATTTTATTTCTTATCATTGACACATTAGCAATCAAAGCGACCAATATCATCGTTCAAGAGTAGCATGTTCTCTTTCAGGTGAATATCATATATATCCTTTTCCCAAGAGTTGTCTTAAGCTCAAGATGTTGCTCTTCATATTTGGCACAAAGTAAACATTTGAAATAAATTGATGTTTTCATTCTTCAAGAGGATGAGAATGTTATCTTTGCCTTTTACATTAATCTTCAATTCATCTCCAAATGATACATTGCCACCAACTGATTCATCAAGCTCTACAAACATGCTTCTTTTTTCACACATAGATTGCTTGCACCGGTGTCGAGATACCATATTGTATCTTTGTCTTTTTCATTATCTTTGTATGCTAGCAATAGGGTGCCATCTTCTTCTCTTCTTTCTTGCATATAGTTTACTCTTTCATATACTTTATTCTTAAGTGATCTACACTTTCTAGCATAATGACCAAACTTATCATAATTGTAGCACTTAACTTGAGATTTATCATACCTCGAGTTTGTGTGACCTCTTCCACATCCTCTTATTGAATTTTCTCATTTTTCATTCTTGTTATTGGAACTCCATCCTTGTTCACTAGCATGGCCTCACCCATATCCACGACCTCTTCCTCGTTGACTTCTATTGCTAAAGAAATTTTATCATTTTTAGAATTGGTTGAAGAGACATCTTAAGGAGTTGTTAAATGATCTCTTCATTTATATTCTTTTTTCTTCATGGGCTTGTAATGAACTCAAGAGTTGTTCTATTATCATAGCGTGTAGATCCTTGGTCTCTTCAATGATAGTTGTAATATTATCAAATCTTGAATCCAATGATTGAAGTAGTTTCTCAATAATAATTACTTCTTTTAGTTTCTTACTATTTCTCTTTAATTGATTATAAATGATAGAGACTCTAGAAAAATAATCGAATACCAACTCCCCTTCCTTCATACGAAGAGCATTAAATTGACTTCTTAGGTGTACCTTTTCCACCTTTTTTTTTCTCTTTGATATGAGACTTGGAGTTTTTTCTATGCTTGTTTTACCAAAGTAGCACTTGAGATTTTTTCAAAACCATCATCATCTAAGGCTTCATAAACAAGGAAAAGAGTCTTCTTATCTCTCTTTATTAAATCTTTCAAACTATCTTTTTGAGTCGGAGATAGTACTGACTTATCATTTGGCTTATCGTAGCCTTTCTTCAGAACCTCCCAAAGCACCAAGGAGTGTCTTTATCTTGATACTCTAATTGTCGTAGTTATTCATCTTGAGCACCAAAACTTGGAAAGGAATCATATATCCATTTGACATAGCTCTGATACCACTTTATTGGAAATAAAAAAGATTTGTAGAAAAAGAATTTCACTTATGTGGAAGAGGAAAATAAGAAAACTTAAACTCCAAATTCAATCTCCTTCATTTATAAACAATTAACATATTATAGGCTAATAACATAATCCATATAAATCACTAACTTGACTATTTTATCCCCATTAATTCCATTAATACCACACGACCACCACTATTACTACCACTCACCACCTCATCAACCCACTAACTCCATATTATTCCAATATGATAAAAACAAATTTAATTTTCAACATCTTCTAGCTTGCTTGTATTATCCATTTCACTGACTGACAACATTTGACTTTAATTTTGTTAATGTACTTCCAGCATACTGCTTATGTATAGCAACCAAGTCACATTAGGTGAGTTCTATCCCTATTTATAAATGATGCTACTGGTGACATTAATCAAAATGTCGTACCACCTTGTCTGATGAGGGCTGGGTGTGGCTTTTGGCAGGATTTTAGGATGCTAGGGCAAGCAATGAATTGAGACACATATTGAAGTGGGAAACTTATGAGCTACGGTTGTAAAATGTCTTAAATGGATTATGTACTCTAAACAACAAAGCAGCTTTTGATGAAGTTGGCTAGGTAGTTATCCAATTAAAAATTCACATTGTACTTTGATTTTTTAGAAAAAGGCTCACATAGGTAATTATACTTTTATTCTTATTAACATTGAGTTTGTATATATTTTTTATTGATATCAAACTTTTAATTGTTCATCCTGTAGTCATGTTCACATTTACTGATCAATTCTAATATTGGTTCCATGTTATGGTTTCTTGATCAATTTGGAATGTACACTTTCTGATATCGGCTGGAGGAGTAAGAATATGCAACTGAAACAACAAATAATCTAACAAAACTTGTGCTCATGCTACTCAAATGTGAGTCCCCGGTGCAAAAATTTTAATGTGGTGTATTTATTGGTAGGAAATATTTTATTTATTTATTTTTCCTTTATTGTTGTCACTCACATCCATCAAAATTATTTATTTATTTAACTAAACCCCTATTTATCACTACAGTAGTATAAATAAGTCCGGATCGTCTCTCTCACGGACTCAATGACCGAAAGTTATTTTAGAAACATGGTGCGGAGTTTTTATTATTGACTTTATTTATTCCTATTTACACACTTAATTTATTAATAATTTAATTCTACAATTTATGAAAGAATGTTAAATCCAATTAATTACACAATACAATTCTACCTACATAACAAACACACTTAATACACAAAACATAGAATACAACATACATTATCAATCTTATATACACAAATTCACACTAGTAACAATACACATAAATACTTTACAATTGACATTAAATAAATCCATCTTATTTAAATCTTACAACAACATAACCACATACTACATACAACACATATATACATCATGCATTAATCAACCACACAATCCACATACAGTCATAGAACCGGTTCCCACAACTACAATTCTAACCAAATGCCACACCCCACAAATTCAACATTTAGCATGCTCTTTACAACATTTACAACCAACTCTTCATGATACAGAATTGAATTTCATTTTTATTCCATGGCTCAAGTCAACAAAACATTTACAAATGTGATACACTTAAATTCAATTTAAACCTAAGCATTTGATATCATCGATACATATCCCTAAACAAACACCACATTACCATTCAAGCACAACAACATCAACATTAGATGGGAAAGCTTATTACACATCATACTCAACCAAATAAATTCCATTCCCATTTATTCAAACCATTTCAACAATCAATGTACAGTATATACAAGTTGCCATAGGTTACAATCAATTCAATTTTGTCAAACCCTAAACAATGTAATTCATGTTCTAACAATCTTATTGTTATCAAACTGAACTAAACAGACCTCTAGCAAACACATGAACATTCTAAAATCAATGACAGTTTCATAACATTCGAATACATGAATCACAACAATCAAACATCACACAACCGAATCAATCAAAGTTAACTACATTCATCAGCATCAAGCAACACAACTGAAAAATGCAAGAGATCCCTATATGAACAACTCAACATCCCACCCGAAGCATATATCAAGACAAGTATGATTGAGGGTCTTCCATTGATGCAATCAGCTATCAAAACAAAACAAAACAGAACCCATCAGAAGTTATATTAGAAAATTAGGGTTACAACTAAGATTAGAGTTAGAAAGAATCGGGGTTAGAAACAAGTAACTCAGGGGGGTGTTTGATTAACAGAAGCAACTGATACAACTAAAAAAAACAAACAAACAAAGCTAAAGGAGAATTAGGGTTAGGGTTTCCTTCCCTCAACAGCGTCGGCACCATTGAAGAGAGGAGAACACGGGAAGCGATGAAGGTGAATGGATGGTTCCGACCAGCACACAACAGAAGCAGAACTTCGGTGGATTTCACACCAACAAAGCGAACCTCGCCGAAGCTGGACTACACCAACGAGAAGCGATCGGAGAAGCCAAGATTTGGATGCTCCACCTCCTCTGCCCAACACCTGCCGTCTAAGAACAGGGAATCAGAACAGAAGGAAAATGAAATCCTTACCTTGCTTCATCGATGGAGGAGATGATCGGAGCCAAACAGGATCGACCCCCGCCTCCGAACCACATCGGCGGAGAACTTTGCTGCTCGGACTTCGGTGGATGGGAGCGCGACAGAGGGTTCATTGGAGAACCACTCACAGCTACATCCCTGTGCGGAAGGCCGTCGTGCATCGGAACTGGGTAACCACCCACAGCTCCGTTCCACGACGACGGGGAATAGGGTTTCACCTCTGAACCACATCGACGAACCCTTGCGGTGGCATCGGCGATCAACAACCGGGCTCAAGCCGCCCGTCCTGTGCTGATCGGAGAAGAAGGAGATGGTGGCGAGGCGCGACGGAGCTCGGTGAGGAAGAAGCGTCGCGTCGAGAAGCTACAGTGGATGAGGAATCGGGATCGCGGACCGAGCTCCCTCGCCTTCGTGAACCCTAATTCCTTTTAAGCCTTCTGTGAACCAGTGAAGGTTGCAATTGAACCGGGCCAAATTGAAAATAAACCGGGTTTGATTTGAGTTAGGCTTGAATCTGGGCTTAGTGAAGTGGGCTAAGTGAAGTGGGCCAGGCCAAGTGAATAGGAATAGGTTGAATAGGAATGGAATGGATTGATCTGATCAAACTTCTTGGACCAGACCCAAATTAAACCAAATTTGAACCATGATTTGGACTTAAACCCGACTTTTACCTGATTGAGCAAATTAAATCATGATTTGAGTCCAACTCGAACCAGGACCATCGTAATTTCTTGTCAAATAAAATATAATAAATTAATATTCTTAAATTTTCATAAATTAATGCAAAGTTATAATAAAGATAAAAAATCCTTCCAAGATAAATGTCAGCCTAAATATCCAATTTATTAACAAGAAATATGATCAAACCGGTCTAAAATAACTCTAATTAAATAGGTAAAAATGCCCGTTATCAAGCCTCTTCCTTCCTCTTAAGTTCATTTTTCGAACATTGGAGCAAAGTGAATTTGTCGCCCATAGTAATGATGTGCGTGTACCACAAGTGTATTGTTACATCCCGGGAGATGGCTGTTCGAAAAATTTAGATAGCATTTCCCCTGTAACAATCCAACTTTTTCTGATACACAATGATATAATAGGCCCACACGGCCGATTACTAATACAATACAATTGAATAAGCTGCTAACTACCAGTTAAAGGCCCACACGGCCACAAACTACACAACCAACACAAGCACATACTACTATGCAACAACGAAGATCACAAAACACTATGATAGAGCTCACAACAAGTAATGATAAAACTCCACAAATCTAAAATAACAGAAATTCCATAGTAGAGAATTAACAAGGTTCATAACATATAAGGAAAACAACAACTAGTTCACAATATATATAAAAAACAACGAACATAAGTGCAGATACACACATAACTCCGAAACCGACAATTCAATACAGTATAAAAACCATGCAAAGAAAGAACAACAAACTAAACACCTGCTGTGAGATGATGGAGTAGTCTGACAGATCTTCAAGCTTCAACTAACCTCCTATCTGCTACCTGGGGAGAAAACAAGGAAACCTCAGGGTCTGGGTAGTGAGTATACAATACTCAGTGGATACTATAATGAAAGTGGACAACAACATATAGGATAAGACAACATGATATCAACATAATGAATAAAGTCAGTATACTACGTACAACAACAGATATCATACAATACGAACACAATTAAGTGCAACAACCACAATCCGGTAACAACAAGTGCAACAACTATCAATGTAATATACAACCATCAACAAATGCATGTGCATATGATATGCATGATCATTGTATGCACTCGCCACCCCTAGATACTCACCTAGTGTAGTGAACTGGGGCGCACGACAGGAAAGTTGCACATGCTCCAACAACAAACCACTACTAATCAAGTGGGGAGCGGGCAGGATATCACAGGAGGGCTATATTGCCAGTCCTGGTTGCACCCAACTTAGTGCAACAATTGCTCTCACCCTTATGCCACTATCATACAGTGTCAAGTGAGGCCAACAATGACAACAATGATCGACACATACTTCTATCATGTATATGTCATGATGTTCAATTCAATGAGTTAAGTCTATATCTCATCAAGCATAATCGACATCAACGAAAATAGATCATCATTCACAGGTAAACAGTAAAATGCAACGGTATAGAAGTATCAAGATCCATCAACAAGGTATTAAACAACAAGGTAACAAGGATAACAACAAGGTAGATAACAACGAAAACTAATCATGCACTTAAGAATTGACCTGTGTTGACCAAACACAAGAGTACCCATCTGATCTAATGAACATCGATAACAGAACCCCTAGAAAAATACAACACTTCGTAAATATCAGGATCAATGAGTTAAAGTCCTGCAAATTTCAACATACAATACTAAATACAATAATACATTAAATTTTACCTAAAAAACAACCCTAACCACCATTTAATAGAAACTATAATCTAATTGGATTCATAATCCAATTGTTACATCCACATCCCACCAACCTAATCAAATCCAACCCATCCAATTAATTCATGCTAATTAAACACGAGTTAAGTTTATTTTTCAATTGATTTTCAACTGAATTTAAACTAACTGATTAACTCAAATTGATACCAGTTGGTTTAAACTCAAGCTAAGGATCAAATACCATTTAACTGATTCAACCCAACCTTAATCTATAACATTCATTAACCTAATCAAACTAATTTGGATTCATGTCAACTTGCAACAAAGTAAACTCTAATATATTTCAACATTAAATCTAGCATTTATAATTGGATCATATTAGCATCTAAAACTCAATTAAACATTGAAGAAAACCCTAACCTCCATAACTCACCAAACTTGATCCAATAGAACTGACAGTAAACAATCCCAAATAGATTAACAATCTGAGTACATTAATCTTAACCTAATTCATCAACCACCATAAATAGATCAGTCCATTTCACCAAGACAGAGCAGAACAAATCCAAGAAACTCCCGATCCAACATTAACCGAGCTTCAAGAACACCATTTAGAAACTGATCAAGAAATAAACCTAATCAAATTTGAGATCTTACCTCAGATTCAATTGCCCTAGAATCCAGAAATCTCCTATCAAGATCTGTTTCTCCTCCTCTCGGCCGAATTCAAGAACTCCACTGATCGATCTGTGAGTTCACCTTGATTCAAAAATCCAAAGAAATCCAACGAAAACAACCAAGGTTCAGCCCTTACTGATCGCTTCTTCCCCTCAGCTTCGACTCTCCTTTGTTCGCGTGGTGTCGGGGTCGAGTGGTGTCCCAAAGAAGAGACCACAAGGTGCTGGTGGCGGCGGCGAGCAAAGAAGCTAGGGTTAGGTATACGATCTGGTCAGCACCCCCTTTATCCCATCCCCTCCGCGATCTCTGCCACCATCTCCTCCGCGATCTCTGCCACCATCTCCGCGATCTCTGCCGGCGCGGATAAGGAAGAATTGCGGTGTGTAGATAAGGATTTCCTAACGGATTTATGGTTTAACCCAAACCCGATCCATTAACCCATTTCTAATTGGGCTTTAATTTGGGGTTGGTTATTTGGGCTTTAGGGCTGGCCCAATTGCCTTAAATGGGTGTATCTTACATGTATGATGCTGTCAAATAATAAATTATCATTCTCTGGAACTGTATTATTTATTAGTAGTCTATGGTGTAAAGTAGACTATTTAGATGAATCGAAATCAGGGGAATCATTACGGAAGCAAAGCAAACTAAGAAAAAAAACTAAATGAAGCAATGGAGAAAATCAAATCTAGAGACTATCTTAGAATTTCAGTTTCACCATATTGATTGTTGACGAGTTGATTACGACTCTCTCTCTCTTATCTCAATGCTAGATTATACTTGAAAGAGTTCATCTTAAAGTTATCAATGTGTCTATGGGAAGAAGAAAAGAAAGAAACCATCAATGTGTCCATCATAAAGCAACTCCTATATTTAGGGGTGAGCAGTACCCGCCCGGCCCGCTAAACCCGCCCGCCACCCGCATCCGGAACCCGCCAACCCGCAGGTTTAAAAAAAATTAAAAATAAAAATGGATAGAAAATTGACAAACCCGCTTGTACACGGGCGGGTTTCGGGTTTTAATTTTAAAATCCGACTAAACCCGACCCGCATGCCTATTTATATACAAATAATAAAATATATGTATATATATATTAAAAATGATTCGTTTAATAATAGATAAGGACAAAAAAGAGGTTATGATGGGAATCTCCATGGAGGATGTTAAGCAATATGAAGAAATTGTAGATGGTAAACTTTAATTTGGTTTCTTTGGTTAGTTTTATTTATTCTCATAACCATTTGTGAGGCTGAAACTTAAACATTATTATCTTCTTTTCTGTTTTCATTCTTCAGGCACATTGAAAGAAAATGGCAAGCATTGTCTTGATGATTAAAAGTCTCATACTTTCTTACTTGTAAGTGGTGTCATTCAAATTAAATCTTGTGTCCTATTAATCTATTATATAACAAACTTTGATTTATCTACTTGTAGGCCAAAGAGTGCTGCATTTTGGATTTTTTGCCCCAACTTGGATAATTCCTAATTACCTGGACTTGGACTTTGGTGTTGAATTATGAATTATCCTTGTTTTTTTGTGTGGCCATGAGATGCTTCCTATTTTGGTATGAACATTGTTGATTAGTTATAAAACTGTGGATTGTATTTTAGACTCTTTTGTAGACGCTTATTATATCAATTATCATCCGTAAAATTCATTTTTTTACATTCGATAACCCGCCAATCCGCCCGCCCGCCGGCACCCGCCACCCGCCACCCGCCACCCGCCACCCGCCGAATTTGATGCGAAAAAAAAATCGAGTTGGGTTTAAATTTTATTAACCCGCCAATGGTGGGTCGGATGGGAAAATCGTACGAACCCGTCCGACCCGCCCGCTTGCTCAGCCCTACCTATATTAAATTAAGACAAACTCTTTATGCTTTATGATATATCATGTAAGGCTCAAGAGGATTCAACTACTTTCATAGAGGAACTCTCAAGTCCTATAGGTCGGATATTAGGGTTCATTATTAGGTATGTTCCCTATTCCCGATGAATTCAATGCATACTTATATGCAATGATTATAAGGTTGTGCTTGCCCATCGGTCTATCTTGGAGAAGCTAATGACTAACCTTTAATCCAACAACATAAGTGAATAAATGAATATAATAGAACTAATCAAGAATCGAACATGTCATTTATAAAAAGAAAGGAAATCACATTAATTAATCAATCATCAAACGTATCGTAGGACTAGTACCATAACGACAAAAGTACCTACCATTCATGTAGTAGCTCCTCTAAAGTCTTCAATGAGACCTCCTCGATACCTTGCCACGAGATCGAGAGATCCCTTGCCACGGGATTGAGAGATCAAATTTTCAAATAAAAATCGAACAAATCGAATTGATAAAGTATTGATTAATTCGGTCAAAAATTGAATTAATTGAAATAACTGAATTTTTTAAATAGTATAGAAGATTTATCAATTAGTTAGATATTTATAAGTTTACTTACTTAAGAATTTATAAATTATTTTTTTATTTTAATTAATTTAGTTTATTCGGTTGAACCGAATAACGAATTTTAAAATCAAAATCAAACCGAATTAATAGAATGAACTATTTTTTTTAAACTTAAAATTTTAAAATAACTAAATTGAATTTTTAAATTCGATTGATTCAATCGATTTATTTGATTTAATTAAACTTTTACTCATCTCTAATTGTCGTCAAGCAAAATATGAATAAGCAAATAAAATCCATATTTTTCCATACGAATGAATAAATAAGATGAATATCTACATGATATCCATATTTGAACAAAAATAATAATGAATCAATTAATGCTAATTGATTGATTTAATTTTAGTTTTCTTATGAGAAAATAATAAATAGTATCTACCTACTACCGGTCCTACAAAAGTGCAAATTCATAAAAATTTATATTTCAAATTATGCTTATGATCAAGAAAATTTTATTTTTCAAAAACAATCTCTCAATAATTAAACATAAGATCGCTGTGATACTATTTGTTGAGATAAATCAAATAATAAGTCATCAAAATAAGATAGAATTTATTAATTACTGAGAATGTTTAAAATGAAAGCGTACTTTGGAGAATCACGGATTAGTTCTTCCAAAGCTATAGAGTAAATCACCTTTTGTCTATAGAGAGAGAGAGGAAAAATCTAATATGTCACACTACTGTATGTCCTAGGACCATAACCCACACTATTTATTTAATATTTTGGAAACTCAATTTAACTTTATTAGGTCCTTTATTAGATAACAGATCTATTTTCAATTTATTAACTAATATAAGCCCACAACTCTAACACGGCAACCATCAGGATAGATTCTTTTTCAAAACCTCCGGCTTCCCCTATCTGTATCAGGATTTCATCACGCGTAATTTTGTTGTTGCTCTTTGCGTTGTATCTCTGCTGGTTCTTTCACTTTGCCCAAAATCTCTTTCTGAGCTAGTGCTCGTTTTGGATTGATCTGACATTTCCTTTTCGTTTGTGTTGATTCCCTCTTGTAGTGTGCTTTTGCCTGTTTCTAATGGGCTGTTTTTACCCTTCACTTACAAGGCTTTGATAGCTCATTCTATCTTCCCAATCCACTGAGATAGCTTTCTGTCACCACCTGTATCATGTCTTCTTTGTTCATCACCTTGATACATCAGAATGAAGATTGTTTTTCATTCTTGTGCAAGAATAAACATCAGAATGAAAGCATGACCAAGTGTGCTTATTGTTTCCACTGCCATAATCTCTGTTTGGAAAGATAGTGTATCCTAAGGCCCCTCTGCTTGTGTTTCCTGTGGCAACGTTGATGGACTTTGGTTACACCTCCTTGTCATCTATTTTTACTCACAAAACCTGATTTTGCGAGTACTCCTTGCATTTTTCACAGAGAATTCTTGCACTTTTGTATTAATTGCTGCATGCTGAAGTTTTATCAGAAGCCAACGCTTGGACAAATACATCAAATTAAACTTGAAATTTGGCACTTGCACTTCAATAGTCCTTGTGGTAACTCCATATCAATATTGCATTGTACAATTAACTCCGGTGAATATGGAGCCCGGCCCCTTCAATGTCATTGCTCCACCCTATGAGAAATGATCCCCATGAAAACTCACCATTAAGGTATAGCAGTCTGGCGTACGTCCAACAGTAGAAAGAATAACCCCAACCCACACACATCCTGCCCGAACCCCAGCAAAATATGTATTATGCTGTGGCAGACCATCAGATTTCCAAATCCAAGGTAGAACTTCGATAGATGACATGCTGGGGAAATCTATGTATTTGTATTTGTATTTGTATTTGTATTTGTTTTTGTTTTTGTTGCGACACTGAACCATCAAGTTTGGGCTGTCTACTGTCTGAAAATTCCATGCGTGATAAGTATGATGGGAATTTTGAAGATATATTATTGATGGAAGTATGTTAACGGATAGAAGTTTGTTCCTATTTGAGATCACCTACGGATGAGTCACCGACTGATGATGGTGAAATCATGCACGCAAACAGTGGAGCTCCTATCAGATTGCAAAGAGAAAGAAGGCGAGAACAGAAGCTAAGGTTGCCCTAGTTTAACTGCTCCGACGCTCAAGTCATGCCGCAAATCGGAGATGGAGAAAAAAAAAAATAAAAAACGGTAGAGAAAAATAGTGTTGATTGTGTGTACGCGTACCTACCCCACGAGAAGCGGAGTCATTATATGGAGTCATCAGAGGAAATATCTCATCGGCGATTATTAAAGAGTGTCACATCGAAGATAAGTAAGAAGAATATCATGTCACTGTAGTAGTTAAGTGTACTATTATCCATGTCTGTACGGTCCAAGACCATATTATTTTAGGGGAATAGGTGATCTACCATTGCATATTTCACTGTCCTGTATGTCAGTCTGATGGCGGTTCGGTAAAGTGAGTGGGGCACCGAGTAAGTCACGTAGTCGGTTGACCAGTGAGTCGAGTCGGAGATCGGCCACTGAGTTAAAGGGGAAAGCTTGGGTGGTTGTGTTAGTGTCAGCCCAGTGCCAATTCGGATTGAGTGAGACTCGAGTTGGACTCAAATCAAATCGAATCCATTAAGAGGGTTATATGATCATCATTCCTGAGATTAATAGGGTATTAATTCTCTCATCATTAAGAGGGTTGCATGAGCATCATTAAGAGGGTTGCATGATCATCATGCATGACATGTATGAGATTATTAAAGGTATTAATTCTATGGAAGTCCAAGAGCCAAAAACCCCTTCATATTCCATGGTTGGATATAAAAAGGGATGAGAGGCTCTTGAGAGAAGGACTATTGGTCTTCTTCCTCTTCTCTTCTACCTTGGCCGAACCTAATATTGTGGCTAGCACCATGATCTGGTTCCTCTCCATCTCAGTGTTCGTGTGAATATTGTGGAGGCGCGAACACACTGATCGTGCTAAGATCCGTCAACCTTTGAAGGCAAGAGTTGCTGTCGGGATTGCGAACGGCTCGCATCGAAGGTAACCTCGATTCTAGTAGATAGAATCGGTAAAACGAATATGATTTCACATGGATATTCTGGAGGGATCCCTTTTCCGCTGCGTTGTATACGGCTAAAATTATTTTTAGGTGCAATGAGATCCCTACAGTGGTATTAGAGTCACTTGCGAAAGCATACTTGTTTTAGTTCTATACGATATAACTTAGACCATGTTTATTATGATCTGCGCGTTGTTCATGAGATGATATATCTTAGCCGGGCAAACTAAGTTGGGCAGTCTGTCAGATAGACTTAGCCGGACAAACTAAGTTGGGCAGTCTATCGATCAGACTTAGCTGGGCAA
Source organism: Curcuma longa (assembly GCF_044706935.1). Lineage (NCBI taxonomy): Eukaryota > Viridiplantae > Streptophyta > Magnoliopsida > Zingiberales > Zingiberaceae > Curcuma > Curcuma longa. Next base: position 4,591,326 of record NC_133869.1, read on the forward strand.
ACTAAGTTGGGCAGTCTGTTAGACAGACTTAGCCTGGCAAACTAAGTCGGGCAGTCTGTCAAACAGACTTAGCCAAGCAAACTAAGTTGGGTAGTATGTCAGACAGACTTAGCCAGACAAACTAAGTCGGGCAGTCTGTCAGACAGACTTAGCCAGGCAAACTAAGTTGGGCAGTCTGTCAGACAGACTTAGCCGAGCAAACTAAGTCAGGCAGCCTGTTAGATAGGCTTAGCTGGGCAAACTAAGTCGGACAGTCTGTCGGACAGACTTAGTCGAGTAAACTTAGTCGGGTAGTCTGCCGAGCAGACTTAGCCGAGTAAACTAAGTCGGGCAGTCTGCCGAGCAAATTAAGTTGGGCAGACTTAGCCGAACGGGTGGTCTTGGGTTCATTCTGATGAACAGAGTAGGCAGTGACTCATTCAATGAGTCTGCAAAATAATTTTGCGCCTCCCGAAACCCCCGCAAGGGGCGTTGCCCCTTGACGAACGTATCGATCCTAACATCAGCTGGAATCCGGAAGTCTGCGCGTCGGCTTTCCGCCAACTCAGTCTGGAGTCGACTCAGGTGAGGTTTTGAGTCGAGGTTTTGAGTCGACTCAGGTCAAAAACTTATCAACGCCGCTGCCACCGCGACTGGAGTCGACCCAAAAGTCAATCAGAGCCGACTCAGGAAGGATAACGGGCGAAGACGATAGAGTTCTATCTGCCACGCAAGCTGGAGTCGACCCAGATCTGCATCTGAGTCGACTCAGCAAGGCTATAAAAGAAGCCCGCGACCAACAGCCGAGTACTTCACTTCCAACGCCTCCAAACTTCATTCTCGTGACTCCCGAGCCCTACATTTTTGACGTCGGTGCTGTACCTGCTCCAAGCTACTCAATTTCACACCGAGGCGCTGAATTCTACTTCCGGGGAGTGACCGAGAAAGCCAGAAGTTCGGTAACAAAGAAACTCTGTATTTCAATTTGTTAATACTTGTATTCGAGTTTCTGTACTATTTTCTCGATACACTTGCTGCCGTAAAGGGGCAAGTGTCTTAGTGGATTGCCCAAAGTAAACGGTCAAGGACCGTGGGCCTTGGAGTAGCAGCGTTGCGCTGTGAACCAAGTAAAAATAAACGAGTCATTTACTTACTGTGCATTTTACGTTTCCGCATCGTTATAGTTTTGTTTCCGAATCGTTCTAAGATTTACGAAAATCGAAAAGCGTGCAACGCGCTATTCACCCCCCTCTAGTGCGTATTTCGATCCTACATGACACATACTTCTATCATGTATATGTCATGATGTTCAATTCAATGAGTTAAGTCTATATCTCAACAAGCATAATCGGCATCAACGAAAATAGATCATCATTCACAGGTAAACAGTAAAATGCAACTGTATAGAAGTATCAAGATCCATCAACAAGGTATTAAGCAACAAGGTAACAAGAATAACAACAAGGTAGATAACAACGAAAACTCATCATGCACTTAAGAATTGACCTGTGTTGACCAAGCACAAGAGTACCCATCTGATCTAATGAACATCGATAACAGAACCCCCAGAAAAATACAACACTTCGTAAATATCAGGATCAATGAGTTAAAGTCCTGTAAATTTCAACATACAATACTAAATACAATAATACATTAAATTTTACCTAAAAAACAACCCTAACCACCATTTAATAGAAACTATAATCTAATTGGATTCATAATCCAATTGTTACATCCACATCCCACCAACCCATCCAATTAATTCATGCTAATTAAACACAAGTTAAGTTTATTTTCCAATTGATTTTCAACTGAATTTAAACTAACTGATTAACTCAAATTGATACTAGTTGGTTTAAACTCAAGCTAAGGATCAAATACCATTTAACTGATTCAACCCAATCTTAATCTATAACATTCATTAACCTAATCAAACTAATTTGGATTCATGTCAACTTGCAACAAAGTAAACCCTAATATATTTCAACATTAAATCTAGCATTTATAATTGGATCATATTAGCATCTAAAACTCAATTAAACATTGAAGAAAACCCTAACCTCAATAACTCACCAAACTTGATCCAATAGAACTGACAGTAAACAATCCCAAATAGATTAACAATCTGAGTACATTAATCTTAACTTAATTCATCAACCACCATAAATAGATCAGTCCATTTCACCAAGACAGAGCAGAACAAATCCAAGAAACTCGATCCAACATTAACCGAGCTTCAAGAACACCATTCAGAAACTGATCAAGAAATAAACCTAATCAAATTTGAGATCTTAGCTCAGATTCAATTGCCCTAGAATCCAGAAATCTCCTATCAAGATCTGTTTCCCCTCCTCTCAGCCGAATTCAAGAACTCCACTGATCAATCTGTGAGTTCACCTTAATTCAAAAATCCAAAGAAATCCAACGAAAACAACCAAGGTTCAGCCCTTACTGATCGCTTCTTCCCCTCAGCTCTGACTCTCCTCTGTTCGCATGGTGTCGGGGTCGAGTGGTGTCCCGAAGAAGAGACCGCAAGGGTGCTGGTGGCAGCGGCGAGCAAAGAAGCTAGGGTTTGGTATACGATCTGGTCAGCGCCCCCTTTATCCCATCCCCTCCGCGATCTCTGCCACCATCTCCTCCGCGATCTATGCCGTCATCTCCGCGATCTCTGCCGGCGCGGATAAGGAAGAATCGCGGTGTGTAGATAAGGATTTCCTAACGGATTTATGGTTTAACCCAAACCCGATCCATTAACCCATTTCTAATTGGGCTTTAATTTGGGGTTGGTTATTTGGGCTTTAGGGCTGGCCCAATTGCCTTAAATGGGTGTATCTTACATGTATGATGCTGTCAAATAATAAATTATCATTCTCTAGAACTGTATTATTTATTGGTAGTCTATGGTGTAAAGTAGACTATTTAGATGAATCGAAATCAGGGGAATCATTACGGAAGCAAAGCAAACTAAGAAAAAAAACTAAATGAAGCAATGGAGAAAATCAAATCTAGAGACTATCTTAGAATTTCAGTTTCACCATATTGATTGTTGACGAGTTGATTACGACTCTCTCTCTCTTATCTCAATGCTAGATTATACTTGAAAGGGTTCATCTTAAAGTTATCGATGTGTCTATGGGAAGAAGAAAAGAAAGAAACCATCAATGTGTCCATCATAAAGCAACTCCTATATTAAATTAAGACAAACTCTTTATGCTTTATGATATATCATGTAAGGCTCAAGAGGATTCAACTACTTTCATAGAGGAACTCTCAAGTCCTATAGGTCAGATATTAGGGTTCATTATTAGGTATGTTCCCTATTCCCGATGAATTCAATGCATACTTATATGCAATGATTATAAGGTTGTGCTTGCCCATCGGTCTATCTTGGAGAAGCTAATGACTAACCTTTAATCCAACAACATAAGTGAATAAATGAATATAATAGAACTAATCAAGAATCGAACATGTCATTTATAAAAAGAAAGGAAATCACATTAATTAATCAATCATCAAACGTATAGTAGGACTAGTACCATAACGACAAAAGTACCTACCATTCATGTAGTAGTCCTCTAAAGTCTTCAATGAGACCTCCTCGATACCTTGCCACGAGATCGAGAGATTCCTTGCCACGGGATTGAGAGATCAAATTTTTAAATAAAAATCGAACAAATTGAACTGATAAAGTATTGATTAATTCGGTCAAAAATTGAATTAATTGAAATAACTGAATTTTTTAAATAGTATAGAAGATTTATCAATTAGTTAGATATTTATAAGTTTACTTACTTAAGAATTTATAAATTATTTTTTTTATTTTAATTAATTTAGTTTATTCGGTTGAACCAAATAACGAATTTTAAAATCAAAATCAAACCGAATTAATCGAATGAACTATTTTTTTTTAACTTAAAATTTTAAAATAACTGAATTGAATTTTTAAATTCGATTGATTCAATTGATTTATTTGATTTAATTAAACTTTTACTCATCTCTAATTATCGTCAAGCAAAATATGAATAAGCAAATAAAATCCATATTTTTCCATACGAATGAACAAATAAGATGAATATCTACATGATATCCATATTTGAACAAAAATAATAATGAATCAATTAATGCTAATTGATTGATTTAATTTTAGTTTTCTTATGAGAAAATAATAAATAGTATCTACCTACTACCGGTCCTACAAAAGTGCAAATTCATAAAAATTTATATTTTCAAATTATGCTTATGATCAAGAAAATTTTATTTTTCAAAAACAATCTCTCAATAATTCAACATAAGATCGCTGTGATACTATTTGTTGAGATAAATCAAATAATAAGTCATCAAAATAAGATAGAATTTATTAATTACTGAGAATGTTTAAAATGAAAGCGTACTTTGGAGAATCACGGATTAGTTCTTCCAAAGCTATAGAGTAAATCACCTTTTGTCTATAGAGAGAGAGAGAGGAAAAATCTAATATGTCACACTACTGTATGTCCTAGGACCATAACCCACACTATTTATTTAATATTTTGGAAACTCAATTTAACTTTATTAGGTCCTTTATTAGGTAACAGATCTATGTTCAATTTATTAACTAATGTAAGCCCACAACTCGAACACGTACGGCAACCATCAGGATTTCATCACGCGTACGTAATTTTGTTGTCGAGTTGCTCTTTGCGTTGTATCTCTGCTGGTTCTTTCAAATTGGGAACGCAATCAAAGGATGCTGAGCATCTGGATTGGCCACCGTATGCGCTTCCTGATTTACCTGATGGTCGATAAGAAACTTCCGTGGGACTGGACCGGCCACCTTCAGAGATTGAGTCCATGAAATTGACTGAAATTTATCATTTTTTTCTGCCGGTTCTTTCACTTTGCCCAAAATCTCTTTCTGAGCTTGTGCTCGTTTTGGATTGATCTGACATTTCCTTTTCGTTTGTGTTGATTGACTCTTGTAGTGGGCTTTTGCCTGTTTGTTAATGGGCTGTTTTTACCCTTCACTTATTCAAGGCTGTGATAGCTCATTCTTTCTTCCCAATCCACTGAGGTAGCCTTCTGTCATCACCTGTATCATGTCTTCTTTGTTCATATATCACCTTGATACATCATTTCAGCTTCATCTTGAAGATTGTTTTCATTCTCATGCAAGAATAAACATCAGAATGAAAGCATAACCAAGTGTGCTTATTGTTTCCACTGTCATATTCTCTGTTTGGAAAGACAGTGTATCCTAAGGCCCCTCTGCTTGTGTTTCCTGTGGCACCATTGATAGACTTTGGTTACCTCCTTGTCATCTATTTTTAAACACAAAACCTGATTTTGCGAGTACTCTTGCATTTTTCACAGAGAATTCTTGCACTTTTGTATTAATTGCTGCATGATGAAATTTTATCAGAAGCCAACACTTGGGCAAATACATCAAACTTAAAATTTGGCACTTGCACTTCAATAGTCCTTGTGGTAAATCCATATCAATTTGCATTGTACAATTATTAACTCCGGTGAATATGGAGCCCGGACCCTTCAATGTCATTGCTCCACCCTATGAGAAATGATCCCCATGAAAACTCACCATTAAGGTATAGCAGTACAGTATAAAGAATAACCCCAACCCACACACATCCTGCCCGAACCCCAGCAAAATATGTATTATGCTGTGGCAGACCATCAGATTTCCAAGTCCAAGGTAGAACTTCGATAGATGGCATGTTGGGGAAATCTATATATTTGTATTTGTATTTGTGTTTGTATTTGTTGCGACACTGAACCATCAAGTTTGTGCTGTCTACTGTCCGAAAATTCCATGCATGATAAGTATGATGGGAATCTTGAAGATATATTATTGATGGAAGTATGTTAATCGGATCCAAGTTCATTCGTTGGAGTGCAGTAAATGAACATTTACTTTTAAGTGGAAGAAGTAAGAAACAGAGCTGGCTTTTAAAATGATTGAAAAATAAAAAGATGTTGTAGGAACAGGAGCATCACCTTGTGGCATGTCGAAGTATTAGGACAGCAGACACGGAATGTCCTCTTCATTCTCCATATTCTTGATTTTCATCACCTAAATCAATCAAGACTACTGTCAAAACTAAGACACAGAATTCTGCTGGACTCTGAGTTAAACTTCATCATACCCACAGTCTGGCAGTCGAGAATGAGTTCGGTTGAGATGAGTTCGGTTGAGATGAGTTACGGTTTGATCTAATTGGTTATAGAAACAGCTAGCGTGGGGTTGCATCTTACGAATGAGCATATGTGAGTGAAGTTAAGAGAGTTTTGGGTTGTGAAAAGTGATGGAGCAAAGTTAATTAATTTGTATAACAGTGGCAAATACTATTGGAAGCCTGCGTTTTATCTACTCTTATTATTAATTATGTTATATATATAGATAGATAGATAGATAGATAACAAGAATACCTAGATGTGATGTTGGCCATCAAGCTGTCCACTGACTGTATACAAGTATATATACATGCATGTATGCACAAGCTAATCGTGTTTTACAGTAATGAATTCCGCAATCTAATCGTGTTTTACAGTAATGAATTCCGCAATCCTGTCTGAGATTTTGAGGCGAGCCAAGAGAGAATATTAAAGTAGTTAGCTTTTTGAGCACTGCGAGATTGCCTTTGCATGCAGAAATCATGCTTCCACTGCCAACTAATTAATTATATAATACAAGTTGACAATATTCTTTTAATTTATAACAATCGATCGATCGAGCTAGTAAGGAATCAACCGCGACAACCAGAAAAAAACAACTACCCGACAGCTGCGCATCAACCATGAAGTAAATTCATGTTTGTTTTTGACAGAGATGATCACATCACATTGAATTGGATGTATATTTTATTCTTTCGGTCAATAAATTAATGAAAAATATTTTATTAATTTACCTCATAGTTTTTTTTTTATTGTTGTATCATTTATAATTTAGAATCTTTATAATTTAATAAATAAAATTAAAAGATATATATACCTCTCTAGCTACTTTATCATTTAATTTTTCTCATCTCTTGTGCAAATACTAATTTTTCATATCGTATGTACAACATACATGATAATTAATAAACTGATGGCATATTTTTAAACTAAATTTTAAATAGTTAAATTAATTAAGTAGAATGAAATTTTATTCCTTTTATTTAACTTATGATATAAAGAAATCATGTGATACAAAAGTGAGATTTTTACTACATATTAATTAGGATGTTCTTATATAATTAATTAATGCAACTTGAAACAAAAAGTACAAGACAATTATATGATATAGTATAAAATATTGATGTAGTATCGATGTGACTTTACTTGAATATTAACATTAATCATTTTTCACCGTTTTAATTACTATTTTTTTTCTCTCCATCTTCATGCCACTCACATAGGGCCCACGCCAATATCTTATATTCATGTCAAATATATGTCACATAAGCATTTTAACGGTAGAATTGCAAGATTTTCATTAAAATTTTTCATGGTATGCAATTGTTTTTAAAAAAAAATATGCCAATTTAAAAATCATTGTGTTATATCGATCTGTTTTCCTTTTTTTTTTTTAATTAATACAAAGAAAGATAGCTCACAGTGGCAGTGGAGAAGCTTATATAAAGCTACATTCTAATGGAAGAGTTTTGCCAAGGCTAAGGGCAGCGTTGCGTTTCCTCCTCAATTATTCCTCGATCTGCTGCAACTCCAAGTGCAACTCCTCTTCTCCTCACTTCACCCATCCCTCCCTCCCTCTTCCCCTCCCCTGCTCCATATCAATGGCAGGAGATCAAGTGACCATGGATGTCGACTACATGGGATCCTCTCAGATGGACCTGCAGATGGCCATGATGGCGGATATGCCGCCGTCGATATCGCTACAGCAATCTCCTCCGCCGTCCTCTTTCGCGATCGGGCTGCCTAATTGCCAAGACCAGTTCTTGCCGCCGCTCGTCGTCGGGGGCGGAGTGCCGTCGGTAGCGGCCATGCGGGAGATGATCTTCCACATGGCGGCGATGCAGCCGATCCACATCGACCCGGAGTCGGTGCGCCCGCCCAAGCGGCGGAACGTGCGGATATCGACGGAGCCGCAGAGCGTGGCCGCGCGGCACAGGCGGGAGCGGATCAGCGAGCGGATTCGGATCCTGCAGCAGATGGTGCCCGGGGGGACGAAGATGGACACGGCGTCCATGCTCGACGAGGCCATCCACTACATGAAGTTCCTCAAGGGGCAGGTGCAGGCACTCGAGCAGGCCGCCGCCGCCTCCTCCTCAACCAACCGGACCCCCACCGTGGTGTCAGAATTCTCGGCTGCCGGCTACAACGGCTACTTTGATTGGCCGCCGCCGGGCTATAGTATGAGTTGCGAGGCGTGGGATCAGCTGGCTGCTGCGCATAGGTTGTGATCAAGGGAAGATTAATAAATTTAGATGGGATTATGAAATCTAAATGACTGTTAGTTTGAGTAATTTACGTGGATCACGTCGTAGTTAATTAGGTCGTAGTTAATTAAGAAGATTCGAATTTGCTTTATGTTTAGTGTTTGAGATGATCCTCGATATGTACTTTATGTATTGTATCACCAGTGGCGGTTGGCCATTTTTGAAGAAGAAGAGAAAAGAAAACTAATCGACCACTATTAATTTTTACACGTATGTGTTTTCTTTTAAATTTTATCAAATCCACTCCATTATTACAATATTAATTAATTTTTATACTAAATCATTCTTCAGATATAATTCTTTTAGAAGATTATCTTTGAGTTTTCAAATTTCTTACCAAATAAAAACGAAAGCTAGTTTGAAAATCCGATTTATTTGAAACAAAGTTAACTACATATTTAACTTTCTCCAATCTTTTTTTACGTTAATTTAATTACAATTTTGATATTGCTATAATTATGTTGATTTGTAGATCAATTTGAATGGCGACAAATGATATAAAAAAATCTAGTAAATCATCTTGTAGTATAATTTATCAACTAGAAAGGTATTTAAGTTCCTTTTAATAATTTGATGGCTATCTAACATATTAATTTTTCATAAACTTGAGAGTTTGATCTTATAGGTTTCAAATCAACTATCGTATGATATATCAAAAATTGACTTATTCACAAACTAAGTGACATGATTTATTAACAAAAACTAAATTCGAGTTACTTCCAATTTAAGATTATTATTTTCTAATCTATTACACCTTAATTTTATATAAGTTTGAATTTAGGCAACATATATAAGCTATGTTAAGTGATGTTAAATTGTCACCGTGTACACTAATTTTTAACTTAGCAAATTTGTTTCAAGTGCAAGAGACCCTTATGAGTATTTTATTTTTTAAAATATATATTGATTTGTAAATTAGTTTATTATTAATTGGATTTTTAAAGAATTTGCAAATGAAGGAAGATCTAAGAAATGTTTATAATTGAAAACATGTGGGATTAATGCATATCGTTCAGTTTGAAACTAAAAAAAAGTTTTTAACTATGTTCAGTTTGACATGTCAAAGCCAATGAATATTCAATTCACTTCACTTAAGCCGAAGAGGGTTCGATCGATATATATGAGAAGCCTTCGAAGGCAGTTTGATTTGAGGTATGCGGAGTTACGTTGATCCTTGGTGCACAAGAGATATATACTAATCCAACGTGAGATTTGTGGTAGTCTAACACAACAATTGTAACGAATTTAGTGATGATTTTGAGTTTCATCAATGCAGTCAGAACTATTTATACTCACAGAAAGGAGCATGCATGATCTCCGAGCGTGATGCAGATACATGAGTCATGACAGCGAAGTTGGTTGTTGGGTGAACCCAACGTACGCTCAAACCTTTGTAAATTTTTTTTCTAATTGGTTCTAGATCTTATATCGCTCTTGATTTTGTTTGGTAAAATATATATAGTGGGAGATATATTGTATTGGCATTAAATAGAAAAGTTTAATCTGGTAATATTTAAATATTTATTTGGCGAAATGATAAGTTGGGGTTTTTTTTATAATATATTTACTCTGTCTCACGCACCTGATCTATTGATTTAATATTGGTTCCATGATTACAATTTTATAGTTTATCCTTCCCAGCCACTGGTCCAGTGGCATGCAGATTGATCCGTAGGAATCATCTGCTTGTTGCTTCCTTCACAGTTCACATGCCATATTATTTTTATATTTTGTTTGTGATGTGAATGTTAATATTTGCAATGATTGATATATATTATATATATATATATATATATAGTCGATGTAGTGGGGGAGACAACCTCGTGTTCCTGCCTCTTAATGAATTTATGATATCGATCGACGCAGTGTGATCAGTAATAATCCAAAAGGGGGATAAGGGACTGCAGATCCAATCTTGGTCGGCCTCTTCCAAATTCCAAATTCCAAATTTTAAATTCTAATTTCCCCCTTCCAGTTCGCAAACGACACTGGACATGCATGCATCACAGGCCTTACTTCAGCCTTCAAACAACTACACAGAGACAGAGACGCCGTCGTCGTCCTCGTCGTCTCCGTCTCCGTCTCCGTCTCCGTCTCCGCCACCGTCTCGTCCCTGTTGCTATGTAAGATTTGTACAGCTGGTCTTTGAAAATTAATTCTTCTAACTAAATTATTGAATAGGATGGGTGGACTGTTTGGTGAGAAACTAATATTTAAAATTGTACGAGTGATATCTTGGCTAGGTTGCTACATTAAAACATTTAAGTTAAAGCTGTCGGAGCTCCTACCTCTCGCCACAGTAGACCCACCTACAAGTCTTCTTAAGACATAACCATTGGATACAAGTAAACATGGCCTATAATTCTTGCATGGTCCCTCCACAATCATCATCTATGAACTAATAGCCAGTGATGGCTTGAACGGCTGAATGAGTCTTAGTTTCTCTAATATCATGACCATGATTTTCCCAAGTATCTCTTTATCAAGGCGGAGCCACATTGGTAATTACCCAGGCTATAGCCCAGGGATCTAACGGCAACGAAAAGAAAAAAAATTTAGATTTAGGAATGAGAGAAAAAAATTTAAGAAATAGCCCAATGTATATCGTCGGCGTAGCCCAAGAGTTGAGATCAGCCCAGGTAAATCACCCAAGTTGACTCCGCCATTGTCTTATACCCACAAATACTTAATTATGTCAATCATTTAGGAGCTTTGATGTATTCTCACTTTCATTCTCTCTATTGTTCACTATAACCATAATAATTTAAGCATCGAAGGAACTATGTTAAATCAGAGTACGAAAAGCAGCAAAAATAAAATAAATAAATATTTTTATTTACTTGGTTCATAGCCACAGGCTACTATTCCAAAATCCACGATCCTTAATCGTTTTCGACGGACAATTCACTATTAAATTCCCCTCTTACAAGGAGTTTTCGCTTTTACAAAATAAGTTAGGAACGATAAACCTTTATCGTCCTAAGAGTTTAAGTACAAAATGAAATAATAAGATTATCAACTAGTAAATTAGAAGTATAGTGTAGAAGTTGATACAACTCCTTATGTTATGGTGGCGTACTGGATGTGATGTTGCACATAGGAAGTCCTCGTAGTAGCGTATGAATTGTCTCATAGGGTTTCCCCTCGTAGCTACATATAAAGGCCGATTTGGGTGCTTGAAAGTCCTTCCGAGCGCCTTCACGTCATCCTGTCGATTCACTTTTGATGCTGACTCAGCATCTTTCAGACACCTATATCCCTTTCAGGTGCCTGGATGTTGACATGGAAGTTGCCAGATCAACTTTGACTTCGTAACGTCTTATCCATATCCGGGTATTTGGAGGTTGAGGTGTCCCAACCACTAGGAACTTACCACCTCATTCGCCTCGCTGGCTCGCTCGGCTAACGTTCGAATCCCTTTCGGGTACCTGGACCGTTCGATCACCTGGATACAGATTAAGACACCTGGAACCCAAAGTTTCGGTGCCTCCTTTCCTGCATCATAGACTTAGTTCAAAATAAAATATAAGCAAGAATTTGATAGTTTTGGCAAATTATATAGTCTTGACTTTTAGATTTCTAGTGAAATCCTAGGTCAGACCGACGCCTACTATTTTCTTTACCGAGACCAAGCCCTTACCCACTCCACTCAGGAGAAGTCACATTTTGTCAACTCTATCGTCTAGACTCGTTGAAATTTTGCTTAGCCTTGATCTTCAGCCCCCAGGACTGTTGGGACTGGTGTGTCCGTTCGATTTACTTGGTATCCACCTCTTGCAAGGTGACTAATCCAAGGATCCACACACAGCACACGACCTTCCACTATGAAACTTCTCCTTCTCAAAGAACTCTTTGAAGGCGGAGAAACCTTTACAAATCGATCTCTTCCTTTCACAAGATGTCTAGTGATGTTTAGAGGAAGAGGAATGAGAGTTACAAGGATTGGAGTTCGTGCAAGAATGAAAGAAAGTGAACAGTTTTTCTCCAATCGTCAAACTGTGTTTTTATGAAATTCTCGACATCAGTCGACTGGCTCAAGGAGCAGTCGACTGATGGGCTTCAACGGCTAATTAATTTGCATTTAATTCTCCAGCTGTCAGTCCAACGGTCATCCATCAGTCGATTGCTCATCACCAGTCGACTGGCAGCAGTCGACTGGTCCAAGCAATCACTCGACCAATCTTGCTGTGTGCTTCTGGATCAAGTCACCAGTCGACTGATGGCAGTGTCAGTCGACTGGTCAAGCTGAAAAATCCCCTTTCAGCTTCCTTCTTCATCCCTTAGCCTTGACGCAAGCCTTCAAACGTCTTCCACAAGCCTCGTGCCCTTCCTTGCACTTGCTTGAGATGTTTCCCTCAGCTTCATCGTGCTAAGTCTCCCTTTGCCAAGAGGCCGTGCCTCCGGGACTTCACCTTTGCCAAGAGGCCGCGCCTCCGGGACTTCACCATTTGCCAAGTCTTCCAACCTAGACTTTCCTGTGAACTCAATTCACACAAGTTAGATCACTAACATTGCCTAACTTAAACTTATTTTAGCCAAACATTAAAATCCAATTTCACTTGGGGCAAGACTGCACCAACAATCTCCCCCTTTTTGATGTTTAGACAAAAACTTATTTAAGTTAGGTCTTTAATACAACAGGATATAATATCAGCAAAATAACCATAATCATAAAGCATGAATCATAAGACAATGATATTAAATAAGCATGAGTAAAAGCATAAGAACATGTTGATTCTAACTTAAACCAACCTCATTCTCCCCCTTTTTTGACAGACAACAAAAAGATCATAAATTCAAAGGAGGCGGAAACAAATAGGAGGTAGGGCAAATGTTCAATAAGGAGCCTTATGCTTTAATAATAATAAATTTGTTCGTTTAGGCACACACTCCCCCTAAAACCCTACTCCCCCTATAACATGCACCAACAATGGATTTGTGGCACCTAAAGTATAGGTTTGATCAATCCTATAGACCATAACAATGCTCCTAGAGCATGCATCAAAGAATAGTAGGTCAAAGGATACGCAAATAGCCAAGAAAGGGTCAAAATAGTAGTTTTCAGCCACATCAGTCGACTGGTCTCTGAATCAGTCGACTGATGTCTGATAAATTGATTTTCAGATCCAAATTTTAAAAATTCATAAGTAATTCAATTTTTATTGAAAAATCATGAAATTTCATATGACCATTACTTATAACATATATAATATGAGAAAAATAATTTGAAAATATTTTACCTATTAAAACTGAATATTGATACAAAGTTTCAAAAACTTTGAAACTCTTAATGGCACAAAGACTTTGTATCAATATTCTTGATTGGAAAGGTAGACTATAGGTAGGCATCACTATAGCATTCCTATAGGGTTATGAAAAGTATCTAAAATGTAGATTTGGGGTTATGATTGAATATATGTCCTAACACCAAAACCAAAACCTCCCCCTAAATCCATAAACTAGTTGTACTCAACAAGACAAAATGAATAAAATTGAAGATCATATCATGCAACACATAAAGTTAAATAAGAATGTAAAAGTGAAAAACAACAAACAGATCATAGAAAAATGAAAGTATCATACACATAGCAACGTCATACAATAATAGCATCCCACAAGCAAATTTTTTATGTTCGAGATACATAACATTTCAACTTTTAAATTTAATCCCGACATAACTCAAACTCAAACACAAACATCTAATCCTCAGGAGGTGGAGGAGGAGGAGGAGCCTGATATGACATGTGCATCCTCTGCATCATATCATACATCTGCTGCTGCTGCTGATACATCTGCTGTTGCTGCTGATATGCCTCGTTCTGTCTTTGAGCAGCAGCTGTCCATTCCTGACGAAGGTCCCGAACCTCCTCAAAGTAACCCTGGAGTTCATGATGGTAGGTCTGAATGCCCTGATAGTAGTCATGAACCTCCTGGTGGTAGGTCTGGACATGCTCATAATATCCCTGCATGCGCTCGCCAAGGTCATGAAATCCCTGATGTCTACCCTCCCCTCAAGATGAGTGATACGCTCATCCAGGCCACTGTCATGAGGTGCATCAGCCATGGGAGGAGGAGCAGCAGCAGGGGCAGCAGGTGCATCGTCATCCTCATCCTCCTCAGACTCGGAAGAATCAGCCGCACGTGCAGCTCCAGGCTCAACGTCACGGATCCAAGCCATAGTGCCACCATGGTATGTAATCTTCGCCAGCTTCAGATGTCTCAGGCCCAGCTGATCATAGTCCTTTGATAAGGGGCGAATGGTACCTACTGAAACATCGACACCCCTAGATGCAAGAAACTGAGTAATGATGTGACCAAATGGCATATAAAGCTTGCCATTAGAAGGACCCGAGAAATAAAGGATGGATGAGTAGACATGAAGGGCAATGTCAATATCTAGATGTTGCTCTAAAGCATACATCATAATCAAATGTGGGATTCGGATCATTGCCCGACCTCGGGTCACAATGGGAAGAATGCAATCTAGGATAATCCTATACCAGACATAATTATGGCAGACATACTGGTGGCATGAAAGATTCTTTTAAATGGATTTCTAGGGGCACCAAAGTAATGTTGATGAATTTGTTCAATGGTTACATGGGCAAATGATGTCACTTGTGCATGTAACTAAGGGCTCTAATTGATAGAAGGTGATGATATCATACAACTGAGGTGTTTTTGTTTGAAAATATAATTTGTTGAGATAATGACAGTCCATGAGGTGGAAATCGATCGTCTCAAACAAATGTTGAGCGGCCTGAGAGTAAAATCGGGGCTCTTATGTCCCATGAAAATAAGAAGGATCAGGGTATTGGGAAGAACCCTCACCCCGTCGGGGATTTCTTTTCCTAGGTGGGTGACTAGTGGTGTGTTTTTGCCTAACCCTAAAAGAAGATGCAGTGCATGGTTTTATGATGCAAACGAAATCAACGGCGGCTGGTGGCGGCAGGGCTTCTTCTCTGTGTTGTGGTCGACGAAGGTGGGGGTCTTCGTGTGAGGATGACGATAGGAGACGACAGATAGGGCAGCAAGGCAGATGGTCTTCATGCGGCGGCGGCGGAGCGGTGGCTGAACGTGAGCAGAGGGAACAATCGCCGGCGAGGGTCGGCTAGGGTTTTGGTCTCCTCTTATAGGTCTCATTGGCCAGAGAAATCCAAGGAAGGATTTGGTCAGCGAACAGGGTCTTCGTGTGCGCGAGGAAGAGGTCGCGCGGAACAGAGGAAGTCAGGTCGCGCGGGGAGAAAAGGCGGAACGACACTGTTTATTCCTTAACGATTTCGGGTTTTAGCTTTAATCCGATCCACTAATCCTTTATCATCCAATCCATTAATCCGCTGTTAAATGGACCTTAATTGGGCTCTGAATTGGGCTTCTCATTGGATTAAGAATTGATTTAATTAAACTCTTAATTGGGTTGGCCTAATAGATTTAATTATTAAACCCAAATGAGTCCAATAAAATTAACTACCTAGAATAATTATTAAACTTAATAATTAACCCTCCCTAATCTTTACTAATCCCTATAATTTCTCATATAAACATGATTACATCCTGATTTTCAATGGGTTGGTCAATTGGCCATTTAGTAGGTCTTAGATGCGCATGTGCAGTCCACTAGTGGATTCACCTTTCATCATCTTGATGTTGTAAAGTTTGTTGAGAAGGAGATCGTGCTTGCTGACCTTCATGTCAGATGTTCCTTCATGGAGTTCTATGAGCTTGTCCCATAGATCTTTTGAGCTGATGAACGGGTTGACTTTGTTTAGTTTTTCTTTGGTCAACCCATATTGTAGTGTTTGGGTTGCCTTGGCGTCAGCTTCGATTTTTTTTCTGGTCGCATCCCATTTCTTGCACAATTGAAGGCGTTGTTATTGGTTGGGGTCGTCGACCTTAATTTCGATGACGATGGAATTGCCCACCTTCAAGTCTTTGGGTGGATACTCGGTCTCTCTTCCAATAGATAAATTCTTCCCCAGAGAATATAGGTGACCTTGTAGTGCTGTATCCTTCCTAATGGGCCATTGAAATCTTGCACAATAAAAAATTTTGAAATGTACTAAGACTTGATCTTGGATTAGTAGTGCGGGAGAAATAGAAAAAATTAAAAAATTAAAAAATTAAAAATTAAAAAACTTGCTTGATTAGTGGTTGCATTGTGTTCGAGCACCCCTCGCTCTTATACGAATTGTAGGATCGTTGAAAGCGCTAGAGGGTGGTCAATAGCGCTTTCGTTGCGTTTTTATAATTCGTATAAAACTCGTAAATCCTTGCGATAATAGAAATGAGGAGGGCAATGGAAAAAGGAAAATAGACACAGGGATTTACATGGTTCACAGCCATAGGCTGCTACTCCAAGGCCCATGATCAAAGAATCATTTCCGACGGACAATCAACTATATAACTCCCCTTTTACGAAAGGGAGTTAGCGATTTATAAAAGTACAGGACCGGTAACAAATATACCGACCTAATGAAATTAAGCATAAAGTAAATGTACCGATAGAGTAATGATTGCGAATTCTAGTGCAGCTCTTTGGCGTTACGACAACGTCTCCTGGTTGAAGCTTCACGTACAAACGGTCATTGCTGGATTGGAGACGATGCTTCTAGGGCTCTCTCTCTCGAGGCTCTTTTATTAGGGTATCTTGGGTGCCTTAGTTTTTTGGGCCTCCTCCACGTTGTCCATCGATCTACTATCGATGCTGCTGACTTGGTACCTCCGAG